>NC_142596.1:27386700-27689427 GCF_965207765.1 Zootoca vivipara | reverse complement strand
CACAGGGGGCTGATTCAACCAGCAGCTCCCAGTTCAAGTAAAAGCCATGCAGGTGCAAGTGGTTGACCGAGGCAAAGGCCCCAAGGCTGTTGAAACCCACACGGAAGCCAGGATGGCCACTGAGGAGGACGGCATCCAGGCCAAAGCAGACAACCTGTGGGGTGAGGATCTGTGGCAATGAGAGTGTGGGATCAGGGATGAGAAGGATGTGCCCAAACTCCAAAGGGCTGACATTGATCACTACAAGCACAAAGGCAGAGCCAGGCAGGATCTGTGCATCCATCAAGCAGGGCCTGGAAGAAGTCTGGCTCCTGGACATGCCAAAGAGAATCTCCTCAGGCCGGATCTTGCTGAAGTTGAACTGCTGGGGGTCAAATCTCTGCTGGATGCTTCGGATCTCCTGGGGTCTCCTTCTCTCTGACCCCCTCTGGATGTTCAGCTGGGCCACAAATCCTACCATCCCTGGCAGGATCCTGGTCTGCAGCTCCTCCAAGTAGTAGCGGAAGAGTCCCCGGTTCTGTCTGTCCTTCCAGCCTGACTGAAGAACTCTGTCAAAGCGGGACATGGTGTGGCCAGGGGGTCCACAATTACCTCTGTTTTCCTGCCACTCTACTCCACTCAGCACAAAGTCCCTCTCGTCATAAGCAAAAACCTCTGCAAAGGAGAGATCAGAGCCCTTCTGTGATGGGGGTCTTGGAGGTTCATGGCTGGTGGGGCCAAGCTCCATGGTTAGGGTGGAGGCAACCGGAGGCTCCTCTGCTGCTCTGAAATAGAACTAAGAAAGGCAGAAGAGCCCGCATTAGAGAGAGCCACAATGAAGCCCCAGAGAGCTGTTCTTGGTTGCTTTCGGTGCCTGCAGTTAGGCTGGGTAACTCAGCTTTGGACTGGACGGCCAAACATATGTGGAGGAGGAGTCTGAGGCTGGCACCACCAGCCCTTCCTTTGCAAACGCCAACCTGGTGCCCTCCAGATGTTTGGGGGCTGATGGGAGTTGTAGTCCAAAATATATGGAGGCACCAGGATGGCAAAGGCTGGGTCAGTGCGAAGGCTGAAACTCCCTGCCCCATTGCTGCTCTGTGGCCCTGCTGGGCTGTACTATTTCCTGAAAGCACAAGAAATTGAGGGAGCTCCTCATGCTGGGAGTCCAGGCAGCGCCAGTGGGTGCCCTTCACTCCTCGACCATGGCGTCCCCCTCGGGCTCCTTAACGCACAGGGTACTCGCCAGCCCCAGCCTCTGTTGGCGAAAAAGCCCGAAGGGGACGCCGCCCAGGGCCCAGACTGCAGCCTCCCCGCTGCCTCACAAGCAACACAGCCCGGCCCGCTCCTAGCCTCATGGGCGTACCCAGCACGGGGCAAGTGAGGGCAGCTGCCCTTACCTAGAAGCAGGGCCAGCGGGGTTGGTGGGCAGAGGTGGAGGCGGAGGCGGAGCACAGCCCGGCGGAGCGCGGATTCGGCGTTCCCGCCCGCCGCGCTGCGCCCTCCAGCTTCCCGAGAGGTGGCCGAGCTCCGTGCTACAGCCTGCCCTCGGCCTCCCTCCACCGCATGGTTTCCCCGCGGCCGCCAGGTGCGCCACTGACGCTGCCGCGCTCCTTGGGAGCTCGGCAGGAGCTGGGAGGGAGCGCGGCTGCTTCCGCCCCGGGCTTGCTGGTGGGGCCGTCGGCGCTGCGGCGTCTCTGTAGTTGCCAGAGGCCGCGCTCCTGGGCGCCTGCCCTCGGCCTCCCTCCTCTGCATGTTTCACCTGCGGCCGCCAGGTGCGCCGCCGGTGCTCCTGCACTCCTTGGGAGCTCGGCAGGAGCTGGGAGGGAGCGCGGCTGCTTCCGCCCCAGGCTTGCTGTCAGGGCTGTCGGCGCTGCGGCGTCTCTATAGTTGCCAGCGGCCGCGCTTCTGGGCGCCTGCCCTCGGCCTCCCTCCTCTGCATGGTTCACCTGCGGCCGCCAGGTGCGCCGCCGGCGCTCCTGCACTCCTTGGGAGCTCGGCAGGAGCTGGGAGGGAGCGCGGCTGCTTCCGCCCCGGGCTTGCTGGCGGGGCCGTCGGCGCTGCAGCGCTGTCTGTTATTGCCAGTGGCCGTGTTCCTGGGCGCCTGCCCTCCACCGCGTGGTTCACCCGCGGCTGCCAGGTGTGATGTCGCCGCGCCCGCCAGGAGTGCTGCTGCCGCCGCCGCGATCTTTAGCGATCGCTGGCACCCACGGAAGAAGAGGCCCCAAGCCTGACGCCCCGGCGGAGGGAGAAGAGAGAGTTGCCTCAGCGCTCACTTCCAGGCCGCCTCTGTCGGCGGAGAAGGCCGCCCGCCGCCCCCAGAAAGGCTTCCTCTTGAGGAGGAAGGCACCGGGCAGGGAGGAGGAGGAGGCGGCGGCCGGGCTGGGATCTAGAACGAGAGCCAGGCGCTGCGAGGATACGTTATTTTTATTATTTTCATTTTTATTCTTACGTCATCATCACCATCATCATCATTCTCCGTAGCCCCGCCCACGTTCCCACGTTGTGGCCCCTCCCCTCCCGTGCCTTGCCCCCCCCTAGTTTTGATCCTGGGTACGCCCCTGCCTAGCCTCCTACCGTACCACTCCTGGGCCCCGCAGTCGAAGTCCGGCCGGATTCCTCTCTCCTCTTCCTCACCTGCCGCCGCTGTCCTGCTCACGTCGGACTGCCGGTGGGCCACGTGGCCACGTCCCGGGCGGCGCTTCCTTAGTCGCGGTAGTCGGGCGGGACTGGCAGCAGCGTCGACTGATCTGGGGAAGGAAGCCCATCATCGGCTTGGCCACGGCGCGGGATGCCATCGCCTCTGATTCCCCCTCGACGGCTCCGGCCGCCGGAGCTTACCTGGTGCGGAGAATGGTGGGAGAGGGGGCCTCCATCCATCCTGTCCTAACCGGCCGGCCGGTGAGCGGAGGAGGAGATGCCTCGGAGTCTGCCAGCCCAGCAACGACGCATCCCGGGACATCCCCACCCCCGCAACGGGTCATGCCGGGCTCCGCCTGCCTTCTTTCGGAGTGGGCGGGGCTACGGGGGAGTTGCCTGGCGACAGTGACGTCCCGTCGAGGGGAGTGGGGAGGAGGAGACAAGGAAGTTCCCGTAGTTTGTCTCAAGTTGTACCGTCGTCGCCATGGGGGCCTCTGGCAGCCGCCTACCCCGAGACCTCCTGGGGGAGTACCAGGTACGCTGCTGGGCTCTCTAAACCTTTCCCGCTTGGGGGCGGGTGGGGGTGGAGCTGAGGAGCAACAGAAGTTGTGCGTGGGCGGCAGTTTGCCCCCCCCCAAGGGGGCTTCCCTCCAGATGTGGCGGAACTCCAGCTCATCCCTGTTGCCCATAGATGGTGCAGGCTTCTGGGAGGAGGAGTCCAGTCCAGCCATGTCTGGAGGGCAGCCCCAGGTTGCGGGGCAGCAGACTAACCTTCTCTCCCCTCTTTCCTCCCGGTCCTGCTTTCCTAGGAGCTGACCTTCTTGACTAAGCAAGAGATCCTGCTGTGAGTACATTCCCCCCTCCTTCGTGGGGCTCTTTCTAGGGTGCCTGGGTGTGAGCAGTGGGGAGACAGGCTTCCCAACGACCCTGCCATCGCTGAGCAAGCTTGCCTGACTCCCAAGAGCATTGCAGGGGGTTGGAGTAGATGACCCTTGGGGTCCCTTCCCGCTCTGCAGTTCTATGATTTTAAGGTAGCCAAGCTATTTCTACTGGCGCAGGGAGGGGTACTAAAAGTATCTGCTGGAGATACAAGCAGGGGTTGAACTGGGTGTCCCATCACGGAGCTGCTGTGGCCCTCCCCCTCCCCTGGGAATGCCAAGGTCCAGTCCCCTCCCCCTGGCCTCAGCCCTGGGTTGGCAGGAAGACTTTGCTCAAGGGTTCAGAGGCACCTGCAGCTTCACCTGTGGGGATGTCTGTGGGAATTCTCCAAGCTGAGGGTGGGTACATAAGTGGGATGAGGAGGAGGGCACTGCCAGGCATAGGGCAGCACAGGGGAAACACCCTCCCCACAGTAACAAAGAGCAGCCATAGAGGAGGAGCTGGTGCCGCAGGGTTGATGGAAAGCTGGCACTAGCTGGGCAGGGCACCCATCCAGGCGGGAAGGAACTTGGCTGGCATTGCCCGCTGTCTTCTCTTCCAGGGCCCACAAGCGATTCAGTGAACTGCTGCCCAAGGAGGACCGGGATCAGGCTTTCACCACAAGGATCCCCAAGAGCAAGATCTTGATGCTGCCTGAGCTGCGGGTATGCTGGGAGGGGAGGGGAACACTGTTTGCCTCTCAGGAGAGGCCCTGGGCATGTTTATTGTTCTGTGACCTGCAGCTGGGTGGCATCCAAGAGCTGTGGCTGGGCTGCACATCCCATCTATTTGCTAGTGAGCTCAACTCATTGTTTTGTTTTTGATATGTAGAGCCCTAAAGCGCCCAGAGCCCACCTTTGAAGGCAGTCTTCTCCCTCCCTGTATTGTCCAGCCTGTGACTTGAGATGTGCCAGGATGGCCATCTTGGTGGTACCATCACCAAACAAGGTCCTGGGTGCTGGGACTCAGGATAGGGCCTTCTCAGTGGTGGCACCCTGGTTGTGGAACAATCACATCCTCCAGTAAGCCGGTGCCTTCCTCTAGGTCTTTTGAGTTTAGGCCTGTGTAGTGGAGGAGGAGCACGAGGGGAGTGATCTTTGTACTATACCATAAGCTGCAGATTTTTGTCCCAACTTTTGATTGGATTTATATAGTTTTTACTGTTGGGACCTGTCCTGAAATCATTTATAATGAAAGTGGGGATATAGGTATTGCAAAGAAATCTAATCTCTGATAATTGGCTATGTTGGCTAGAGATGATCACTGGGGGCAGGGGACATCCAGCATCACTTGGAGAGCCCAACACATTTCTCCATCCCTGCCACGGGGTAGATCTGTAGGGCCAGTTTGCTGGTATGGGTTAAGCCTTCTGTTCCTTTCCACCTGCACTGGCTTTAGATAAACACACTGGAGGAAGCTCCTTACAGTCCCCCCTCCCCTCTTTGTGCTTCCAGGCAAACCCCTTCCGGCACCGCATTTGCCATGTCTTCTCTACCACGGATGACAGGGAAGGCGGCCTGTCCTTTGAGGACTTTCTGGACATGCTGAGCGTCTTCAGCGACTCTGCAACACCAGAGATCAAATCGCATTATGCCTTCCGCATCTTTGGTGAGTTCCAGCCTGGTTGGGGCTTAGTCTGCGAGAGAGCGAGAGCGGGAGCACTTTGTTGGGAGACTTTCTGTGAGCTGAGCCAAGAGTGCAGCCGCACTCTCTTTGAAAGAGCTGAAATGCAAGAGCCGCGCGGGGATACGGATTGGCACACAGTGTGCAAAACGAGCTGATGGGATTCTTAGCCTCGAGACAGGATGGCGCTGGCTTCCCAGCAGCTTGGTCAAAGGATTAGAAAAATTTGAGGATTGATGGCTACCAACAGGCATGGGTGAAGGACCTTCTCAACATCTGGAGGTGGCAGATCTCCTTGCTTACCCCATGTTAGGAAGGGGTCAGTTGGGAAGTGGCTTTTATCTCCCTTGCCTGGGCACTGCTGGACTTGATGAGCAATGGGAAACCCTTCTGGCTTCTTGAAGTAGCCTGGGCTGGCCTTTGAGTCCCCAAGGAGCACTACGAAGGCTATTATGGTATGTTATGTCTCCATGATCGGGCAGAGTAATGCTTCTGAATGCCTGTAGCTGTGCTCAGATCCTGCTTTCCTTTGGGGCATCTGGTTGGCCACTCTGAGAACAGAATGCTGGACAAGATGGGCCATTGGCCTGATGCAGCGGGTTGTTCTTAGGCTCCTGATGCCTAGGTGGCTGTTGCCATGGAGGCAGGAAGGTGGTCTCTGCCTCTTTGACCCCCCCCACACCAGGATATATGAGAATCCATGTTCCTTCGGACTTGGTTGGAATCCCAGCATGGCCAGTGGGTGAGGGATTACCCAGAAACATATTGAGCGCCACATGTTCCCCAGGACTGCAGGGCTCACCTCGCAGTCCCTTGCAGTATCCATTTGTCCCTTCTCAAAAGCAGTGGAGAAATCTAGACTAACCCCTCAGAGCTTTGCTGAAAGTGGCCTGCTTCTTTCTTAGAAGCAAAGCAGGCCTCCCCGCTCAAAACAAAAGGACTTCAGCAAGCTCAGCAAGCGCCAACTAATGGTCGGTTCTCCTCCGCACCCCCAGATTTTGATGATGATGGAACTCTTGACAAGAAGGATTTGGAGAACCTGGTGAATTGCCTGACGGGGGAAGGCGAGGACAGCAGGCTGAGTGCCATGGAGATGGACCAGCTCATTCAGAACGTGAGTGCCAGCCAAGGTGGGGCTACTGCTGCTGGGGAGCTGGGTTCGAGTTCTCATCTCTCTCCCTGGGTGGAGTGAAGAGGAAGGTGGGCCCAATCTGGGAACTGCTGCTGCTCTTGCCCCACAAGGCTCCTTTGTTTCCATCAGATCTTGGAGGAGTCCGATATTGACAAAGATGGGACCATCAACCTCTCCGAGTTCCAGCACATAATTTCCCGCTCCCCAGACTTCACCAGGTACCTTCTGCCCTTCCCTTGCTTCACTTGGGGTTGGGCTTGTTCCCTGGTTGACCAGCTAGCTCACAGCCAGGGGTGTGTGCATGTGTGAATGCTTCAGGAGCCTCCCTTGGGAGTATTCTGCCTATGAGCTCCTGCAGTCCCAAGTTTGCAAAATCAAACTCATTATTCCTCCTCTTCCCTTTTCTCTCGCAGTTCCTTCAAAATTGTGCTCTGATTCCTCCCTACTTCTCCCTCCTGCTGGAAGATGCCTCCATCTCTCTACAGAGGGAACAAACCACCTCTTTCTAGCCGCCCGAGGACAGCTGTGCCAAGGGGAAGATCCTGCCTTGCAACCCCACCCAAGCTCTAGGTCTGGACAGCAACCAGGCTCTTGACAGGGTGGGGTGTCTTTGAGCCTCATCCCCCCTACTGCTGTTCTTGGAGAGTTGGGTGTGGAGCAAGGCATGCTGGGAGCCATGGTCTGTATGAATTCTTGCTTTATGGCAGCCTGGGACAGGGAAGACCTTGGCTGAGTGCTGAGCACTGGACTCTTCTCACCTGCAGCAGAAAAGTCACACTCCAAGGAGGTTTCTATCCTGGGCGATGACGATCATTGTTCCCCGGTGCTGCTGTACCTACACTGACATTCCCACCGACTCTGTGCCTTTGCTGCAGCAAGGGCTGCCTCCAACTCTGCCTGTCTCTTTGTGGGCCCTGGACTGGCTTTCGCACCCTGGCAAATGGACAGCAGCTCCTAACAATTGCCCACTCCTTTGCAAACTCTTTCCAGCTTCTCACCTTCCCCACTTGGAGATCAGCTGTCAGGAGAGCAGTTGGTGTAAAGACAAGTGCAGTCACCACTTCTGGCCCACTTGTGATATTGGCAGGTTGGGGTGGGGGGTTGGATCTGAATTTTCTGGCCAGTTATTTGAGCTGGCGGGGGGGGGGTTGTGGATGCACTTGCAATCCAGAGGCTGGTGGTTGTTTCCAAAAGCCTTAAATACCCACCCTCTTTTTACAAAACCTGTTGTGATCTTGTCTGCTACTAATAAAACTCAGCACCTGTAAGTCCCCTGGCCTGCTTTTGTTTCCTTCTACCCTTTGATCTTTGCCCCATTCGGAACCATTTCTAGTCATGCAGCCAGAAAGGGGGGGGGGCAGGATTGCAACATGGCCCAAAGGGGCAGCAGCAGCCATTCTGCCCAGATTCCCCTGGTGGTAGAGGCTGAGACTTTGCCCATAGGTATGTGCCACAGCTCCCAGCACTCAAGGGGCACACAGGGATGCTGGTGGGACCTGGAGGCTCCAAAGCACACACCGTGCCACCGGGGCTGCCAGAGAGGGTTGAGAGGCAGGGATCAGGGAGCCTTGGTGGTGTGAGAAGGCTGGGCAGCGATTAGAGAGGTCAGGCCCAAGCCGTTGTCAAAGGAGACGTCAACTTTTATGTAAAAATAAACACAACCAACACACAAGGCTTGTGCAAGTGCACTTGTGGGAAGTGTGGGGGGTGCGCTGGGGCTGCTGTTGCGAGTGGCCAAACCAGGGCCTGCCCTTCCACATACCTGGCCTGGGCAGGAGGCAGCTCTGTGCTGGAGCCCAGGCAGAATTCACAGTGGCAGACAGCCAAACTTAGAGTGTGCAAGAGTCCGAAGGGCAGGCCTGGTATCTGTGTTTGGTGGGCGTGTGTCCCCCCCCCCTCGCAACATGGCACCTGAGCCCCCCTCTCACACTTCCACACACCAAGCAAACACCCTAAACATTCAACAGATTCTCCCCCTAACCCCACAGAGTTCACGAGAAGCCAGACTCCACCCCATGCACACAACACAACACACCCACCCACTGAGAGAGCTTGCAGGTGCCACATCTTGGCCCAGAGGGTGCTCTATTTGGAAGGAAGGGCAGGCAAAGACAGGGCCTCCTTCTGCAGCCTCCTTGCAGTCTCTTGTTCTGCCGCAGCCCGGTGGGGTTTGGGTCTGGCTCCTCTGACCTAGGACGACAGCCTGGGCCAAAGTGTCTCCCCTTCTGCCCATCTGAGCATCCTTGCAGCAGCCGGAGAGCAGGCTACCCCTGCACCTCAAGGCTTAGGAGTGCCCGCTCTGTTCTCTGCAGGTTCCGGCCATTGTTTGCAAGGAGTCCAGGGCAGCGCAGAAACACACAGGTGCCCCAGCGCAGGGTGAGAGGACGTGGCCCAAGTGCCCAACCCCGCAGGGCCTCTTCTGTCCATTCACAGTCCATAGGGCAGTTCTGGTTTGGGCGGGGGCACCAGGAGCTCCTGGTACCTTGGAAGGCTCAGCGCAGCAAGTCTATGGATGCAACAATGCGGCTCATACGACAGAGTCCCGGATCTCGGAGCCGAGGCGCACACGTGGCCGCTGGGTGGGAGTCAACACCTCCACGACGCTTTCGTGGACGCTGAGCGGGCGTCGGTCGGACTCCGAGAAGGCCACGCTGGGCTGCGCCGCCGGAGCAGCATGCAGAGGCGTGTTGGCCGCATGGCTGTCGTGGAGGGCCTGGTAGCCCTTGTGGTCTAGGATGGCACTGGGTGTATGGGCCCCGTTAAGGGGCAAGTTCTCTGCGGGAAGCCCCATCTTGCGGGGTTTCTTGGGATGGGCGCTGGTGCACTTGCCCTGCTTGAGGAAGGTCTTCACGGCGTTGCGGTGCCGGTGCAGCACAAAGAGGGTCAGGAATGTCACTGTGACGGCAAAGGCCACGCACATCACTAGGAACTCCGTCCAGTAGGTCTTGCCCTCCAGCAGAGCCGACATGCTGCTCCCCGCGGCCGCCGCCGAGACGCTCCTGGAGGTGCTGATGGTCTCCAGGGGGTTCTGGAGGGGCACAATCCGGGCTCCCAGAGTGGGCTCAACCCGCACACAGTAACTGGCCATCAGCTGCCAGAAGCCACCTTCCTGTGACCAGCAGTCATAGCGTCCTGCCTGGGTTGGGCTGCCCATAAGCACCAGCTCCCCTTCGGGAAGCACCAGGACAGCCGAGGTGTTGATGGCAACCCCATTGTGCAGCCAGTGCCGAGAAGCCAGGTTGGAGAGCTGCGGGCAAGGGAGCGTCTGCACAGCGCTGGAGCCCAAGATCACCACCGCTTGGCACTGGGACTTTTCTGCAGAGGGGAGAGAAGGGGCACCCACCAGTCAGGCCCTGGGTAACACGGGGAGGCTGCCAGGCAGCTGAGCCCAGGAGACCCAGTGCAGTGTCAGACTGGGGCCTGGGAGACCAGCGTTCAAATCCCCTCCCACCCATCAAATTCACTGGGCATGGCCTTGAGCCAGTCACTGTCTCTCAGCCTAGTCTACCTCACAGGGTTGTTCTGAGGATAAAATTGCGGGGAACAGAAGAATGTATGCCACCTTGAGCTGCTTGAAGGAAAGGTGGAATATAAATGTGATAAATAAATAAGTTGCCAGAGAGACTCTAGGCCAGCAGGCAGGACAGAGCCAGAAAGAGAGTGCCTGTAACCCCTCATCTCATTTTCCCTCTTTGTCCCCAGAGTCCTCAAAGCCCCCACCCCAGCTTTGGTCTTTACCTGTGGCTGAGCGGCTGGGCTGTCCATTGTCCGCCTGGCAAAGCTGGGTGGCATCAGCCCCTTCGATGTCCTGAAGCCAGCCGGGCCTGGTGAGAGATGGAGGCAGTAATGGTGAAGGGAGAGGCAAGGAGGGAGGGGGCAGAGGCCACCCATGGGTTGAGGGGGAAGGGGAGGAAGGAGATAGGCACCCCCACTTAACCCTGGTGGAAGAAGCACTCACCCTGCATGGGGCCATGAGCGGTCTGGGAGAAGTGGATGGCAGGCCCCTCCGCTCCAGATGCAGAAGGGGTCCCGAGACAGGATGCATTCGGCACAGGTCCGGTACATGCTGCAGTTGGAGAGCGGCACTTGGACAAGCGCATTGTAGGAGGCAGCATAAAGGAGGCCCTGCGGGGAGGACAGGAGGAGCGAAGTCAGGCTCGTTCCACAGAGCAGACCCACCGTGCCCCCTGTAGGTCACCTGTCAGAGGGTCTCCAGTGGCCACAAGCCAGTCTTGCAGCACCTGACCCCTGTGGGCAGAGCAGCTGGCCATCAGGCAACAGAAGCTCTCAAAACCAGCCCTTGTAGCAAGTCCTGCCCACTGTGCCTAGCTAAGGGGGTCCCTGCTTCTTCAGCAGGATATGCCTGAGTCCAGGCTAGCACAGAGTGACGTTTCTGGGAAGGTGTGGAGGCAAGATATGGCACACCTTTCCCTCCAGAGACCCCAGGTGCCCACGCAGATCGAGGCAAGGGTGGATCTACAGCAGCCATTGAGGAGGGAACCCTCGCTTTGAAGCTCAGGGCTGAGTCCTCTTGAAAGGCACACAACCTCTAGATTGACCACTTCTCTCTCTCTTGTGGAGACGACTTCCCTCTTCTGATGAGGATGCTGGTGGGAGTTTCCCAGGATGCCCCTCTGTCTTACCTGGGCAGGGTCCAGAAGCAGCTTGAGGACAGGCTGCCCAGCAGGGAAGAGCTGGATCTCTTCAATGATTTGGACCTGCTGCTCCGTCACCACGGCCTTGTGCAGCCAGCCGTCATCTGCAAAGCAGAAAGGGGAACCCAGCAATGAGGGCCAGGGCAAACAGCTGTCTCCCACCCTGCCGGCCAGTCCCACACGGCAGAGCTCCATTCTCTCCCTCCCCACCTGTCCAGGGCCAGCCACAGAGAACCAAAACCTGCATGTTTGAAGTCTGGAGGTCCCAACCAAGAGAAGCCAAAAGCCTTCCCAGACACCCGACAGCCTGGTCTCTCCTGCTGTTGGGCATTTTCCTGCCTGCTATTCTGAGTAAGTGGAAACGACACAGAATCCCCTTTGTGGCCAGGCTGGCCTTAGGTTGGGCTAGACCAAGGTTTCCCAAACTTGGGTCTCCAGCTGCTCTTGGACTACAATTCCCATAACCCCTGACCGTTGGTCCTGTTAGCTAGAGAAGATGGGAGATGTAGTCCAAAAAACAGTTGGAGACCCAAGTTTCGGGAACCCTGGGCTATCCCATCAACAGCCTTTAAGGCAAGATGTGCCTCACTCTGCAACACTCTCCCACTGACCTCTCCCACCTTTAAATTCAGCAGTCTCTAATTCCTCCCCCAGCTTCTTTGGCCTGATGCAGACCCCTCAATAGGCGTCTTAAAGAATCGTAACACACACGGCAAATTGAAACAGGGAAATTCTGAAGGCAGCAGCGAGAACAAAGAAGCCAGCTGTAGAATGAGAGACTTGGAGTGTAATAATAATAATAATAATAATAATAATAATAATAATAATAATTTATACCCCGCCCATCTGGCTGGGTTTCCCCAGCCACTCTGGGCGGCTTCCAACAATATATTAAAAATACAATAAAACATCAAACATTAAAAACTTCCCTAAACAGGTCTCTCCCAGCCACCACAGGGCAGCTACAGCAGTCCAGGCAATGGAGAAGGTGGAGGAGGTCACCATCACCACCTTGCTGAAGATAAGCAGGCCCAAGCCTGGTCAGGGCCTGGGTGGGGAACCTCCTGAGAGCCTGCTCCCTTGGGTTCCATGATAGGCAGGATAGAACCCGGGGCACCTCCAAGAGTACTCAGGATGCAGCCCTGCTCTCTAAGGATGCCTCCTCTCTAAGGATGCTTGGAGCAAGTTTCCAGGAGAAGATCTAAGCCATTTGGGAGGAGGAACGTAAGAAGAGACCTGCAGGATCAGGCCAATGGCCCATCTAGCCTGGCCTCCTGTGTTCACAGCAGCCAACCAGATGCCCATTGCGGGAAACCCACAAGGAGAACCTGAGCACAAGAGCCCTCTCCCCTCCTACGGTTTCCAGCCACTGGCATGCAGAAGCATTGCTGCCTCTTGACCGTGGAAGCAGCACATACCCATCGTGGCTGGTAGCCCTGGAAGGCAGAGGGCCTTCTCGGTAGTGGCACCCACCCTGTGGAATGTCCTCCCATCAGATGCCAAAGAAATAAACAACTATCTGACTTCTAGAAGACATCTGAAGGCAGCCTTGTATCGGGAAATGTTAATGTCTGATGTTTTACAATTTTTATGTGCTGCAAGCTACCCAGAGTGGCTGGGGAAACCCAGCCAGATGGGCGGTGTGTGTGTGTAAATTATTATTAATAATAACCCTCTCCTCCAGGAAGCGCAGATAAAAGGCAGCCAGCACCTTGGAGGGTCCATCCTTCCCCTTGCCCAGCTATGAACCATCTCTTCCTCCTCCTGACATTCTAGCCATTGCCAGAGGGCCTCCCCCTGCCTCCCTCCTCCCAGCCACCGCCACCGCCATCATCACCACCCACCTGTGCCCAAGAACAAGACATCGTAGGCCCGGTGCAGGCCTTGGACACGCTGGACGCTGATCTGCTGGTAGCGGGCATGACCCTGCAGGAGGAAGAGTGGCTTGCTCCGGATGGGGCTGCTCATCAGGAAGTGGTCCTTGAGGTAGTTGAGCACCCGGTCGGGCATCTGGAGTGAGGAGTTGATCTTCATCCGCCGGGCCTGGTTGTTAATGCACTGTGGGCAGGGGGATTGGAAAGGAAGAGCTGTCTTGAAGTGAGCTAAGGTTGTCCAGCAATGGACTCTGGCAGCCCCTATGCTCTGCAGAACCTCAGGCAAAAGCCGAAAGCAGCCTGGTAGCCTTCAAGGTGGAGGGCAGGCAGACCCACCAGCATCAGTCACAAGGCCTTCCCACCCCCAAGCCCATGGAGCTGGTTGCTGGGTGATGGACATACCGCTCCAGGTCGGGGCTCCGGCACAGGGTGGGTGTCCGTATACCACTGTTGGGTCTCCCGGTTGACTTCCTTGTAGAGCCCACTGAAGGCATCCTCCACATGCGCCTTGGAGAAGGCACAGACTGCTGCGCCCCCAGTGCCCTTCCTGTCCCTGGGAGAGAGGAGGAAGGAGAAGGAGGGTCAAGGATGGGACAGTCGAGAAATAAGAATGAAAGATTTAAACTACGATAACCTCACTTGTCATTTGATATAATTTTGTTTGATCTATATGCAGGAGTTGGTAAAGGCACAGCTGAGGGATGAGGAATTTGCTAAAGAAAAATAGGTGTTAATTAGAGATAAATCTGTTACTTAAGCAGCATGTAAAAGGGGAAGAAATTGAAATATCTGAGAGAGCAAGAAGCCAGGTTTTTTTGGGGGGGGGGATGTATTCGTTTTAATTTGGCGTTGATGTGTTATAAATTTGAAAACTGAATAAAAAATAATTGACAAAAAAATAAGTAAATGGGGCAGTCAGGAACCCACAGGCATGCAGAAGTAATGGGGCATGCACCAAGTGCCCTCTGCCAAGAGAACCTGGCAGCCCACAGAGGCAGCCTCCTCTCGCTGCTCACCACTGAGAGGTGAAGACCCCGTAGAAGACGGTCTCTGCCAAGCTCTCGCCTGGGGTGAGCACAAACATGTCCTGCAACACGTTGAAGGGGAAGCCGTCTTCGGGGTGTGAGCACAGCAGCTGGGCCTTCAGGAAGGTCGTCCACCGCCTCTGGAGAACCCGCTCACCCCCAACGTCGCCCTGGCAGGGAGAGAAAGAGGTGGTGAGGGGTGGTGCTGTCATGCCAAGTTGCAAGAGCCGGGCCTAGAAAAGGCACAGTGTGGCAGGAAGGACATCTAATGGGCGTTTAATTTTGGACTTGAGACAGGCTTGGTGGAAGATGGTTAGACTTGGGGCCAAATGAGATGTAAGGTAAAGATAAAGGGACCCCTGACCATTAGGTCCAATCGTGACCGACTCTGGGGTTGTGGCACTCATCTCGCGTTATTGGCCGAGGGAGCCGACGTACAGCTTCCAGGTCATGTGGCCAGCATGACAAAGCCGCTTCTGGCGAACATGTAGCTAGATGCAAATTATTCTTCCCTCCCCTCCCCACCCACCCACCCAATGGGGGGGGGAGGCAAGTTCCTGCATCCCAGATGCTCACATCTAGTTTGGTCCCAAGTTGTATTACATTACAGAGTCCTTTGAGGGTGTAACTGGATTCACTTTTATTTCTAAGACAGTATGGGATTAACCTTGCAGCAAAAGGTGGCACAGTGGTTAGAATGTTGGACTGGGACTTGGGAGACCGGGGTTCAAAATCTCCACTTGGCCACAAAGCTTACTGGGTAACCTTGGACCCATCACCATCTCTCAGCCTAGCCAACCTTACAGGGTGGTTGTGGGGATTAAATGACGAGGAGGAGAACCATGTAAGCCACCTTGAGCTCCAGGGAGAAAGAGGTGGGATTTAAATGCAATAAATAAGAAATGCTTCAATAAAACTTTGAGAGGAACAGGTCGAAACCTGTTGCATATAAAAACCGAGTTCCCCACTTAGGACAGAAAGGTGGCTTTTAAATTTTTTTAAGCTCTCCTTCCACGCTGAACCCAGCTGGGAGCTTTCAGCTGCCACTTGCTGTTCCTGCTGGTGCCGAGAGAAGGCATGAGAGAGCAAGAGGTGGGCACCAGGGGACGCTGCAGGCCCAGAGAAGGCAGCAAGGGCAGCTGCATATTGCTAGTTTATTAGTTTATGACCATTCTTCTCCCTGGGAGAAGCGCTTGTAGAAACTCCTGCCTCAGGCGCCAAAATAACTCGGCCAGCCTTGGGCACAATGAACCTTGACTTAAAGAGGGCGGGGAGGACCATTTACTGCTCTGGCTCAGGCAGCAAAATGTCTTGGGCTGGCCCTGGCTCAGCAGAAAGGCAGGTTGCCTCCTCCTCCAAACTTTTGCAAAGAGCAGAAGGGGGGGGGCAAATATCCTGGTCCCCAAACAGACGAAGCCTTCCTCACCTTGCACACGCGGGCGATGCGCGACACAACAGTGTCTTCAAAGAAGTCAAACTCCTTGCCACTTTCGCTGAAGAAGAAGTAGATCTTGTCGTCGTCACCCCCCTGGGGGCTGCTGGGCAGGTGGCTCTCTCGCAGGTAGGCCGA
Organism: Zootoca vivipara; assembly: GCF_965207765.1. NCBI lineage: Eukaryota > Metazoa > Chordata > Lepidosauria > Squamata > Lacertidae > Zootoca > Zootoca vivipara. The sequence goes on along the minus strand of NC_142596.1, from coordinate 27,674,014 downwards.
GCCCACAAAGAAGGGATCTGTGGCACATACGAACATAGGAAGCTGCCTTATACAGAGACAGGCCATTGGTCCATCTTGCTGAGCATTACCTACACTGGCTGGCAGCAGCTCTCCAGGGTTCCAGGCAGGAGTCTCTCCGACCCTTACCTGGAGATGCCATGGGGGGCTGAACCTGGGACTTTCCACATGCAAGGCAGATGTTCTGCTGCTGAGCTGCAGCCCTCCTGATGGCAAAGAGGCAGGCCTTTCTGCAGTTGCTCCCTCATCCCATTTACCCGGATTCAAGGAAGAATCTTGGAGTCCCCCATCCCTATGGGGAGTCTAAACCAGAGCTGCAGGGGGTCTGGCTGGTGGAAGAACACCTTGGCTTGAAGAAGGCTCTTGCGAATTCACTCCTGCCCCCAAGGCCATGGGAAGGGCCAGTGAAGGTCTTGATGTCTGAGCCATCTGAGGCAATAAGCATTCTCCCCAGTCGTCTCACTGAGCAGCGGAGCTTCCCTGCTCACCCACCTCCTCCAGCATCATGAAGGAGAGGACTATGGATGCCTACTAGCCACAAGGCTCAGCTCTGCATCCACAGTCAGAGGCAGCCATGATTATGAATACCAGCTGCTGGAAACCGCAGGAGGGGAAGAGGGCTCTTGTGCTTGGATCCTGCTTTCAGGGTTTCCCTTTGGGGCCTTTGGTTGGATGATTGACTAGATGGGCCTGATCCAGAAGGCTCTTCTCATGTTCTTACACTACCCCACACACCTTGCAGCCAGTTGAGCGAGTTCTCGGTCTTGATGGCTGAGCGATTGCCATGACTCCGCAGGATGGTCGGCTCGTTGCCTTGGAAGTTGCTCACAGTCCCCGCGTACAGTTCTCCATCTGCCAGAAAGTATGCCCATCAGGGAAGACCCTCAGAGCCCTTTACCAGACACCCAGGGACAGTCTCCTCTTCTTCAGTGCTTTAGAAAGACTTGGCTGGCTCCCCTCTCCCTGCTGCATTGCAGGGGACCAGACTAGTTGACCCTTTGGGTCCCCGTCCCACCACCTATGATTCTATGACTCTTCCAGTCCTGGGGTGGCCCAGGCCCTTCCCTCCTTGGTTCCATGGAATGAAGGGAGGCAGCCACTGGCTATAATCCAGGATCTCCTTACCAACCATGATGGCCGTGGACCTGTATGCAGGATCAAAGGGGCAGCGCCCTTTCCCGTCCTCCAGCAACAGCTTCCCAGAGGCCTCTCGCTTCAGGCTGAATTCTGGAATGTTCTAAAGGGGAGGATGGTGCAGTCAGGAAGATGCCTGGAAGTATGTATTTGGGGGTGGTGTTGCAACAAAAACGTTTGATTTCTGTTTTTTTTAAAAAAAGGTCTGGGAGCTCAAATAGGCCAGGAGACAAGACCTAGCCTAACCCTTCCCACTAACCCCAAATAGAAGGGGCTGGGGCTCCCTGAACATGTAGACCAGGCACCCCCAAACTCGGCCCTCCAGATGTTTTGGGACTACAATTCCCACCATCCCTAGCTAACAGGACCAGTGGTCAGGGATGATGGGAACTGTAGTCCCAAAACATCTGGAGGGCCGAGTTTGGGAGTGCCTGATGTAGACTCTAACTATAGGGCCATCAATAAGACCCTTGCACAGCCTCCAGGTGCAAATCCTGCCAGGGTCTTGGCCTGTGAGAGCACTGAGCTGTGTTTTCAACACTACAGCAGTCAACAGCAGTGGGTCCTTCCCAGAAAACAGGACTCCATCCAGGGTCTGCCCACAACTGGCAGCTGGAGGCTTCCTAATGAATGGGGCTTGATCCTGTGCGAGAAGGTCCATACAGGACTGGGCCAGGCTGCCCAGGGAGGTGGTGGAAACTCCTGGCAAGACAAACAACTCCAAAGGGCATTTCTTGGATCCTGCTGAAGGATGCATGGGATAATCTCTTGAGATAGCTCAGCCTCTGCCAACCTGGTGTCCTCCACATGCTTTGGACTGCCGGTACCACCACCACCAGCCCCAGCTTGCATGTGACACAGGGGTCGATGGGGGAACTGCCGCACTGGCTGGGCTGCTGGGAGTTGTATTTGTAGAACCCGATAGATCTGCTTCTCCAAGGTGAGGGGTCCCATACTGGCAGCAAGGTGTGCCTCCCCCCACAAGCTTACTCACAATGTAGGTGCAGGTGGGGCTGAAGGCGCTGGTCCCACAGGTGTACAGGTGGGTACTATTCAGCTGCAGCAAGATCTTGATGTAATTGTGACAGTCTCTCTGCACAGGACAGAAAAGGAAAGCTTTGAGCTCCGCCTAACTCAGAATGCCCCCCAGCAATGGAGGGGATGCCTTGAGCAGGTCACAGCCCAATCCAAGGGGCAGAAGGAGCCCCCATGGCACAGGAATGGCAGACCCACTTCTGGTAGGGAGGGGGGAGTCACGTCCCTAGCACTCACCTGGGGGTCTTTGCCCTTGAAGACACACTGGCGCTTCTTCTCCTCCTCAGCCCCCCACAGCAGCTGCAGGACAGGAAGAGAGGAAGTGACCAGGGGGCTTGCCTCCCTCTAGGGCGGTTTCTAGAATGGCATTTCAGAGCCATCCTTGGCAGGCTGTGAGCCCCAGCAGTGCCCCTCTTGCCCCATTCCCAGTTGGACCCTTGATTTCCCAATCTTCCTTGATTTTCCCACTGGTACTTTCTGGGGCCTCTCAGTGAACCTCATCTGTGCCTGTGGCAGTCTCCAGCCCCAAAGGACAGCTCACCTGCTGCAAGGGGGGCCAGCCCAGTGATGTCCAGTGCCAGGGCTGCAGATGCATTAAATGGAAAACCCCAGCATTCCCCTAAAGTGGCCCAAATACTATGCCAAGAGGATGACCGGGGCATCTAGAGTAACTGCCATGGGGCAGGGCCAAGGGAAGCAGCAGCAGCTGCCCAGCCCTCCTTTGGCACCTGGGAGGCTATGGGGTGCTGACCAGCATTTCCAAGCTATCCTCCTCAATCAAATGCTGAAGCAGCATGCTTTTAGAAAGACAACAGGCTCCAAGATCCTCAGGTTGCCAGTTTCTGTGCCTGAACCCAAAGAGTGCAGTTGTGTGTGGCAATGGTTAGGAAACCCTCCCAGGCTAGGAACCCTCAGAGGGGGAAGGAGAGGCAGCCTCTGCTGCCAGTGTTGAGGACTGGCTCCTTGACTGCTGCCCAAACTGCTTCCAGGATGAGTAGGGACTTGCTGGTCCCATCAGACTGAGAGGTACAGTACAATGGAAATACCAGCCAGCCCGTCAACTAGCGGTGTCCTTCCTGCATATTTCCACTGCCCATCTGAACTGTGGGGCTCTAAAGTGGCCGGTGGGCACCCTGCACTTACTTTTTGGTGCTGTGGCCCAGGAGAGAAGGAGCTGGTGTTGAGGGCAAGGAGCCTCTCACGGGCACCTGCGTACAAGGTGCCCCCATCTGGGCTCAGCAGCATCGTGGTGTAGTTGGTGATTCCAGGCTCTTCAAAGCGGGTCAAGAGCCGGAGGGGGGAGCCTGGGGGGGGGGGAGAGAAGGTAAGAAAAGAGAGATGGCCTATGAGAGGCAGGTTGAACCCCAGTGTCCCAAGCAGTCCTGCCCCCTCACCAAGCAGAGAACAAAGGCGCTGCCACATTTTAACAACTTATCAAGCGTGTCTCAAATGCACCTTCATTTGTCAAAACAAAGCTCAAGGTAGACATAACAGGTCAGAACTCTCCAAAAAGGCATTTGAGTGTTGCAAACAACATTCAGTATTGCAGAATGCCCAAGAGCAGCATTTTGCTCAGGGAACTGGCCACACACAAATACAGAAAAGGTGAATGAGTTTCAATAATCCACCCGAGCAGAAGGCGGAAGACAGGAGTCCAGCCTTTTCAGATTATCAAAAGCAATTATTTGCTCCCAGTTTTTTCTATCCATTACAGGTTTTGCAGTTACTTTTCTCTCATGTCCACCTCTGTGCTGATAATGGCAAGGTTGCAGGGTTGATCCCCATATGGGACAGCTGCATATTCCTGCACTGCAGAGGTTTGGACTAGATGATGCTCAGGGCCCCTTCCAACTCTACAAATCTATGGTTCTATGGTAAGGGACCCAGGTGGCGCTGTGGTTAAACCACTGAGCCTAGGGCTTGCTGATCAGAAGGTCGGCGGTTCGAATCCCTGTGACGGGGTGAGCTCCCGTTGCTTGGTCCCAGCTCCTGCCAACCTAGCAGTTCGAAAGCACGTCAAAATGCAAGTAGATAAATAGGAACCGCTACAGCGGGAAGGTAAACGGCGTTTCCATGTGCTGCTCTGGTTTGCCAGAAGCGGCTTTGTCATGCTGGCCACATGACCTGGAAGCTATACGCCGGCTCCCTCGGCCAATAATGCGAGATGAGCGCGCAACCCCAGAGTCGGTCACGACTGGACCTAATGGTCAGGGGTCCCCTTTACCTTTTACCTATGGTAACTGGTGGCGCTCATGGTGTCGTTGTCTCCATAACAGCCTTGGGCAAGGCAACATTCCCAGAGGCTGTTGTATGGCACACGCCAAAATCTCAACAACTGGCTTACTGGTTCCCTCTTGCATTTGGGGGTGGGGGGTGGGGGTGAGGTGAGGGACTCCCTGAGGAAGAGCTGGCTGCTGCTCGAAATTCCCCTCCACCTCCACACCTGGGATGACTCTGCCTGTGCTCCTTTCCCCTTCCGCTTCAGAGCAGAGGTGACACCTGACTCTGGGGGAAAGACCCTCCTGCAAGGGCCTGGTAGCTTCCAGTCAGGGCTCTTGCTAACAGGAAATGACTCACCTCTGCCTGAGGGTACCTGAAACTGCTGGATGATTCAGCTGCAGTGCAGGATGGGACCCTATTGAGTTGTTGGGGGAGGGGACCCTGTGAGTCACCCATTGCCATTCTTGGCCCAACTCCTTGTGGGGCACTGGCACCTACCTATTTGAACTGGCACACAGCTGAGGTCTCAAGGGCACAGCTTTCAGCCCCAGGACCTCTCATTTTGGAGCGTAAGCCAGAGTTACCATGCTGTGGACGCCCAGAGGACTGGCTGGGGAGGCTGGCGGGGTCTGTGTAGCTTCAGCAGAAGGGAGGGAAGGGCAGAGTACCTGGGTGTGGCACCCATCACAGGGACTCTCCCTGGGAGCCTGCCTGCAGAGTCTGGGAACAGCCTCTGCGCTGGATTGCAAAGCCCAACCCAGGTGACCTTGGGTGACCTTCCCTGTTGCACGACTCCAGCTCTGCAGCACAGCCTGTTCTGTGTGTTTCAAGCAAGCCTGTGCCTGATTGTTTGCCACTGGACAAGTTCCAGCCCGTTCCTGCTCCTGCTTCACTAAAAGGCTGAAAAGTTCTCCCAGCCCTGCTCTTCCTCCTGGGTGGCAACACAGGCCTGGCATAGGTGTGGGCGGCTGGTGCTCCGGCCTTGCCAAGGGAACCCGGAGCAGCTTCTCAACTTCAGCCCACACGTGGCTCAAAGAGCCACACTGTTTGTTCCCAGCCAGCCATGGGCAACAGCCATCTCCCTGCAGCTCTGTGGACCGTGGCGGAGAAAGGAGGAACTTCCAGTCCCCTTCTGCTGCTCCTTTGATAGCTGAGGGGCTCTGGGAGTTTGGAAATTCATAGAATCATGGAACTGTAGAGTTGGAAGGGACCCCAAGAGTCATCTAGTTCAAACCCCCCCCCCACAGTGCAGGAATGTAAATTCCTCTTTAATAAACTAGAGCAGTGATTTCCAAACCTTTTCAGGCTGCCCCCTTGGTTCCACAAACTCATCCCCAGTGCCTCCTACCTTACCCTATAACATAGCTGCCAAGTTATCCCCTTTTTTAAGGGATTTTCCCTTATGCTGAATAGGCTTCCTCGCGAGAAAAGGGAAAACTTGGCAGCTATGCCCTATAAAAAGCAGTACAGTGGTACCCCGTATTAAGAAAAGCTGTTTGCATGATCCACTAAGGAAGGTAGTAAACACAATGACATTCAGAACAGTAACAATTTCACACTTATTCAAAATCTTATTAAACTACTAGTTTAATTCAATTCAATTAATTTCAATTTAATTAAACTCGTTTAATTAAGTCAACAGAATTGATGAGCTTGATCCAGTGATACCAGCTTTTCGAAGTCTGACAAATAGGGCCCCACTGTCATCCCGTTGCCTCTTGGTGTCCCCCTAGGTCATTCCAATGCCCCCCCCCAGGGAGTGGTAATGCTCACTTTGTAAAACACTGAATTAAAGGATAACAGAGAGGTGGTCCGCTTATGGGTTACCAAAACACAGGAAAGTAAATGCATCACCCCAAAGAAAGAAAAAAGGCACAGATCTGCATAAAATGTGCATACGCTAGTTTAAATGCACACGAAAGCTCATACCAAAATAAAAACTTAGTTGGTCTTTAAGGTGCTACTGAAGGAATTTTTTTTTATTTCACTGCATTCAAGTTTGGAAGCTGCCTACTGAAACAGGCAGTGCTACACAAACACCCCATGCATGCATCAATCACCTGACTGCCTGCACACCTCCATCAATCCACCTTGTGACACTCTTCCCATTCCACCTGGCTCTCCCACAATACAAGCCTCATCTAAAACCTGCCAGCCAGCCCTAGCCAGGAGAAAATGCTTGAATCTGATTGAGAACCTGAAAGGTGACACATGGAGCACTGGTGTCCCTATGAACTGAGTAAGCAAAACGTTCTCACACAGGTGAGTGGGAGAAAGATTCAACGATAATTGGTCTCGCTGGTGAGGCTCTGTGGGTGAGCATCGCACAGGTACAGTGAGAGATCAAAAGAACACCTGGGAGGACATTCAGGCACCGGTGCCTCTTCCCAAGGACTTCCCAGCTGAGAGCTTTGGTAGGTGCCCATCCCCCAAGGATGACTAATGGCCTTGAGCCCCACAGGTGGCATAAGTGTGATACAAAAGGGGCAAAGGGACAGCAAGAGTCTGTCTTGCCTTGTCTCTCCCGTTAATTACTCATCAAAGGCAAATGAGAGGAAAGAGAAGGAGGCCAAAGGAGCTCCCCACAGGTGACCTGCTCTCTTGCAGCTGAGTCACCCCTTGAATGTGTGCCAAAAGGTGAAGAGGACTGAAAGAGGGACTGTCCCTGGATAACCGGCGGTGCTAAGAAGCAGCTGGCCAGAGTATCAGGGCACTCTGCCTGTGGGGATACCTCTGGGCCTTTATAGATCTCATGGGCAGAAGAAGGAACACAATAGGACAAACTCTGGAATTAAAAGTGTGGCTCGTCAATGGAGACCTGGAGGGTTGGTGAGGATCTCTCTCTGATGCAGAGGCTGGGCAGCCATTTGAGCAGGGGGCAGATCCTGCTGGCTCTGTCCAATCCCAGCAAGCTACAACATTCATCTATTAATGGAGTTATTCATCAATTTTCACAAAAGATGCCTCAGAGCAACATGCAATTCATAAAATATGAATAGTGTAAGAAACACTCAAGCCAAACACACAAATACCAAAAAGTGCCCATCCATCAATACACATGAAAAGGTCAGAAATCTAATTTCAAGATAATAAAAATCAAGATAATAAACTTTTCCTAAAGGAATGGAAATGGTTTGTTGTATATTTACAAGCAAACTGTAAACAGATAAACATTGGCAGGATTATTACAATAACTGGCAGTTTCAAAAAATGTATATCAAAGTAGATGAATAAAAGAATGAATTAAGATAACTTAAAATATGCAGGGAATGATAAAATAAATTTAAGGAACCGCAGAAAGAGGAGGAAGGAAGTCGAGGTTTGAAATGTTAGAACCACTGTTACGCTATTGTTGAAATGTATACAACTGAAAATCATAAATAAAAATTGTAATAGAAATCAAATTTTGAAACAGTCCAATGTTATGAGCCAGAACCTGGGGACAAAAGCATCTAAATTTAGGGACTATAAACTGAGCATGACGGAGTCAGGTGGTCCTCCCTGGGTAGAGCATCCCACCAAGGGAGCGGGGGGGGGGGCAGGAGAAGACACTAGCCAGGCTGTGCCCAGCTCCTCTCTTCCCTTTTTCCAGTCACATCACCCTCTGTCCTTCAAGCTATTCTTCCTTATTCCCAAGAAGCAGGCATGTCCAAAGTCTGTTTCGGGGGCCTAATCTGGCCTGCCGAATCCGGCCCCTGTGGCAGTTTATTTCCTGGGGTAAAATCGTAAAAAAAAGCTCAACAACTTCAATCCTAAAAAAAGGTCAACAGCTTTGGTCGGCCCTCACACATGTTCACTTCATCAAATCTGGCCCTCTTTGAAAAAAGTTTGGGCGCCCCTAAGGCAAACTTTGCAGGAAGTCCTGGGGCTCCGTCAGCGGGAAGGCCACTCTGGGCTGAGAAGGAACAGCTGGCTCAACCTCTTCTGTGCAGCACAGAGAGGCCCCGGCCCACAACTAGATACCAGCATTCCCCGGGGCTCCTCTCATACCCAACTAGGCGCAAAGAATGCCTAGTTTGTCAGCTGACTCTCACAAGCAAGATGTCATGCCCTCCCCTGCCCCCCCCTCTGGCAGTCTTCACCAACCCATAGCCTTCCAGATGTTTAGGACTACAGCTCCTAGCAGCCGCAGCCTCCATGGCCAGAAGATGGGAGTTGTATTCCAAAGGATCCAGCTTGGCAAAGGTTATGCAACTGTGGAAGCCAGGGACTGAGGTGCAAGTCACGGGCCAGGCTTCTCTGCCCCCCCCCCTCACACACACTTTGCCTCTCGCCACTGTGCCCTGAAGCCTTGACTAAGCTTGAAGCAGGCTTACAGACAGCACAGAGAGCTGCATCAGCAAAGGGACCCAAGAGTGGCTAAAGGTAGGCCCCTATGGGGGAAGAAAGCAAGGCTTTGCCCTGCCCCAGCCTGTCCATCAGCCCATGCAAGCAAAGCACTGGGCAGAATCTCCCTCCAGCTCAACAGTTGCTCCTCCTATGGGATTCTCCGTAAGATTCAAAGACTAGGCCAACCAGCTGCGCCTGGCAAGAGATCTGTGAGCACAAACAGAGCCAGCTGGGTTTTGCTGAGGGCAGCACAACGCTTTTTGGCAGGCTGGATGAGGGGGTGGGATTCAGCAAAGCCCCTTCTATCCCAGGAGAACAAGTTTAGATGGGTTGAGAGGAGGAGAGGATGAACACAGTATAAGGGCTATGAAATCACAGAGGGGCTAGCTAGAGTTCTCTGCTGCATTGCTTTCTAGAGACCATGGATTCCTTCTGGGTGAGACAGCAGCATTCTGGGAAGGGCGGAGAGGCCCCGATTCTGACAATTTCCACCAACAATTCAGAGTTAGGCTTCCTCCATGGCACCAAACCTGAATGAAGTGGGGCAGAGATTTCCCCACTGCTGCATTTCTCCATGCAAAGTTTACCTTTAGAAATGCCTTGCTTCATAAAGCAAGCGAATGAATTGACAGAGTGCAGCAGCACAGTGGATGGCTGCAGCTTAAAGTCAACGTTGCAACTAACTTTTTCAGGCGACTCTCCGTAGGAAGGGCAGATATTATTCTGCTCAGTTCTTCAAGCAGGCTAAAATTCCCTTCAAATCCAAATTTAATATAAAAGGGAAGTTCAAACTGTTGAGCTGACATCTCTGACTTAAGACATTTACCAGTATTCCCATAAAATCAGTTTCCAAGAATTGCTCTCATTTCATTTGAATATAAACCACACTGTGCCCTTTACTGATCTCCCCACCACAATCAAATGTTTCGGCTTAATTACTTTTGGCTATTGAAAACACATTTGAAGTGTGTCTGTCTGTCTATCTACGAATGTAAAATTAAATTACAAGTTTTGTTTACTAAACCTAAGTCAAATCTACATCCTAAAGAAAAGTTCAGTCAGGGCAGCCCCCCCCCCCCGGCAAATCCCTAAAATAAAACCTCAATTCAGAATATTCTGAAAGTCCCAAATCAGTGCTACGGAAAAGAGGGACATATTCACAGAGGAAGAGGAGGAGAAGTCTTATCATTAGTCAGTAGTTATCCGTCATAATGGCTATATACAACTGTGCCTAAATGCCAGTTGCTGGGGAGCAGCAGCACTCCCCCTCCCCGCCCTGCACCAGGAGAGAAGTTGTTGCTTTCGTGTCCTGCTTGTGGGCTGAAGGCATCTCTTTGGCTACTGCAGGAAACAGGATGCTAGCGTAGATGGGCAGGGCAAAGTATGAGGCGGCCACTTCAGGCAGCTAGCTTGGGGTGTCAGGAAGACCCAGGCCAAAGACCTAGAGCACATGTGGAGGATATCTGTGGCCCTCTATTAGCTGCAGTCAGGGTGGCCAAGCGTCAGGGAGGATGGGCTTTGTAGTCCAACATCTGGAAGGCCCATGGATTAGCCAGTCCTGATCTAGGGCATTTAAAAATCTCAACCCTGAGAGTATGGGGAAGGAAATTTACCAATACATACCCCCAAAGTCAATAATAATAATAATAATAATAATATATTTATACCCCGCTCATCTGGCTGAGTTTCCCCAGACATTCTGGGCGGCTCCCAATCGAGTGTTAAAAACAACACAGCATTAAATATTTAAAAATTCCCTACCCAGGGCTGCCTTCAGATGTCTTTTAAAATCGTATCTATGAGATCCTCTCGGGATGCTTTCCTGGTCATCTCATGACCAGCTGATGGTGACAACATGGAAGCAGGTCTGTTAAGCCGCCACAACCCCTGGAATGCCCTCCCCTTGGGTAATTTGTGAGAAGGAGACAGGAATGACCTTTAAACAACTCTTTTAAAACTTTGTTTACCCAAGCTGTCTTGAACTCTGACTCAAAGTTCTCTGTTTTGCAGATTACTCCGTTTTAGTTTTAGTATTCTCTAGTTTTGGGACATTTTTCTGGGTGGTGGTATTTGTATTGTTTTTGTGTCAACCATTTAGAAACATTTATTAAATTAATTTATTAAATTAAGGGACGCGGGTGGCGCTGTGGTCGAATCCCCATGATGGGGTGCGTTCCCATTGTTCGGTCCCAGCTCCTGCCCACCTAGCAGTTCAAAAGCACGTCAAGTGCAAGTAGATAAATAGAGACCGCTCCGGCGGGAAGGTAAAGGGCGTTTCCGTGCGCTGCTCTGGTTCGCCAGAAGCGGCTTAGTCATGCTGGCCACATGACTTGGAAGCTGTCTGCGGACAAATGCCGGCTCCCTTGGCCTATAGAGCGAAATGAGTGTGCAACCCCAGAGTCATCTGCGACAGGACCTAATGGTCAGGGGTACCTTTACCTTTTATTAAATTAAGCAATGCAATTTTGTAATAAATAGAAATAAAATTATGATGGGGAAGAACTGAAGCCCTCCAGGTGCTAGACTTCAAATCCCAGCAGCCCCAGCAGCTAGCATGGCTCATGGATGATGGGAATTGTAGTGCAACCATTTCTAGGGAGGGGGCACATGTTCCTCATCCCTGAGAAAAAACAGCTGACTGTTGAAATCCCTGCTTTTCTGCAAGTGCTCATAGAGCAGGATAACAGCAAGTTTGAGGGGCAGTGCAACAGAACAGCTGAGAGGCCCAAGCACAGTGTAGCTAGTGGGAAGGTCAGGCATGAAGAGGTGAAGGAGAATTACCAGAATTTGCCTGCTGGAGCTGGGCTGCCCCATGACTTCCTGCCCCTTGAATGGCCACAGCAGCAGCTGGACAAATCAACGCCTCCTAAACCCGCTGATAACACAGCCAGCTTGTGTTTACACAGAAAACAGCCAACATCTCAGAGGGCTGCTGCAGGCATGGCGAACAATTTTTAACAAGAGACACAGGGGGAGTGTCTCGGGCTGCCCATTCAGGTGGTCCGTGGGGACCACCATGGGGCAGACAAAGGCAGAGTCCAACATATTTTACTGTGTAATGATTTATTATGTTTTTATATACAGTATGTTGGAAGCTGGCCAAAGTAATATTAAGTATTATTATAATAATAATAATAACCTGTTCAGGGAGGACCAGGAACCTACCTTCGAATGGGGGCTGGACATAAAGTGTGATGTTCTGTGGGGAGGGGAGATGTGCACTCCCCCCTCCAAATATTTATGCAGTTCTGAAATTCAAGTGTCATGCAGAAGTTGTATTATGTTACTGCTTGTTCTGTAAAAAGTGAGGGCATCTAGTGAGCAGTCTGGGCTCTTCTAGAACCCTAGAGCCTGATCAGACCACCCATCTCTCTTTCCCTCCTCAAACACAGTCACTGCAGTCTCCACACTACTCTAGTCCTCAAGAGGTACCCCATCGTTTCAAAGTTGAAGGGATCCCTTCCAGTACAGAGTCTTGAACTGTGTCAAGTGTTTTTATGAGGGTGGTGGTGCCAGGATTATAGCAAAATGAAATAATAATAATAATAATAATAATAATAATAATAATAATATCCTGGTGCCTTCCAGATTTGTTTTTTTTTTTTACAGCTGGGCTTGATGTGAGCTGTAGTCCAAAACTTCTGGACAGCTCCAAGCTGGGGAAGACTGAAAACAGAGCAGTCTTAGCAGGGAAATTATTGAAGGGAAGCGACGTGAAACATTTGTGTCTTAAAGTGGTTCGTATTCACTGTGAACCTGGCCAACTTGGATGCAGCTCCTATGAAGGTGTCTAGCCTCTTAATGGGATCAGTTTCAACTGAGGATGCCTGAGGATGTGGATAAAGCATCGGGCAAAGGTGCGGCTGACCACACCCTTGATCCTTGCCTGTCTTGGCTATTGACAGCTAGCCAGGGGATGAGTGGCATTGGCTAAATCAGGGGTCAGCAACGTTTTTCAGCCATGGGTGGGTCCACTGTCCCTCAGACCATGTGGTGGCCGGGACTATATTTTGGGTGGGTAGGTGGTGAACAAATTCCTATGCCTCACAAATAACCCAGAGATGCATTTTAAATAAAAGCACACATTCTACTCATGTAAAAACACGCTGATTCCCGGACCGTCCATGGGCCGGATTGAGAAGGCGATTGGGCCGCATCCGGCCCCTGGGCCTTAGGTTGCCTACATGTGTTTTTACATGAGTAGAATGTGTGCTTTTATTTAAAAACGCATCTCTGGGTTATTTGTGGGGCTTGCCTTGTGTTTTTACATGAATAGAATGTGTGCTTTTATTTAAAATGCATCTCTGGTTATTTGTGGGGCATAAGAATTCGTTCATTCCCCCCCCAAAAAAATATAGTCCGGCCCCCCACAAGGTCTGAGGGACAGTGGGCCGCCCCCCTGCTGAAAAGGTTTGATATTACTGACCACAGTGTATTGCTGGACCAAATCTGTAATTGGGAATAGGGGACTCACGAGACATGGAGGTTCTGCTCCTATCTGCAGAGGCAGTTTCAGAAGATAATGTGGTAGTTTTCCACTTAACTCAGTTGCATTTGTGCTTTGAGGGTCCCACAATATTCCATCCTACCCCTACCTCTCCCTCCAGCTTTTTATTATCTTTACAAAGCTGCTGGATGCGTCAACAGGAGATTTGCAGTGAGGTGCTATTGATATGCTGATGACACTCAGCTCCACTTCTCCCTGTCACCTGAAATCACTCTTGTGCAAGACCTCAGAATTATTTTTTAAAAAATTCAAATGGAAATGGATATTGCTCCTCACAAAAGCACAGCCCTTCATTTGGCCTGTTGTGAAATGTGATAATTAACAGCTGCTGACATTTGCTTGTGTGCTTCTGGTGAATTATTTAAAAACAAAAAAACCCTGCATGTGCTCAGGTAGATAAAAACCTGTGTGCATGTCCAGAATAGAACAAATATATCTATCAATCTCTGCCCACCAGAATGTGCAGCAACAAACACCCAAACAGTGTAACAGTGTATGGAAGAGAATGTACCAAGAAACTGGATCTGAATGGCTCATTTGCAACATGACACCCTCATCTGGAACATAGCTGCCAAGTTTTCCCTTTTCTCACGAGGAAGCCTATTAAGCATAAGGGAAAATCCCTTTAAAAAGGGATAACTTGGCAGCTATGATCTGGAAGCGCCCCAAGATTCCTCCAAATACTACAAGACGATAAACATTCAGGAACAACAATGTTCAATTTACAGAAATCTGCTGCCTAGATTTGTCACTGCAATGAGAAGCCAGCCACATCCTGACTTCAAGGAGGCCCCAGGGAAGGATGTTCTAAACTCTTGCAATCACCCTCTTCACACATGATCTGGGTCTCCTGACATATAACAAGAGTGAACCATGACCGAACCTCCCCACTCCAACACAGAGCGACAGCAAAGTCCTCCAATCAAGAGAGCAGCTCACGCAGGCTCCTCTGTAAACACCGGGAGTTCCTGCAACTGCCCTAGAAGGCAATTCTGTGCCTCTCAAGGCAAGAGAGAAGAGCTTTCCTCCAGCCTGTCCCAGTTGCCCCACTTCTCCAGCCCTGTGGCCTCCCAGAAGCAGGAAGAAACTAGCTAACAAAGCTGACCACGTGCCTGGGAAGTTACTAAGACTTTCGTCTCTGGGTGATGAATGGGATATGTGATACCCAAGATTACTATTTCTCTAAGAGCTGACTTCCTGGTTCCAATATAGTCTGTGTACTGGGAAGTGGGAGAGCTGGGCTCAGTTGTTCTGATGTTTGTGCATCCCTCCACTTTTAAAAAATCTCTTATTCCAAACATAGTTTTGTTTGAGTCCATGACATCTCTTGTGTGAAGCTGAATACTGCAGCATAATTGCTGACAGTGAGACTGGGCCAGCATATAACAGATGTGCTCAGAGACCTGCATTGTTTTTCGATTTGCTACCGGGCCGGGTTCAAGGTGTTACTGTTAGTATTCAAATAAAGGCCTTAATAACTTGGTACCAGTCTACCTGCGAGCTTGCCTTACCCCATGTATGTGACTTCTTGACCACTTTGATCTGAGGAACTGTTACAGGCGTCACATAATATCTGTTCCACATTTGTAGTAATTTGATCTTTTAGGGTGGCAGCACCTACAACAGCCATCCCCAAAATGCGGCCCTCCAGATGTTTTGGCCTACAACTCCCATGATCCCTAGCTAACAGGACCAGTGGTCGGGGAAGATGGGAATTGTAGTCCAAAACATCTGGAGGGTCGAAGTTTGGGAATGCCTGCTCTAACGCAAGTCCTACAACTTTGGAACTCCTTGCCTATTGACATCTGTACTCTTTTCAGCGCCTGCTAAAAACATTTTTGTTCAGACAGGCCTACCCAGACATGTTAGAATGCTAAAGTGTTTGTTAGTTCATTGCTGCTTTCTAATTTTTTGAATGTTTTAACTGCTTTGCTAGTGACCTTGCTGTTTCATTCTTTCTGTAAACCGCTTTGAGGTTTTCTACAATCAAGCACTATATAAATTGAATGAACTAACTAAATAAATAAGCCTGAATATAAAACATCTCTGCATTAGCACTGCCAGATTTCCCAGTTCTGAGGATTCTCGGCTACTATTGTGTAGTCCTCCAAATGCCATTGGAATAGGACTCCAAGCAACAGTGTGTGTGCGTGTGTGCGCACGCAGAGAAAATGCAGAGGTGTGTGTTGCAAACCACAATCATGTAGCACTTGTGCAGTTACAAATATCCCTTAGAAAAGCTCCAGCTCCCATTCACCAGCAGAGGATGGATGGTCCAACTATGGGAAAGGCAAGAGGGAAACAGCTGAGCAGGGAACGGGAGGCTTGCTTCTCCCCGAGGAACAAGCACCTGCCTGCAGTCTGGATGAGCCAGCTTCCGCAGGATGGTGATCCGTGGGCACCAGCAGAGCACACATCTGTGACTTTGTGCCTCGTCACAGGGTTGGGCAATGTCTCGCCCTCGCTTGTGACCCAGAAGGGGCAGAGGCTGGCAGAGGGCCACTCCCACCAGTCTATCCAATCCAGGAATTTCCTGATCTGGACTGCAAAGTATCATACAGGATTAGACAACTCTGTTGCTGCAGCAACTCTCTACGAAATGAGTGAATATGAGGGGAAGGACTGGGCTGGCCAAGTTCCTACACCAGCAAAAGAGAGTCCAAAGGCACAACCAAAAGACAACAGTGTCCATGAAAGGGACTTGCTGTGATGCACAGTCCTTTAGGGAACTACACCTATGGTCAAGCAAGAGGAATTCAGAACATGGTGCTGTGGGGTTCAACATCCCCATGGACACTGAATACGAGACCCTAAAAAGAATGTGGCTGCTGGATCAGGCCAGGGCCATCTTAAGCATATCTGGCGCCGTGATGCGACGGATCCCTCTGGCGCCCCGCCCCGCCCTGTTTCCCAGTGCGGCGGGCGGGTGCTGCTGCACGGCGCCCCCCTGGCACCCTGCGCCACCCAGCCTGGCCGTAGGGCCGGCCCTGGATCAGGCCAAAGGGGGTCCATCTAGCTCAGCACCCAGTTCCCCCAGTGGCCAACCAGACGCCCCAATGGGACCTGAGCGCAACGGCAGCAACTCTCCCCAAAATGGCATTGAGCAACATTCTGTTGCCAACAGTGGAGGGAGAGCATAGCCATTGTGGCTGGTAGCCACTGGCACCATGAATTTGGTATCCTCCTCCATTGTCTAATCATCTCTTAAAGCCTCCATAAGAACGTAAGACCAGGCCAATGGCCCATCTAGTCCAGGATCCTCTTCTCACAGTGACCAACCAGGTGACTGCGGGATTTGGGAACCAGCAGGATTTGAGCACACAAGACTACCCTCCCCCCGCGCATTCAGAAGCATTGCTGTCTCCAACTGTGGTGGCAGAGCACAGCCATCATGGCTAGTAGCCATTGACAAGCCACCTCCATTAAAAACTGGAAAAGTTAGTGGCCATCACTGCCTCCCATGGGAGCAAGTTCCACAGTTTAACTATGCACCTGCTCTGAACCTCAAACTGTGAAGCTTCGCTAGAAAAAACTGCCCCCTCTTTCCCTTGCAAACTGTGGGAAGGGAGGGAAGGAGATGCAACAGTTTGTCTGAACTGACTGCAGGTGCTTCCAGCTTGGGTCCTCCAGGACATGACAGGTCTTCCTTACTGCTGGGGCGTCCAACTGGCTTCTGTGAGGGGAGTAAGAGGGAGCACAGTCTTCCAAACTCCAACCCCTTCCTGGTCAGCAAGAGGCATTTCCAGGTAGAGGCACCCAGGTGAGCCCATCTCATTTCCCAGTGGCTTATTCCTAAACAAAGTCCTGTGAAGCACCCTTATCAGAAGGGATTGTTTTTGAGGTCACATAGGGCTGTGCCCTGTGGCATGTGATGAGCGCTTCCTATGGGCAAGTTGTCACTTGATGTGGCAGCTGTCGGAAGGACGGGTGCCTCTTCCTCAAACCCACTCAACCTGCACACCTGGCCCTGTGTTGGAAGAGGCAACATACAAGCCGAGACAGCACTTTGTTGCCTCTTGCACGCACACACCCAACCAAGGCCGGAGGAAATAGCAGCCACCCCCAAAGTCTGCCCACTAGATGGGTGTTTTGTCTTATACCCAATTTTGCTAAGCAGTTCTTTGCTACTAATCCCCTCCATAAACCAGCTCCCCATATGATAATTAATGGTTTTCACAAAAGAAAGTATTTCAGGGGGGCCACAGGTGAGTCTGTTGGGGCCATTCGGGGCACCCACTGCACCTGGCACCTGGCTGGCACATGCACAGGAGGAGGCCCCAATCCCTCCCCGGATCTCTGGAGGTCCCCAGTAGCTACCCAGCCTCCATTTGAACAGCGCCACTGAAGCAAAATGCAGTTGCCAGAAAAGCTTGTTGGGGCAGGTCGCGTCACCTTCAAACAAACCTGAGGGAGGGAGGGTGCTCAGGCCCCTCCTTCTCTTCCTCCTGCCCCCTGCTGGTCTGGGGAGCAACAAAAACACAGGCCAGGGAGAGTGGGGACTGCTGTGGATGTGGGGTAGCAGCAGAGGCCTTGACTGACCACAAGAGTGGTTGCAGTGACCTCCCAGGGGAGGAAGGATTTCCTTCAATGCCCAGGCCCTGTGGGGCAAGAGATGTTGGGGCAATCACTGAAGGACCCCCTGAAATGTGAGAGGCTGGCAACTTACTTTTGCTCTCGCAATGAATGGCAGTGCCCAGGGGACAGGAAGCCCCCTTCTCAGGCTCAGCCCAGGACTGCTGCAGGGTCAGCTGGACTCCCCTTCAAATCCAAAAGACCCCATCCACACAGACATCAGTTGTCCGAAGCCACAGTTTCCCCGGGGAGATGCTCAGGAGACCCTGGCCAAAGCCCCCCACTGGATCAAAGGGAATTGGTACTGGGTGGGCTGGAAAACAAGGGTAACAAAGCCCTGGCCAGGGTGCTTTTGGTGCCACCCACCCACCAGGGTGCAAGACATGTGTAGTTATCATATGGATGCTGGCCACAGAGTCCGGCCATGGGCCAAGTCAGGCCCAGCTCCTGATTTCATGGAGCAGCACTACTCTCCAGTCAACAAACCCTTTCCTAAGGCGAGAGGTTGGGTGATGGTCTTGGCGGCCCTCTTTCAAGGCTTCCGACTCCAAGGAGGAGACCAAAAGTGCCAGGGCAGTCCTCGCCACGTCGAGGAAGAAGCCCAAAGGTAAAGCCTCTTCACGGGCAGGGGGCCTCTCACGGTATTCGGGGTGTGTGTGTCAGTATTCGAGGTGCTTTACAAAGAGCAGAAGGGAAAGACCCTGGGCTCCGCGCCCTCGAGCCCCCGCAAGATACTAAAGCGCCCCATCAGCCTGCGGAGATCTCCTTCTCCCCACCAGCAGCATGAAATATCAGCGCCCGCCCCCCACCAACCAGACCCCAAAGGGGCAAGCCGAGAGAGCAGCGTCGGTCTGGTCCCCCGCCACTTCCCCGGCCAGGAGCATCCCTCGACGGGGCCTCCGCTGTGGCTGGGCCGCCCCCGACCTCTCAAGCTTACCGAGGCGCAGGCTCAGGCGCGGCACCGGCTCCTCTTCGGCAGCGGCGGCCAGGAGCGCTCCCAGCAGCAGCAGCGCCGACTCCCGGAGCCCCATGGCGCAGTAGGTCCGAGGGGAACGGGGCCTGGGCAGCAGCGGCGGAGGCTTTGCTCGCTCGACCAGGCAGGCAGGCGGGCGGATCAAGTTGCAAAACTTCGGAGCTGCTCGGGCTGCTGCTCTTTCTGGTTCCTCCTCCCCCGTCGGGGCGGGAGTGGCCGCGCCTCCGCCCCCTCCCTCGAGGAGAGACAGGTCCGGACCTGAGAGAGAGACAGAGAGAGAGAGGGAGAGGGAGGAGATGTGGGGGAAGCTCCGAGAGCCGTCCCCGCCCCAACACCTTCCCCCGGCCGTTGAAAGCAGCCCTGAACGTCCCTTTGCTAATCTCTCCCAGAACCGCACCACCCCCAAGCGGTTCCTCCTCCTCCTCCTCCCTCCCGCCCTCCAAAACTGACGCCCCAATCCCGAGCTAGGCAGCTACCCTCGCTGGGGCTTCGCCTGGCGGCGCCGTCAAACCAAGGCGCGCGGCAGCTTTAGCACCCATGGGTGCCCCCCCGCGAACCCCAAAACCGCAGCCCAAAACAAAAGAGCCTCTTGGGCCCAAGGCAACCTCTTTCCCTCCAGGGCATTATGACAAAGACAGCCCCACCCCCGCGCCCCTCTCCTCCAACTCTTCCTTGGGCTCCATGCCTGCTTCTCCCTGGAGCTAGGCTGAATGAGGGCATCTCAAGGACACCCCACTGGGGAGAAGCAAAGGGTGGGAGTGTCCGCATACCCCCTGCCCCCCGCACTGGGCCAGACCTCCCTGGCAGCTCCTCTGCCCTGTGGGTATTGTTGAACTCTGGGCTAATCTCCATGCTCCCCTGGGCACTGTGCCCACCCCGCCCTGGCAGAGCGCCTAGGCAGGGCTGGCAAACAGAGAGGGAGAGACGCACAGGCTGTGGGGCCAACCAGCAGGGCAGCCTCAGAGAGGCAGGCCTGCAACAGGCTCCTGCCTGTTCCCCTGGCAACTGGCCCGCTGCTCTGAGCCTGCCCTGGGCACCTGGCTCTGCCCAGTCTGACCCTCCTCCTCCTGGGTTGCAACTCCCTCTGGTGCATCAGCAGTGAATGGCTGAGAGTCCACCCTAACAGCTGCCTGGGTCAGGGACCACTGAACCAACAGGGTGGAAGTAAAATGTGAAATATCAACACCATCATTACAACATTCCTGAGCAGGGATCACACCCCTTTCCTTGATTTTGTTTTTGTTTATGTAAAATCTTATCCTGAATGTGCTGAATCTCTTAACACAGACTGCATCTGCCTTGGAGAGTGGAGCCTTGAAGATTATCATGTCCCTGTGCCAGTGGGTGTCTTGTTTTCTCTCTGAAAACATAAGAACATCAGGAAAGCCTACTGCAGGCATAGGCAAACTCGGGCCTCCAGATGTTTTCGGACTACAGTTCCCATCATCCCTGACCACTGGTCCTGTTAGCTAGGGATCATGGGAGTTGCAGTCCCAAAACACCTGGAGGGCCAAGTTTGCTTATGCCTGGCCTACTGGATTAGGCCAATGGCCCATCCAGTTCAGCATCCTGTTCTCACCAGACGCCTGTGGGAAACCGGCAAGCTGAACCCAAGCACCAGAGCAACTCTTCCCTCTTGTGGGTTCCAGCAACTGGCATTCAGCAGCATTGCTGCTTCTAAGTGCGGGTGCAGAGCAAAGCCATCATGGCTAGTAGTCACCAATAATAGCCTTTTCTTCCATCCAATTGTTTAATCCTCTTTTACTGCAGTCTGGGTTGGTGGCCATCACTCCCTCCTGTGGGAGCAATTTCCATAGTTTGACTATGCACTGCATGAAGAAGTGCTTTTTCTTATCTGTCTTCAGTCTCCCAACATTCAGCTCCATTGATGCCCGCTAGTCTTTCTTGCCCCTCCAGTTTCCCCAGGAACTATTTATTGAGGAACTCTCCCATGCTGATCCTGATGCCAAGACCCATGATTCGGAGAGGGGTGGAGGTGGGGGACCACCTAACTGAGCATCCTATATGTCTATATTTGTTAAACAAACAACAGACAATAAATTAAAATGCCAACTATAATATTGGCTTAATGTGTTTCCTGCCTTCTGTCTGTTGCTGAATTGTCTGGTCTAATATTTTGGAGTGGTTTTTTTTGTATATAAGTTGTTTCAGCTAAAGAATAAACGGATTAATTCCTTCTCTATGGCTGTACAAAAGCTGTAACAAGCAATAGAAAGTTATCTGGGCCTTGACTTGCAAAAGGCAACCCCTGTGCTGAGCTGAGTTTCCTGGTCAGCTTGTTTGGACGTGTTTATTTTTAATTCCTAATGCTTTAATTCTGTGCCAGTTTTCCCCCCCTTTTCTTTAATACGCTATTGACTTGATGGTTTCTGAAGGTTCTTCTGCCTCTGCCCTGGGTGCACTTTTGGGCTGAGCCCTCTACCTTTCAGAAGGTGACTTGGGAAGCCTAATCCTGCATCACATAAACTTTAAGATGCCAGTGGGCAACTCTGCCCTGCTTCCAAACAGCATGTGCTGCCCAGTGCAAAGGAGGGCTCAGGGTCTGCTTGCTTATGAGTTCCACATTGGTTGGGAACAAGATACAGAATTAGGTGAGTCTGTGGTGTGACCCAGCTGCTACAGGCAGGCTCTTCTGATGTTCTTCAGACTAGAACTCAACCCGTCCATCAAGAATAATTAGAGAGCTGAAACTTCCTAGCTTAAACCACAGCTGCAATCTGCAGTGCACATGCTTGCCTGCCTTGGAAGGTTCCCCAGAAATGTCAGGACAGAATGCAGCTGCTGGGCTGGGACTGGCTCTAGAGAGGACCCCTGGCCACCAGGCTGCTGCCCATCCATTTCTGGGCACAATTCAAAGTGCTGCCCATCACCATTAAAGGCCTGATGTCATCTCAGTGCCAGGCAAAGGACTTCTGCATTTCCTTGGGCTTTAAGCTGTAAACTGGCTATGGGTTTTTGTTTAGTTTTGCTGCTTTCTTTTTTATTATTGCTGGTTTTATGTTTATTGCTACGTGTGTCTGTTTTCAATTATGCTGTTGGAAGCCACCCTGGGGGCTTTTATGTAATAGCAGCTTTACGATATCGGGCAGGCACAGCTGTGGATCTTTCCTCCTCCTCACAGATAAGCCCACCTGGACTTTATGATTGTCACCTGAGCCCTCCAGTAGAAGCCCTCTGAAGTCCGGTGGGAGGCAACTGTGGAGAGAGAGAGAAGACCCAGTGCAGTGCCCACCTCAGCATCTGCAACCAAGACTCTCATCTGGTGTTGATGTCCTTTGGGTGCCAGGCAAATATGCTCTTATTGCTTGCCCAACGTATTTTGGAGCTGGTTTTAACTGAAGTCCTCTTCAGGCACCATTTAGTCCCTTCCTTCTGATGCAGGAACCCTCCTGCACTGGAGGAGCATTTGTGGGGAGCCTCCATGAGCACAGGAGGCTCCCTGCTTCAGGAATAGCAGTCAAATGATGGAGAATCTAGAACTAGCTGGGTAATGATTTGGCAGTGCTGTTCCATTATGCGTGTGCTTCCTCTTCAGGGCAGTATTGTGTTGTATTCAGACGGTATGTGTTGTATTGTTGTGCTGTATTTTGGGTTTTTATTTATTCAAATATTTATAACCCACCACCTTCTAAAAGTTGTTCACAAGCTGTTTTAAGCTCATAAAGATAGCAGCAATTTCAATAGAACCACTGGTTTTTAAAAGAAATTCAAGCACAGTATATGAAATAATCAAACACAGGCTGGAACAGAAACATCTTCAGAGTTCCCTTAAAGGCTATCAGTGTCCAAGATATACATCTTTCCCTGGAGAGAGGCTTCCAGAGATGTGGGATCTCCACTCAAAAGGCCCTGTCCCTGCTGCCCACCAATCTAATCCCTCCTGCTGGCAGGCCAGACCTCAGGACTTCAGGCGCTGATCTCAATGTTCAGGTGGGCAAACAGCCCTTCAGGTAACCTGGTCTTAAACGGTTTAAGACCTTGAATATCAAAACCAGCACCTTGAACTGGGCACAGGAATGAACAGGCAGTCACTTTAACCAGTATAGGTGTGATATAACCTCGGCTGCCACTTTCTATAACCATTACAGGTTCAAAACCACCTCCAAAGACAGTCCCACCCAGAGCACCTTGGAACAGGTATGAGCAATTTCATCGGCAAGATACAAAGCCAAATGGTCATGGCAGACCCTGCAAGGCTCCAGATGCTGACCCAGCAGAGCCTGAGATGTGTGCATCCCCAGTCACAGCAAAAAATAATAATACTCCATTAGCTTTCATTTCACAAGTCAGTTGCCCTGAGAGGTTTTAGAGCTGAAGCAAAGGGTGGGATACCATCACTCTGAACAAATAGAGAATCCCCAAGTCACCTATGCACAGAACTCTACCCCCCTCTCTCTTTCTGCTTCCCTTCCACATCCAGCAACCACAACACCCTTGTGGGGTGGTTCTAAGAATTAAGAAGCCCCCTGAGCTCTGGGAAGCCCCCTGAGCTCTGTGTGAAGGAGAAACCTTTTGGCATTGCCTGGATTTAAGTCCACCACCCCTTCCAGTGGGTAGTGGCAGCTCTACCAAGGATGGTGGCGAAGCAATCATTTGCTCATGCCCAGCACTCGGCCTCTGCATCTTAAAGGGAGAAGCAGAGAGGGAGACATGCTCGTGGCAGAGAACATGGCTCCTGCGGCCTTCCAGTTCACATATAATTGAGGAGCAGCTCCTGAGCACCATGGCAGGAACCGTGACTTTCAGAAAGGAAGATCTCCCACTCTTGCCTTGAACTCAGTGCAGATATTTGCTCTCTCAACTCTTCCATGGAAATGATGATTCCGGGAGCCCCGGCAGGGGCCCACCCGCACCCTGTCTTTGCACAAAAAGGGAGTACACAGAACCATCACATCTCCCCTCACTTTAGGAAAACAAACTGTGCAGCAAGAGGAGCAAGCACTCGAGGAGATGGGGGAGGGTTTCAATGCACAGGCTTAACAAAAAGGATTCTCTCTGCTTCCCTTTCTTTAGGGTGCTGGGACGGTTGAGCAGGCTTCTTTCCTCCCAAACACAGCTGTCAGGAGGGAGAGGAGGATGAAGGGGGTCCAGGTGGGACTCTGCTCAGGAGCCCCCTCGAGGACCTTCTCACTGCATCCGTCCAGCAGTAACCACGGCAACCCGTGATGAATGCCTGCCACTTGGTTTGCCATGGCAACAGAGGAGCATGAGAGAATGGCCCCCGGGAACTAGCAAGGGTCGAGGTGGTGGGTCAATGAGCATTGGCATCAGCACGGGGAGGATCAGGGGCCCAGCGGAGCAAAGTAGGGGGAGAGAGAGAGGCGGGGGAGGAAGTGGGGGAGGAGGAAAGGCAGTGGCTGTTTCAATCTTCCCAGAGGGATGGTGGCCAAGCCCAAGATGTGGCTCTGGATTGGTCCCAAGCAGAGGGCGGTGGCAGCGGCAGCAGCACCCATTGCAAAAGGAGGGAGGCAAAGCCCTGGCTGGCAGCCAGGACAAAAGCAGCTTGGGAGAGAGGCCAACTGCACCCCAGGCCTCCCCTTTCCTGGGCAGAGAGATGGAATGTGGGAGCAAAACTCTCCAAGGGCAGCCAGTGGTTAGGAGAAAGAAGGGGCATAGAGCGCTCGAAACCAAACAGCCCAGCGCTTCTGCCCTTCCCTTTGCAATCCTGCAATTTGCCTGCAGAGGTGCTCAGGCATCTCCAGCGGCAGGTGGGTTTCTAATACCGCTATCCTTACACAACCCCACCACTGAAACAAATGCATCAATTCAACCGGGCAGAGGCAATAGATAAATGGGGGAGGGGGCTGGCAGCCCATGCCTGGAGTAAGGAGGCACCCTTGTGGGCTTGGGCCCCTTTCTTCCATCTACAGACCTCACAACCACACCCCCATGCTGGGGTGCCTTGCTTGTTGTGGACTAGCAGCTTGGGGAGCCTCCTGTTGGGAACGGTGGGCTCCCTCACGAGGTGTCCGGGAGGGCAAATGTTGAAGTGTGGCATGCACTCCTTCCCTATCAAAAAGGCAGGCATTCCCCTGCTGAGCCTTCTTCTGGACATTAGGAAAGGAAGCCTGGAGGCTGAGATTCCAGGTGGCTGCCTAGGTGGCTAGCTGGCTGTCTGCCCACCCACAGAACACCTCTGGGCCTGAGAAAAATGCAGCCAGCCAGCTTTGCTTGACCCAGGTCTATTGTCGTGCCCTGGGATTTGGGAGGAAGGGATCTGTTGGGAAGCACACCTGATCAACCACACAATCAATGGTGTCATTTGATCTCCTAGCTCAGGGCAGGGCCCAGATCTGGTTGCAGGCAGGGCCAGGCAGCTGGGAGACCAGCCTGTAGGAGCTCAGCACTGGCCCTTTCAGCCTTCAGACAAGGGAAGGGCAACCCTATGCCCTGTTGCCTATAGGATCCAGGTGCTGTGTTGGGGGGGGGAGAGGGAGCCCCTGCAAAGTATTGGGAGACAGACCCCCATGTGCCATATGACCTGCTGCACCCCCCACCACTGCCTGCCCTCAGGGACTCTCCCACATTTAAAGTGTATGACTCCCCCCCAAAGAATCCTACAGTTTGTTAAGGGTGCCAAGAATTGTAGCTCTCTGAGGAGTAAACTACAGGATTCTTTGGGGAAACCCGTGCACTTTCAATGTGTATGGGGTGGGTGTGACCCACTGCAGCGCTTGGGTGCTGTCCTGTTGCCAATGCTGAAGCAAGATCCAGCCACTGGTCCAGTTGGATGACCCAGTGCAGACCTTCAGGTGTCCCCTATCCTCCCTGGGAGAAAAAACTCTCCCCAGTCACTGTCAACCAGGCTGGCTGGGATAGACATGAGCGAGTGCCTTCTTGGGTT
This sequence comes from Zootoca vivipara, assembly GCF_965207765.1. Taxonomy (NCBI): domain Eukaryota; kingdom Metazoa; phylum Chordata; class Lepidosauria; order Squamata; family Lacertidae; genus Zootoca; species Zootoca vivipara. Next base: position 27,648,361 of record NC_142596.1, on the reverse strand, counting down.
GCCTCTTCCTTGCCCAGTACTGCCAGCATGCATGTGGGGAGCAGCTCAGAGGAGCCATGTCCTAAGCCATGCTGACTCAATCAAGATGCCCTGTGCCCTCCTCCCATGGCAGAGAGACCCAGCAAGGGCCACTGATGACTCCAAAGAGTGCAAGCAGGCTGCCAGGGAGGTTGTCCCTTTTTGCAACTGCAACGGATGTTGGAATCCCCGCCTCCTCAAGGCCACAGCATTCCCACAGAGGGGTGTGCAGTCATGGCTGCTGCCAGTTCCTGTAGGGCACCAAAGGTGGCAAAAACAAAGGCAGATGGAGGGAGAGATTCAGCCACATAAAACAAAACAGCAATTCTGCAATGCAGCTCCCTTGGGCAAATGCCAGGTCGTCAGCACCACAGCAGGGCCCACAATCTCATGATTATCGGCTTGTGGCAACAGAGAAGTTGGGTTTTATTTAAAAAATTTTGCTGGTGGCACCAGTGTTGTGGAATGCCTTCCCTGATGAAATTCGAGACACCCCATTACTGTTGGCATTCTGCCACCACCTGGTCACACACCTGCTTAGGTAAGCCTTTCCCTGAACTTGAACTTGTGGTTTTATTGTTTTCGCTGCGTTTTTTCAAACTGTCTTTAATTGTCTTGCTTTCTGAATTGTTTCATTGTGAACTCAAATTAAGGGTGTTCTGATGCTGCTGTGTACTCTGCATATTGGTTTTGTCGTTGTAAACTGCTTAGGAACCATTTTGGTACCTACGTAACGCAGTACGTAAATTAATAAATCACCACCACCACAGACACTCCTCCCCGCTTCTAGCTTTCCAATAAAGCCAAGGGAAACATACTCTGACCTGGCTGTTCCAGGCTACTTCCTTTATTTCCATTGATGCCCTGGTGGAAATTGAGTTGTTCTCAAACATTTTGGTAGGGAGGTTGGAGAGAAGGAAGGAAATGTCTGCCACCCTAAAAACATGGTGACTGGCAATCCCTTCTCCCTCCCCCGCAACACACACTCTACCCTTAAATAGCTCGGGATATTGTCAGAAAGAAAGATATGTGGCCATGAGCTGCCTCCCACCACATGACACCAGGGGAAGCCCTCCCCAATAACCCTGGTGGGTCCCACTATTGTAGGCTGGGGTTCATAGAATGGCACTTGCCCAAGGAAGGACCCAAATTCATTGGAGGGGAACCTTTTTTGCAGGCAGGTTCCCTCACTGATTGCCCAGCCTTTCCCAGAAGATGCCAAATACCCTCTCGGCTGGCAGCTGCTTCGACTTCTTTGCCCATTTGTCGAGGCTTCATCTCATAAAGGAAGCACATGAGCTGACAAGCTGAGGGTCCTCACACTCACCTTCTTCAGCTCTGAGCAGCTGGCGTGGATGCTAAGATGCAAGGAACTAGTTTCACCTGGCTGGGAGGCCAGCGATGCTGAGGTCAGCTGGGGCTTTCAGAATGGACCTAGGAGAGGGGGAGAAGGAAATAAGGTTTTAAATATGAAAATTCCCAACCAAGTTGGAATAGTTGAAAGATGTGGTCTATCTCAGCCTTCCCCAGCCTGAAGCTCTCAAGATGTCATGGTCCACTGACAGGAAGTTCTCTGCAACATGGTGCAGCAGAAAATAGGTTTTGGGGGTGATTGGTGTTTGTTTATTACATTTCTACCCCAGTTTTTCCTCCAAGGAGCTCAAAGTGGTGTGCATGTGGCTCCCTGATCCACAACAACCATGTGCTGAGAGACAGTACCTGGCCCAATGAGCTCCATGGGGATTTGAACCCTGGTTTCCTGGGTCCTAGTCTGACACACTAACCCAGTGTTTCTCAAACTTGGGTCCCTATCAGTTGCTGGACTACAACTTCCATCATCCCTGACCACAGGTGCTCTAGCTAGGAATGATGGGAGTTGTAGTTTAACAACAGATGGGGCCCCAAGTTTGAGAGAATTACCGTAATTGAGGAGGAGTGAACCATATACACTACCTTGAACTCATTGGAGAACAAGATTGAATATAAAAGCAATTTTAAAATATGTTCCTATAAAGCAGGTGCTCTCCTAGGGTTCTGGGGGGACAGACTCTCTCTTTCCCTCCCTCCCTTTCTCTTTCTCTCTCCGCAGCCCCCCTGTGGCAGACAGTCCTTCCGAAATACACTTTTGTTCACAGCTTCTGTGGCAAAATCTGAGTTGGCAAGCATGCTCTATCTAAGACAGATACAAACATTTGGGTGCCCAGATTGGCAGCACAACCTGGTGTGGGGGAACAGCAGATGAAGGGTTTTGCAAATGCAGGCGAGATAGTGTGCGGGGGCCATTAGAACCCCACTTGCGATGCCTTCCTCTCCTTGCCTCAGGGTGGCCCTTGAGGACTGGCTGTGTGGTGACCGAGGTCTGGTCCAGCGCCTTGCTGAGATGGGTGGGGCACGTGGGCATCAGGTTGTTCTGCTTGCCAAGGGCCACGGCTGAACCCCAGAGTTCAGGAGGGGTCAGTCCCAGCTCCCTTACAAGCTCTGCTGGTTGTCACATCCCCAGCCAATGCTAAGCTGGGGGGGGGGGGTGCGCCAGAGGGGCCATCACCTGCGCCCCTCTAATGTTGAAAAGAGCCATTCAGACAGCTATACACACACCCCAAATCTCGGAAGCCCTTTAGCAATATAAAATCCCTCTGCCCCTCCCACGCTAAATTGATAACTGCAGGGGCTTTCTCTTGGGGGGGGGGATTCCTGGCGCGCTATTGTGCCAGGGGGGAGGGGCTTTCCTCCGCCTGTCCTGCCTCTGCCGGGAAAAAAGACTCGGCACATGGGCAGAGGCACTGTCTGTCTTGGCTGCTAACACAGAGACACCGCCCGCCCGCCCGCCCGCCTCTCTCTCTCACCTCCAGCACAGACGCGAGTCTTCTCCCCGGCCCCAGCCTCTCCTGCCGTGGCCCGCCGTCGCCTTTCTTTGTGGTGCGTCTCTCCCTGTCTGTGCCGGAATCGCGGGGCGCCGTCGGGGTGGGGGGAGGGATCGGGGCGGTGCTTCCAGACCAACTGGTGACATCAAGAAAGGGAGGAGATGGGGGGGTGGCTGAAATTGGGGAGGGGTCCACACAATGCAGGTTGGTGTGTGGCGGGTTGGTCGGAGGCTGAGGAGGGGGCGGGACCCCGAAATGTCACCCAGCCCCCCTGGACAGAATCGCCTTCTGTCCCTATGCCAGGTAAGCACGACCCTCACCCCGGTCAGCCGAAGATGCTGCAAAAGAAGGTCCCTTTCAAACAGCATGGATTGTTGGTTGTTGGTTCCTGGTCAACGGGCAACGGGCAAGTGGAGGAAACGGGCAAGGCGCGCTGCCAAGGGAAGTGGAAGATCGAGAGGTGTGGGGCGTGGTGTGGGGCTGATTCTTGGCACGGGGGAGCGGGATTCCCTTCTCACCACCGCTCAGACCAGCGGAGCAGCGGCAGCCCCAGGGCTGCACTGAGGACAGCAGCAGGAGCCCCGCCCCCCGACTTTGGCTTCCTCCCCGCTCCCAGGTTGGGTCGAGTTCAAATCCTCCCCCTCCCCCGCCCATAGCATTCACTGCGCTGCCTATTAGGATGATTGTAAGCCGCTTGCGGGCAGAGACCGCTCCCTTCCATTTCCTTATGCAACTCGACCAATGCCCTCCAGGGGGCGCTCCTGCAGGGAGGATTTTCCAGGATGCTGAATTAAGCGAAGGGACTCCCAAAGGTGAAAGCAAGTGGCTCTGCCACGGAGCGAGGGAGCAGCGCCCTCTCGTGGGCAATGGCGGGTTGCGCATGGAGCCCTTTAAGGCGGTTGGTACCTGGAGGGGCGCCTTTGTTCATCCAGGGAAACCCCTACAACAGGGGTCTACAAACGTTTTCAGCAGGGGGCCAGTCCACTGTCCCTCAGACCTTGTAGGGGGCCAGACTATATGTTGCCATGATTATGACCCGCATTTTGGGCCAAAACCCTTATTGGGACCAACCCCAAAGTTGCCCAAATGTTTTTTTTTGGGGGGGGGAGGTGTTCCCTCATAACCCATGCTGCTTCCTTTGCGTTTTACGTGTTGACAGTTATTATTTCTCTCGTAAGGCGGGGTGGGGGGCTGAGGTAAGTGCGCCATTCCTGTCAGCCCTGGAGAGCGTGGGTGCATGGGTGGGTGAAGCGAAAAGCCGTTGGCCACACTAAGTCAGGCCAGCACCGCTGAAGCAAAAATGTTCTTTCCCCCGCATGAGGGAAGACAAGGCGGTGGTGGCGGTGGCTCACACCGTGTAGCTAATGAGCGGCCTCCCCAGCAGAACGCAGAACTGCTTCGGAGTGCAGCCACCCAGGGGCTCCGCGCTTCCTTTGGCGGGGAGCACCCATGCCCGCCGCCACAGAAACCAGCGGGCGTCGCTTCAGAGGCGCCTTGAGCTCCTGCCGCTGCAACTGCCCTTTCTGAGGTAAGTCACCGGCAGCTCCATGGTGGAAATCTGAACTGTGGCTCCTTTTCCCTCTTCCCCACCCTGGAAGAAAAGATTGCTGTGTGCACACGACAGATGAAGAAGGGGCTTGTCTCGAGCAGCCGCTCACCTCACTTTTGACCCCCAAGCCTGGCTGAGTCGCAAAAACCACCATGTGCATGCGCAGTGCCGGCTGCCTGGATTCCAGGACCGTCCGTGAGCCGGATCTTGAAGGCCACTGGGCCTGATCCGGCCCGCGGGCCTTAGTTTGCCGACCCATGTCCTACAAGGACAGGTGTCTGTTCCAGCAAAGTTCCTCGGCGAAATGCCAGCAGCTGAAGAAAGGAAAGCGACATTGATTTTGACTGTCTTTGGCTTCCAGCTCAAACCCACTAAGAAGTATGCCAAGAAAACCAGCGAAATAAAACGAAGGTTAAAGAGCAAAATGTGTCCTGAGCTGTATTGGTTCATGCAGGGAAGAGAACACCTCCAAACCACAAGAGAGCAACCCCTTCACTAGGAGAAAGGGCAGGAGGGAGGGAGGAAGCTTCCAGGTTCTCCAGGCCTCCTCTCCAGGCCGGTTGTGAAGCAAAAGATGTAACACGGAATGGGGAGAGAGAAAGTAAGAGAGACACAGGAAGTGTCCTTCCCGGAGCCAGGCTATTGTTCCATCTAGCTCAGCACTGTCTTACACAGACTGGCAGAAGCTCTCCAGGGTTTCAGGCAGGGTTATCTCCCATCCATAGCTGTCAAGTTTTCCCTTTTCTCGCGATGAAGCCTATTCAACATAAGGGAATTTCCCTTTTAAAAAAAGGGAGAACTTGACAGTGATGCTCCTATCCTTTCCTGGAAATGCCACCAGAATTGAGCCTAGGACCTTCTGTATGCAAAGTGGATGGTGGTGGTGATGATGATAAACTGTTTCCTTAAATATTGAGCTTATCTTTCTTGTTCTTGATGTATAAAGCCCTATATATGAAGTGAGAGTACCTGAAGGAAGGCCTTCTCCTGTATGTACCAGCCCAATGCAAGGATCCTTGGATGAGCTTGTCTTGGGTATGTGCTGAGATCCTTCCTGCAGCAACCCAAACAAGGGACTTTTCTGTTGTGGCACGCAGCTTCTGGAATGGCCTCTCCTTTGAAATAAGGCACCAGTGTTGATGGGCTTTTCCTACTTGCCCAGAAGGCATTTTTGGGTGGCATCTGGCTGGTCTGTGATGTATTTTAATGCTGTATATATTTTAATGTACCAGTTTTAATATAATTGCATTGTTTTGAACCACCATGGTATTATTAATGAAGGATGGTATAAAAATATTTTTCAGGAATAAGGAGTATGTACAATTAATTCTTTGAGTGAGCATCTTTTTTCTGGCTTCAGCTAATATTGTCTCCTTTGTTTTATTGTGCATAAATCTTGCAAGTCCCCTCCGCTGGGATCTTTGCTTCTCCATGAGAGGAGAAAGATGGTGTACTCTTTATTGTGGAGTCCGCAGTCATGTCAGAGCTCAGGGGCAAAGAGTGGCACCAGGTTCCAAGCCTGCTCAGGACTTACCTTCAGGGCATGGGGGCATTTGCCCATTTCTTCCAGTTCCAGGAGCTGGCCAAGTCAACTTCCAAGGGAGATTTCTGTGCCTGAACCCCCTACTGCTTTAGCAAAGTCTGAAAATGAAGCTTTTGGTGGCTATCTTTTTCAAGGTCTTCTTGTTTGAGATACTCTTTATTTATATTTTTACAACGCATTGTGTACTTTGTTCTGAAGCTCAGCTGCGCTATCTCCTATGTTTGCAGTTTGTTTAAGAGTTGCCTGGACTTCATTTAACTGCTGTCTGAGGGGTTTGCTTGTTTCCTGGGGTGATCTTTCCTCCTCTCCTCTCCAACTGATGCTATGTCCCATTCCGTCCCACTAAGTATTTAGTTTCTCCTTTTTTCAGGTGTTCCTTTCTGTCTGGGGAGCCCTTTGGGTAGGAAGGGATATCCTGTGGAGGCTCTCCAGATGTTCTTGGACAACAATTCCCATCTCCCCTGACCATTGGCTATTCTGCATTTGGGTGCCTGTTCATTCTCACTGGTCAATACCCTCCCATGAAGCTTCTGAGATTATTTCTGCTTGTTTGTGACTTTTCCTTCCCACCTCTCTTCTAGTCTGGAACCACAGAACGACAAAAATTAAATAAAACCACCATGCAGCAATAAGACACAGTAAGAACCACAAGAAGACTCTAATGCAGACTAGCAACTTTTAGTCACCAAGACCAATCCCAAATAAATTGGTTCATTTATATAATGGAACCAAAACTGAACTTTCCAAGCCCAGATCATAGACTCATAGAATTGTAGACATGAGCCTTAGCAAGCGACATAGGTGGGGTTTTTTGAGTGACTTTTTATAAATATCTGCACATGGAAAAAGTTGCAATCTTGCCTCCAGTTTGTCCAAGAGACAAACACAGCTTCATTGGATCTAAGCTAGTGTTTTTGCTTCTGTACCATAAACACACATGGACCTACAGACCCTGCAAATCTCTCTATGCTGCAGATGCAACCCCAGGGTCTGGGTACCTGATGCATTTGCACCACAGGTAAGTAGAAGGTAAGAAGAAATGCCAGAATCTAGCTCTCATTGCTACTGGTGAGTGGCTGCATCTTTTTACTGTCAGGGCCAATTAAGGCAATGGGGGGGGGGCAGACAAGAGGGCCATTTGGCCAGTGTCCTCAAACTCAAATTGGGCCTCAAATTTAGACACTTGTGGGTTTTCGGTTTGTCCAGAAGCAGGGAGTTTGTAAGCAGCCTGTTCCAATAGGTTCAGAGGCCTTGCCAAGAGCTAGGACTCCAGCTGCACAGTTGAAAATAAAACATTTTAAGTGTGTTGTAAAGTGCAATATAAAAATGTGACACTAGATGGTGACAGTGAGCTATGGCAAATTCAATGTATTTTTCAAAACATTTTTTTTAAAAGCATTTTCACAGTGTTTTTTAAATACGTGTGTATTACTCAAGTCCTCTCCTCTTCCTGTTTTCTCACTCTAATTCTCTGAGAGATGTCAGAAAAGCCACTTGTGCATTGCCACACATTGTGTATAGGCACGGTGGTGGTGGTGGTGGTGTCATTTTTGCAGCCAGAGCCACTCCATTTTCACCCTCCCCTAAACATGCAATATGCCTCATCTTGGAGCTGAAAGACACATACAGTATTGTCTCTCCAGGCCTGCCTGAAAAGCACATTGCGATTTGCAGAGGACTACAGTCTAGTACCTAAATCCTACAAGACAACTTTTGCAACCCATGAGAAGATTTTACACGCCGTAATTATGAGGAAACTTTGTGCTTTAATGTCTGTTAAGTAATTAAGTCTGTGCTCAATTAAAAGATCTTGTCTGAAAGTTGGCGAGGCTGGCAATTTCAGAAGATCACAGCTGCTGTTGAAAGGGATCTTGGGCAAATGCAGAGTTTGCATGGAAGCGTGCCCAACCCTGCCTGCAACCAACCAGGCTGCCAACCTGACACCCTTTTCTTCCCCCGTGGGAAGCAGAGTCAAGGAGGCCCAAGTGAGAAGGAGAGCAGTACCAAGCCTCTTCCTAAGTAGGGGAGGTAAACAGGCTGGCCTCTTGGAGTGCCTCTGGGTCTGGCTCCTTGGCTCAGTCAATCAAAGAATAATGGGAACATAAGAAGAAAATGCCAGATCAGGCCACATGGGCTCATGTAGTCCTGCATCCTGTTCTCACAGCAGCCAGCCAGATGCTGGTGGGAAGAAAGCAGGATTCGAGCATATGAGCCCTCTCCCCTCCTGTGCTTTCTAGCACCTGGATCCATTGCCTAAGCCTGTCCAGCACCAAGGAGGCCTCCTCCAGAGTGGCCAACTCTTGCCAAGTAACTCTAGCCTGGAGCCCAGCATGTTGCCAGGGGAGGAGCCCAGTGGCTCAGGGCAAACCAGCCATGCCCAGGAGGCAAGAAGCAGAGGCTGGTGCTTCAAGCATGAAACTCGCCAAAAACATTCCCTTTGTCCAAAATGTACAGCTGCTACATGTGCGTTCTAATCTCCAATGGCCAAGCAGCACATCCACCCAACACAGTTCAGATGCCAATTGTCTCCTGAGTAGCAACTATGAGTGAGCCCAGTGCAGGTGTCTCAAGCAGCTGGTGAGCCCTGTGGCAAATAGCATGTCAAGCTGCAGGTCCAGTGCAGTCTTATGCACAGTCATTCTAGAGGACATCTACCCATTTCACAGATAGGTATCCTAAAGGATGGGAATCCATTACAGAGAACTGAAAGCACCTGGAGAACAGACGGCTGGTCTGTTCATGCATGCAAAGGTAAAGGAATTTTGAGCATGTAGGAAAGAAGCAGTTACGGTATATTCTATTGTCACAAGTGCTCACACTCAGCATGAACCAGTGCAACCCAGACTGAGTGACCCCCCACAGCCCTGGAGATTCCCTCTCTCTCTCTCTCACAGGGAACCCTGGCTCTGCCCTGGTGCCCCCTAGCTGGGCAGGCCTTCCTGCCCCCCTCTCCTCTCTTCCCCAGGGGGATGTCCATCTGGCCAACCACTGGGTAGGCAAAGCTGGGTAAGGGGAAACCTTCAAAGCAGACCTTTGCCTACAACTTCCATCATCCTTCACTGTTGCCTCATTATGCCTGGGCCGGTGGGAGTTGCAGTCCATGCATGCTGCCTCTGATCTAGTCAAGAACACTGGTCCATCAAACTTAGTGGCATCTCCACCAGAACTGGAGTGGGGGGCAAGCCTTTGGCCCTCTACGTGCTGCTGGACTCCCCAGCTCCCGTTTGGTTAGAACTTTGATGGGTGGAGGTGTAGGGGTCAGCTATATGGTACCCTTGAGGCAGAGCTTTGGGGCAGAAGCCCCCACTTGGCAGAATGGGCAGGACGACGCCACCCCATACACAGCCAGCACACAACTCTAAAGGGGGTGATGGACCAAATTAAACTGAGAGACTGAATTAAGTCCAAAGTCTAAAATTGCCCAACTGCTCTGCTGGCTGCGGCCTTGCAGCCAAGAGGGCAGAGGGGCAACTCCTCCCCTCTCCCCACGCTCAAGCTGGGGTGGTCTTGGCAGGCTGCTCCCTGATTGGTGGTGTTGCTGGTGCGTGTGTTTGTGTGACTCCTTTCTTGTGTTTCTGCCCTGAGAGCTTGGAAGCTGTGTCAGTCAATCAAAGTTTATTGTTCTAGCCAAAGGCTAGAAACCTGCAGCCACAGTACCAATAAAACAATAGAGATCATACATCCATAATATGAGCCAACATCAATGATGTAAGACAGAGGTTGCCAGATACACCAACAAACTCAAATCCAGTTTGATTTCAAATTAAACCTCCAAATTGCCACAACTCTATAGTGCTTTATCAAACTCCCTTTTCCTGATATTTATTTGCAGCTGGTGGATAGAGGGCCACACTGTGTGATACGAAGCTATTATTGTCACCCAAAGGAAACTGGACCGTTTCTGCCGGGATGCACCTGCTTGCTTCTGTGAACAAAGGTTTCAAAAAGCGTTATTTAGGGTCTCTATATAAGGGGCAGACTAACAAATGTCTAACAGCGATGTCTTCCAACTGAGGCTGACCACAGATACAAGGATTAAAGAAATTCAAGGAAGAGGAGCATAGCTTTGGGCTACTTCCACTGCTGGAGGCAGGGTGCCTCTAAAAGCCAGCTGCTGGGGAATCACAAGTGCACACATGGTCTGCTTGTGGCCTTCCTTTTGGGGTATCTGGTTGGCCACCAGGAGGACAGGATTCTGGGTGGCCCCTTTTGCACTGATCCAGCAGCCAGGCTGTTCTTGTATTTTGACCTTAACAGCTGAGCCACAGTGCTGACCCTGGGTGGTTCAAGCAGAGAGCAAAGCAAGGGCTGCTTGGATTGCACTGTGCTCAGTGCCAGCTCTGACCCCCACCATGCCCACGGGTACTAACCCTCCAGGCCCAGCGCCTGCACCTCCAGGCGGAATGGAAGGAGGGGCCCTCGTAGGAAGTCATAGAATCATAGAGTTGGAAGAGACCACAAGGGCCATCCAGTCCAACCCCCTGCCAAGCAGGAAACACCATCAAAGCATTCTTGACATATGCCTGTCAAGCCTCCGCTTAAAGACCTCCAAAGAAGGAGACTCCACCACACTCCTTGGTAGCAAATTCCACTGCCGAACAGCTCTTACTGTCAGGAAGTTCTTCCTAATGTTTAGGTGGAATCTTCTTTCTTGAAGTTTGAATCCATTGCTCCGTGTCCGCTTCTCTGGAGGAGCAGAAAACAATCTTTCTCCCTCCTCCATATGACATCCTTTCATATATTTGAACATGGCTATCATATCACCCCTTAACCTTCTCTTCTCCAGGCTAAACATACCCAGCTCCCTAAGCCGTTCCTCATAAGGCCCCACAGGGCTTCTCTCTCGGGCACCACCCTGCAAGGCAGGGGTGTCAAGGTTGCCCTTCCAGCCCAGTCTGGACCCTGATCTGCTCCGGCCCCTCTTCCCCGGGGCTATTTGCTGCGATCTCCTGGATTAGTGGCGACCGGCGGCTGCCGTCAGTGTGCAAACAAATGGCGCAATGCTCTCCGGCTCTGCCAAAGCCCTTCAGCCCCGACGGCGGCCCAGGCAGGCCACGTCCAGCACAGGAGCGCATCCTGGGAAGCTGCCCTTCGCCTCTCGTCTCGATGGATGTCTCTTATCAGCAGCCAGGCCTGGCCTTGGCGCTCCCGCCTGCCTGTCTGGCGGCCGCAGCTACTGTTACCCAAACACAAGGCGAAGCAGTGGGGAATGAGCTGGGTAGCCCTCCCTGCTGGGCGTCTAGGGCACCCCACCGCCCAGCGCCCCCGCGAAGGCCACATTTGTAACGCGAAGGGGGGCACCAAAGGCAGTGGAGGTGCTGCCGCCCGAGGGAGGGCAAGAGCGTGGCACCCACGGGAGCCAAAGGGGCAAGAAAAGAACAAAGGCCGCTGCCGCTGCGTGTCCATTTCCCGGGTGGCCCGCTTCGACCCTCGGCGCCCCGCCCCGACGGGGAGGGCCCAAAGCGCGGCGACTTAGGGGGCAGGGCGGGCGCTCCATCTGCTCCGCCCGGCGCGCCTCGGCTGCTCGGCTTCTCCTCTTTGCCGCCGCCACTGCCGGCTGCACGTCCTCCATTTCCTCTTCCTCCGTCCGCCGCCACGATGGCCCACTACCTCCGCGCCGTTGCTCCGGCCGTCGCCTCGGCCGCTTTGGGCCGCTCTCCTGCCGCGCTGCTCCCGGTGCTGAGCGCCTCGCAGCGCCCGCCGCACCGGCACTGTGAGTGGCGGGGGGGGGCGGAGGAAGGAGGGGGGGTTAAAGCAGAGGGTCCCGGAGCTGCCCCCTCCTAAGGCCTGGCGACGGGAGCCGCTTCTCTAGCCCCGGAGAAGCCGGCCAGGCGTTTGCCCCCTCCAAGATGCCTGGCGCCATGGCCGTGCCCTTGTGTGGACAGGGTCCTGGAGCGTCCCGGGCCCCCCGTCCGCCGGTGACCTTGCGATGCCCCGCTGGACTCCGTCGGCTGCCTTCCTCTGCGCCTGGGCTCGCCCGGGCCCGCCTGCCAGGCTGGGCCTCCCCAGGGACTATATTTAGAGCCGCGTCAGGTGGAGCCGCTCCCGCTCAACCCCGGGGCGGCGAAGGCGGCTTTGCCCGCCTCGGGGCACCGGGAGACTCGGAGGAGGAGAGCAGATTGGCTCTCCCGGGAGACCTGCAGCTGCGGGACGCGAGGCCCACATGGCAGCCCCTCTTCGGGCGCTCTTTTGCCCCGTCTCGAAAGTGGCCCGGGGGGGGGGGGCGGACAGAAGGATCTGCCTGCCAGCTTGGCGGGTTCCTGTTGCACGGAGCAGAAACTGGCACAGCGCACAGCTGGTCTGGAGGGGGCATTAAAACCCTGTCTGCATATACAGTACGTGCTTGCCTCATTGAGGCTGTGCCAGGCCTGGGAATGTAGGTCTGGCAGTTGCTTTGCTTCTGTGTGTCGCCATGAACTCCCTGCATGGAAGACCCCCCCCCCGCAGCCCCCCTGCACACTCTAAGGTGTGGAAGCCTCTTTCCAGCTTGACCAAGACCACTTTTCCTTCCTCTGTGTGTGGATCTCGAACAGAGGATTTGGCTGCCCTCTGCCCTGCCCTTCCTGCTTTGAACAGCTAGCAGCTGCCTCCAGGACCTGTTGGAGAGCCGTGCCAGCTCACTCTCCGAGGGGTAGGAAGAAAGCCGCAGAGGGAGGGTGTGCCTGCTGCTCCCCTGCTGTCCTCTGAGGGTGACCTTGTCCCTTGACCGGCTGGCTGGAGCAGTGGAGTTGCAGGTCCTGTCTGTGGAAAAGGGGCTGCGGGCAGATCCCCCAGCAGAGGAGCCTCACCCCAGGCGAATGTGCTTGGATTATGACTTGTGAAAGTCAGCAGGGCTTTGGGCTCAGCTGGGATTAGTTAGAGAGCCACTGGGCAGCAGTTAATTCACTTTCTCTCCTGCCAGGGTCAATCACAGGGTAGACACAGCAGGCACCTTGGCCACTCTGTGTTGTGCCTATTCTCAGTAGAGCTGGGGAAATACTTCAGATTCTTAAGAAGCACCAGCGTCAGTTGTTGTTTACATACATGAAGGGGGAAAGGCTTTCAGGAGAAGCGCAGGCAGCTGCCACAAGGGAGGCAGTTTATCAGTCTCTAGACCCCACCAAGGATTTGTTTTGAGAGTGGTGTGCTGGGATGGAGACACATGCCAAGGCCCTGGGAATTTTCTTCCAGTGGTTCTAGCAGCTTCACCGTAGCACAGCCCACACCACACAATTGTTTGGGTGCTGGAGGTTGTCTCTGGTGTCTCTTCAGCATTTTGACATTTCCCCACAGATGCTGACAGAAGGATCAAAGTTGCCAACCCTGTGGTGGAGATGGATGGTGATGAGATGACCCGGATCATCTGGGCCTTCATCAAGGAGAAGGTACCTGGAAGTCTTGGATCTGAGGGGCTGGGAATAAAGCAGCAAGGACCACATGTTGATGGGCTGTACATTGGTAGCACGATCATGTTTCTAAAATGCTCAGAGTTTGTGGAAGGGTGAAGAAAGGGGCAATAGAAAGTCAGAGGACTGGAAGATGTTTCTCTTTGAAGTAGGCTAAGGCGGTCAGCTTTGAAAAAGTTCCCATGAGAAGTATGATAAGAGATTTATAACATTACAAATGATGTGGGGAGAGAGCTGGGTTTTCTCCTTAAAATTTTCAACACCCTGGGATATATCGTAGGTAAACCAGATGATGACATTTAACACAGCCGTATTCCACATGCAGCAATGAATGAGTTATATAAAGTCAGGCAGCCCCTGCCAACCTGGTGCCCTTCAGCTCTTTTGGACTACAACTCCCAGCAAACATGGCTTTATGATGATGGGGCTGATGGAAGCAGAGCTACACTGGCTGAGACTGATGGGGGTTGTAGTCCAAAATATCTGGAAGGTACCAGGTTTGGAGGTGGGGAGGCTGGGGCAGATTAGTGTCCCATTTCCCCACAGACCAAATGGAGCTTGGAAAAGACACCATCCTTGTAACAGGAGAGAAATTGTGTGAAGAACATGTAATTATTATTAATTTTTTAAGTGCACTTTTTTGCATGCATGGGAAGGGTAGTGCGTGGAAGCTTTCTGGGGCGTGTCTCTGATGGGCCTTCTGCACTTGCTCAGTGGTGTGTTGATCTCTACTGCGGGGTCTGCATCTACATACCTTTGTCTTCACTGCCTTCCTCCCATCCCGGCACAGCTGATCCTGCCCAACGTAGATGTCCAGCTGAAGTACTTTGACTTGGGGCTGCCGCATCGGGACCAGACGGATGACCAGGTCACCATAGACTCTGCCCTGGCCACCCAGAAATACAGCGTGGCTGTCAAGTGTGCCACAATCACCCCCGATGAAGCCCGCGTGGAAGGTACATGGGAAATGCCCATGGCAGGGTTCAAGGAATCTGGCAAGACTTGTGCTCCAGGCCCCCTCTCGCAAGGGGAAGTCACTCAACCCAGAGCAGATTGCAGCTCACTTTCTTGTGGGGAATATTCCTCTTTTCTCTTGGGATGGCTGGAGTGGCTGGTGCTAAGGCAGTGGATTGGCAAGGAGCAGAGAAAGCTACCTTGTTTGAGTCAGACTCTTGGTGTAACAGGCTCCACTGGCTGGCAGCAGCTCTCCAGGGTTGCAGGCAAGGGACCTGGAGATGGAGCCTGAGATTGAACCAAGGATCTTCTCTGTGCAAAGCAGATGCACTCTGCTGAACTGCCACCATTGGTCTCTTGCTCTGCACCTAACTACTTCTTATTCCCCTCCCCACTTCCCCTAGAATTCAAGCTGAAGAAGATGTGGAAGAGCCCAAATGGCACTATCAGGAACATCCTGGGTGGGACAGTCTTCAGAGAACCAATCATCTGCAAGAACATTCCTCGCCTGGTCCCGGGTTGGACAAAGGCCATCATCATTGGCAGGCATGCCCATGGTGATCAGGTGGGTTGGAAGGGAGAGTGGATGGGCAGCTGGATTGGGAACAAGGTGGGATGTGCAGCTGGGAGAGTAGAGCATTCTCTTCTCTACAAACCCTCTGGGATAGAGCAGGGCCAGTCAGTCTCTCTTACCCCTCGGCAATTGTGTTTTGATTATCTGTCTGGCTCCAATCTGCCTCCCTACCTCAGACAGGCATGCACAAAGTCAGGAGTAGCAGGGGGAATGTTGTTGGAATCCTGCTGACTGAGTCAGGAAGTGATGGCAAGAGTACAGAAAGCTTTGAAAGAACCTCACTGATAACTCTCCTTCATCCTTGAGTACCAGGTACTTGGTTTAAATACCTGTCCTAAGTTCAAATGCTGTATAATCTTCTATAGGAATAGAATCAGAAGAGGAAAAAACCTAGAATTTTCTTATAATAAATGCAGGTCATAACTGGGGCACGGGCGGCATCTTTGCCCCCAAATTCCTCCATCTTCACCCATGTGGTTAAAAAATCTATGTCCCTCTCTAGGGCGTGTGGAGATGGGTGGCTGTAAGCAGAGAAAAATAAAAACAGAAATTAACTGGAAAACCCCAATTCCTTTGTGAGGGGCTCATGAAGCAGGGCTAGTCTAGAAGCTAGGAGTTCAGCTCAAATTGCCCCTGCCTCCTACAGCAGGTGGGGTAAACCCAAAGGATTCCAGAGGCTCCCCCTTGCTCTTCTACAGGACAGTACTGTGGATCCTAGCTACAGAATACATTGGGAGGGAGCATGGGGCTAATTAGGGGGTTTGATGTGGGGAGTCAAGACACTTTGATATTGTTGGGCTCTGCTAACATTTGGGTTTCTGCTTTCCAGTATAGAGCCACAGATTTCGTTGTGGACAGGTCTGGGACGTTTAAGATGGTCTTCACTCCCAAGGATGGCAGTGCAGTCAAGGAGTGGGAGGTGTACAACTTCCCCGGCGGAGGCGTCGGCATGGGCATGTACAATACAGATGAGGTGAGAGAAATGCCAGCTGGACCCCTGCATTAGTTGCTTCCAGTTGACTGGGTCCCCTCCATGGTGCATCCTGGAGACCTGCTGCCCCCCATTTGAAGAGCGGGGTGGCAGCTCCTGTAGGCTGCTGCTTCTGGGTCACGCCCCACTGACGGCCCTGTCTTCCTCTTGCAGTCCATCTCGGGCTTTGCCCACAGCTGCTTCCAGCATGCTATCCAAAAGAAGTGGCCCCTTTACATGAGCACAAAGAACACCATCCTCAAGGCCTACGATGGGCGTTTCAAGGACATCTTCCAGGAGATCTTTGAAAAGTGAGCCCTTCTGACCCCCCTCTTGGCCTAAGCCAGGAAGCTGTGGGTGGGGAGTTTCTTTCTCCCATCTTCCCCGAAACCCAGCATTGCCTGCTGAGATCCTAAGCACCAGAGCACCTCCCTGTTGGGATGGGTTGGAGGTGCTGTGTGAGGAGGATTGGAGGGTTGATGCTGCATGAATAAGTAACCTCTTGTTCTACACTGCCAGGCACTACAAGACTGATTTTGACAAGCTCAAGATCTGGTACGAGCACCGTCTCATTGACGACATGGTGGCCCAGGTGATAAAATCCGCAGGTGGCTTTGTTTGGGCGTGCAAGAACTACGATGGAGATGTCCAGTCTGACATCTTGGCCCAAGGTGCGGCGCTGGGCGGGGGAGAGGGCAGCTGTGAAAGGCTGCATTTGGTCTGCAAGTGGTGTGTGCGCTTGCAACTTGTAGGGACCAGAAAGCAGGGGGGGGGAAGAGTTTGCTCTATTCTTGCAATAGCACCACAGAACATGGCTTCCTGTGTGACCAGGGCACTTCAGGGGGCTAGACCCTCCCATGTAGGGAGCTGCCACTGGATCATCTTAACCGGCAACACCTCACCAGGAGCCTTTCCCAGCCCTCTCTGGAGATGCTGGGGATGGAACCTGGGATCTTGTATGTGCAAAGCACGCACTCTGCTACTGAGCTATTGTCTTTCTCCAAGACTGCATAGCACTCAAAAGGGCAGGTTTCTGCTCTCAAGGGGGGAAGCAATGTTGCCGAGGTCTTCAGTAATGGTTCTCAGAAGGGAGGCTGCACAAGGCAAGGCCAGAAAGTTTTACATCCCGCTTCCTGGCCTTCTGACTAGCATCTCAGGAGATGGGCTTTTCTCTCCCAGCGGCTGTTCTCCAGCTCTACTGCAGTTGTCTGTTCTGCAGAGTGGAGGTGGCAGAACAGATGCCCCGCTAATGGTGAAGCTGGAGAATTCGGACTTTTCTTCCTTCCTTGCGAGTCAGCTGAGCACTTGGCTTTAATCTGTTGATATAATGTGCTAGGTACCCCATGCCCCAGAGGGGAGCACCTCATAGGCGTAGGAACAAAGTGGCCCAGGGACCTCCCCTTCCCCACAGAGGAAGGTGTGGAAAGCTGCTGTTGCAGAGACAGCCAACAGTTTGGTTTTTTCCCCTAGGGTTTGGTTCACTCGGCCTCATGACTTCCATCCTCGTCTGCCCGGATGGGAAGACCATCGAATCGGAGGCAGCTCACGGCACTGTTACACGCCACTACCGGGAGCACCAGAAGGTGGGTCAACTGGGTGGCATGTGGCTGTGGAGGGGGCTCACCTGGCCTCTTCTTTAGGCATATTGTCTCACTCTTTTCTGCACAAGGTGAAGTCCCTTTCAGCTTCCCAGGCTTTAAATAGCTTCACCCTTTTAATCCACCGAGTCTTAGATTTGCCATGTACTTTTAGTGAAGATGTGCTAGTTTGCTTGTTGCTGCTGAAAATATGCCTGCTTATTATAGTTTTGCCATTTTAATGTTTTATTGCTGTAAGCTGCCCAGTGAACACTGTGATTGGAGGATATAAATACAGTACTGCCAATAAAGTAAATGAATGAAAAAGACCAGTGCGAGGGACGTGAGCGCCCTCTTCTGGCCAACTTGCTGCATCTGCGTTCTCACCAGACTAGGGATAGGGAAACTGTAGTCCTCTAATGTTGCTTTAAGTCTCTTAAAGTATTGTCCATGCTAACTGTGGCTGATGGGGTCCAACAGCCCCTGAAGGGACACAGGTCTCCCCCTCTCTCAAGCTAAATGCTTACTGGTCTGCCACCTCTATAGCACTGGCTGGCAATTAACTCTGCTTGTTTTCCTCCCCTGCAGGGCAATCCCACCAGTACCAACCCTATTGCAAGCATCTTTGCCTGGACAGGAGGCCTGAAGCACAGAGGCAAATTGGACAACAACGCTGACCTCATCAAGTAAGGGCCACTGCCCAGCAGCATGAAAAACAACATTGCTGTGGGAGAGCAAGTTGGCGGGGAGGGAATAGGGCTGCAATTAAGTCAGGCTCACGACAGAGATTTTTTGAAGTCCAGGCATAAGAATGACCCAGATACTGCAATGGGAGAGTGCCCTGGGCCCCCCAGGGGAAAAGGTGGACCCTGAAGAGGGAAAGGCAGGGCTCCTGGAAGGTGTTGTGAAATACCTGCTTGAAGGTGAGCGTCAAGCGTGTTGTTGGCACACTCCATATTGCATATCGCTGCATCTGCTAGTTGCTTCCAACAAGTGATGCACAAATCAAATAACGGCAGTAGCCCAACAAGACTGAGAAAACAAGCAAGCTTTGCTCCCTGCGAAACAAGAGTGAGGCTGGGCCTGGCCTGTCAGTCAGAGAGCCAAAGGCTGCAGGGAGATGTTGGGCCTTGCTGTTTTTCCTCCTGTGCTAGAGGCTGTTCTTTTTCCATGGCCAGGTTTTCTGAGACTCTGGAGAAGGTCTGCATTGAGACAGTGGAGAGTGGTGCTATGACAAAGGATCTGGCTGGCTGCATTCATGGATTAAGCAAGTGAGTATTCCTGGGCTGCTGCAGGGCTAGCCTGTGGCTCCTACCTTCTCTCTCGTGAGTTGATGAATCACAACTTGCCACCGGCTTGGGCTTCTTATGCTCCCCCCCCCTTTGTGCATTTACAGTGTGAAGCTCAACGAGCATTATTTGAACACCACCGACTTCCTGGATGCTATCACGAACAACCTGAACAAAGCTCTGGGCAAATAGGAGGAGCTGGAGGGGGGCGCTGGAGCGTGCTGGTAGGGGGTGGAGGAGGGCACAGCATAGCATGGAGGCACATGATGAAGGAAGGGGGATTGCCTCATTTTTAACAGAACAAATTCTGGCTGTTTGTACTGTCAACCAGAGACATTTTTGTAACCTGGTCGTTTTTTAAAAACCTTTTTTAGCTGCCCTACTTGGGCTCCAATAACATGTCCCACCTGCTGCTACTGCTGGCTTGGGGGAAGGTCTCAGTGCTGGACCCCCCACCCCCTGCCAGGCAGTCATAATGGTTTGTGCTGTAATTTATGTACTGTGGTTGGGGCCTCATGGTGCCAAATAGCGCTATTAAATTATAGCTTTTACACATGGCTTGTTGTTTCTGTTGCTTCCCAGTGTCGACGGTCTGTTACGGTGATTCTTTTCTGGGGAAAGGCAAGTCTCAGCCCCCCTTGAACCTCTCCCCACACACCCCATCTTTTGCTTCAGCACCAACCCACCTGACCCTTCTTCCAAAGAGTATTCCTTTATTGCTGAACTTCTTCAGAACAGAAAATAAACACAGTAGATCTATGCACAAGTGGGACAATCCACCTTGTGGAAATGACATAATAATTTAAGATGGCCACAGGCTGCACAGGGATGTGCTGGCTTAACTGCTCTGCCAGGAAGAGGGGATGGGCAAAGGGGCACTCAAGACCCATTTGGTTTGGGGGCAGAGACCCTGCTGTGAGTCCCCCTCTTTTATTTTTTGCGCAGGGCAGAGGTAGTTTGTAAGAGAAACATACAGGAGCTGATCCAGTTTGGCTCTGCAATACAGCCTGGTGTCTGTAGCACTGAGCCCTGGCTGGTCCTGGCCTATCAGCACCACTACAGGGCCTTCTGCTTCTTTGTGCTGGGTGCAAGGTGCTGTGGGAGGTAGTCTAAGGCAAGTGCTGCCCCCTCCTGGTCCTTTCAAGCTGGAGAGAAAAGTACTGCCAGCCCAGCCCAGCAGCAGAGCCCAGTCAAGGGTTGGCGGCAGCAAGACTTCCACAGATCCAGTGCAGGACTAAACAGCTAAAGAGGGCAAGAGTATCAAATTCTGTGCTGCCCGAACAGAGCTTTTCGGAGCGGGTGGAAACAGCTGCCTGTCCCCTTCACCCAGCCTGCCCCAGGCTACAACATGCTGTAGTAGGCCATTTCCTTCATGGCGTGTTCAGTCAAGGCAGACTCGTTGGCAGGGTTCCCCACCACCCCATAGTCATACGAGTTTTCCTCCTCGTAGTCCTCCATCTCCTGCTGTCCGTCCAGCTCTGCATGATCACCTGGCAGCTGCAGCATGGGATCTGAGGGGACAACAGAGGACAAGCAGTGAGCAGCTCCTGGGCGGTAGTGCTGTGATGGCTGGCAGGCAATGTGGATTCAGCACTGGCCACCACAGCCTCCTTTGCCAGCAACCAAGACAGCCTGCAGAGGGAGCTGCAGTGCAGCCTTTCAGGGCTTCTGGAGGGGTAGGACGGGATGCCTTAGACCCATCCCTTCAGCTCCCTCTCCACCCCACCTACCTTGGCTGTCCAGGCTGATGTCCATCACCCCATGCTTGACCTTCATGTGCCGGCTGAGGTTGCCCTTCAGGTTGAACTTGCTGGAACAGTAAGGGCACTTGAAGGGTTTGCTGCCTGCGTGCAAGTGCATGTGGCCCAGGAGGTTGTACATGCGGTTGAAGGATTTCCCACACACCTGTGGAAGGTGGGGGTGGGAAAGGGAGATGATGACTTGTTGGCGGAGGCTGGAGCAGCTTGGACTGTGGGCAGCAGGGGAGGGATTCACCTGCTTGCATCCACCCCAGTTCCCCTTCCAGGCCAACGGCCAAGAGCCAGGATCCACTCCACACTCAGCTCTGAAAGCTCTCAGCAAAATAATTTCCGGGCTCAGTCCAGGCAGCTGGCAAAACCGGAATGACAAAGCCGTGCTTGAGAGGAGGGTGGATATGTGGACATCCAGTTGCTCATGTGGGAAGTGTGTTCTGGAAATGACCACTGCCCCTCTGGGAGTTGAGTCTGGCCTGTCTTTGCAGGCTCTGCCACTCCGCATTGCCCTGGCAGCAGCCCTGATCTCAGGCTCTTCATATTCCACCACCCGCGGCAGCTTCTGCTCTTTGCACTTCCGCCACCTACCTTGCACTTGAAGGGCTTGACAGGCGAGTGGACGATCATGTGGGTCTTGAGTGTCTGCTTCTGCACAAAGGTCTTGAAGCAGATGTGGCACTGATAGGGGCGCACACTGGTGTGGATCAGCATGTGGCGCTTCATGTTGGCCTGCAGCGTGAACTCTCGCCCGCACACTTCACACTTGAACTCTTTCACGCCCTGAAGACAACAGCAGGCAGGTAACAAGGCTTCATTGCAGCCAAGAGTTACCACCCAATCCCACCTTGGCCAAGGAGGACAGTGCTAACTATGGTGATTTCATGCTCAGTAGGGTTTGGGGGATTTCAGAGCAAGGGGGAAGAGACCAGGGCACTTTGGATCCCCACTCCCTCCCTCCTATGGAAGCAGTTTTAACCCAAATTGTGGCAAGGCCTCTTTTTCAGAATCCAGGTTTGTGGTGACCAAGGGAAACAAAAAGAGCAAACCAGCTAAGGTGAAGCCCTTTGGGTACCCCTTCAGGGCACTGCAGGTAGACACACACACTCCTCTAGAAAAGCCCTTAGAGCCACGGATGGGAAAAGGCATAGGTTACCCAATAGCCCCCCCATGCCCTTCACCCTGGCGCTCTGCTGCCTGGCCTACCTTGTGGGTCAGCGAGTGCTGCTTAAGGTGATGGATCTGGCTGAACTCCATGCCACACTCGGTGCAGACGAATGGCCGCACATTCTGGTGCTTGAGCATGTGGTTCTGCAGCTGGCTGCGGTAATGAAAGGACTTGTTGCACTCTGGGCAGGGGTAGAGAGTGGGCCCCTGGTGGGTGGCCAGGTGGCGCTTGAGCTGGGTGAGGGTGGAGAAGTCCAGGCCGCACTCCACGCAGACGTGGCAGCGCCCGCTCTCGTGCTTGCCCTCGTGGGCTTTCAGCTCGCTGGGGTAGGCAAAGCCGCGGCCACAGAAGCGGCAGCTGTAGGGCTTGATGTCGGAGTGCAGCAGCATGTGGCGCTTGAGGTGGCTGGTCTGGGTGAAGGCCTTGTGGCACACCTGGCACTTGTGGGGCCGCGTGCCCTGGTGGGTGAGCAGGTGGGTCTGCAGGTGGCTGGGCTGCTTGAAGAGCTTGCTGCAGTGCGGGCAGGAGTGGGGCTTGATGCCATTGTGGCCCAGGATATGCGTCACCAGGTTGTACTTGGACGTGTAGGACTTCTCGCACAGGCGACACTGCCAACGCTTCTCCACCAGGTAGGAGTCGTCTATCTGGACATTGATGTCCAGGCGGTCCAGCTGAACCTTCTTGCTGTGCTCGCCGTGGGCCTCCGCCTCAAAGTCCAGGGGCTCCTGCCACACAAAGCCCAGCTCGCTCTTGCCCTGCCCCGGAGGAGAGTGTGGCACAGGATGCTCCAGGTTGATCAAGGGTGGAGGAGCACCAGCCTGGAAGCCGCAGTCACTGGAGAAGGCCTCTGCACTCCCCGGAGTGCTGTCCAGGTTGGCTTGTGGGGTGCTTGGGAGCCTCTCCTCATACCCGACCAGGGACAGCTCTTCTGGAGCTTGCTGCCGCAGGCGTCGAGGCTTCCTGTTGAACGTGCTGAGATCAATCATCTTGGTAGCGCTGCTCTGCACTGTCTGCTCACAGGGGGACTCCTCCAGGCTCACAGGGTGGCTGCCCATCTGCTCCTCCTTGCCCTCACTTGCTACTGATGCTTCGTAAACGCCGTCTTCCTGCCCCCACTCCCCCTTCTCGGGCTTCACTTTTGGCACCAGCCTCACAGGCGGGCGCTTCCTCCTCCGGGCATGTTTCCCAAAGGAAGCCTCTGCTGCTTCATCCTCCTCCGCTGGCTCGACGTGACCTTGGCCTTCATTCTCCAGAGGGCAATGGCTTTCTGGCTGCTTCAACTCAACCGTGGACATGCCGTCGAGCCTGCCTGCGAAGCTGGAGAAGAAACCTCCGGGGCTGACCGTGGCACCAAAAAACTCGTTCTCAGTCACCAAGCCCAGGACGGCTGCTTGGGCCAGAGACAGCACCACCACGGCATCTGTCTGTGTTCCAGAGTGGGCAAAGCGGTCCATGGCTCATACCATCAAACACATCAAGGTTCTGTTGTCTGCAGGAACAAAAGGGAGAAAAAGAAGCCATTACCCTGTAGGCCAAGCAGAGGGCTGTGGGCTGAGAGAACCCAGTTGGCCAGCAGGGGCCCTAGCTGGCAGCTCCAAAATCATGGCAATGGAAAAGCAGCATCTACTCTGGACATATCCTTTAAAATGAAAGCAACACCATTGGGCAGAGCTTAGAACCTGAAAGCATCCCATGTTTTGGAGCTAAACAAATATTCTGCACTCCTGAAACTGGAGCAAACCCTGCAATCTAAACATGGGTGTGCTTCACTGGCAGAATGAGGGATGGTGGTGGTGGGAATGCCTAGTGGCCAGATGACAGGCCAGACATTTGTATCCTTACCATTTCCCAAGACTAGCAGAAACCATATATTCCATAGAGCCCTGTACAATGGCTCAGTTGTGCTGTGTTTATTCTTTATTGTAAAGGGCCCAGGGTGTAGCAAAATCTTGTGGCCTTCTATGGGGGGGGGGCTTCTGCATGCCAGGTCAGGAGCCTCCCCAAATGTGGCAAATTCTGCACTTCCAGAAAAAGTAGGCAGTCCGATGGCTGCACCTCCCCAGGTACTGGGATGTTGTCACCCACCAAGTTGGGCTGGATTCCTTTCTACAAGAAAGGGCACAGCAGCCTCCTTGGTTGTGAAGGCGGCAAGCAGGGCCAGGCAGGACTCGGACCTTGGAGGCACCCCTTAGAACCCTAGGACCCCCCCCCTCAGTGTCTGCCTTTTGTGTGACTGGGAAGCACCAGAAAGTCAAGCCAGAGAGAGGAGAGCATGGGTGGGAGGAATACTACTCCTTCCTCCAGTATAACTGAGCCAGAATAACTGTTCCTCGCCTGAAATACAAAGCCAGTCTTCCTGGGTGCAGAGCAGAAAGACAAGCCAGGCTTGGACTAACCCTGAGGCAAAGGGAACAGCTAGACAGAACAACCTCAGAACTTCCCACTTTTGAACCACTGGAAATAAATGAACCTCATTCTCCGCCAGAGCTGCCTGCATGCTCTGAAACCATGCGAGGGTGAGGATGGCTGGTGCAGAGAAAAGAAATGTGAACAAGGGAAGACAAAAAGAGGAAATGGAGGGAAATAAGATAGCAAGAGGCAGGTGGGGGGAGGGGACAGCAGTGTATGGAGGCAGCCAAAACAAAGGAGAGAGGGGAGGAGGCAGGAAGGAGAGAGGAGGAAGGAGAAGAGAAGAGGGGGCTGGCAGGCAAAGGAGAAGAAAGGAAGAGAGAAGGAAGGAAGAAGGCTGGGTATGGGGGAGGATTAGAGGAGGCGGAGGCGGCAATGAGCACAGCAGGGCCAAGAAGGGGCCCATCAGGTCACCCAGAGACAAGCAGGAGAAGGCCATGTAGTGACCTGCAGGCTGGCCTCCGTGCCTGACCCATTTTGCATGCAAGCTCCACCACAATGCAAGGAGGGCCCCTGTTAAGCACACTTTCATGTCAATGGGCTGTAGAGGCAAAGGGGAACAACAGTATTGATTCCCTCCTCACAGGAGCCAGCCTTGAAGCTGGAGACTGGCCATGATGGCAGCCACTTCTGTGCCAGCCAGCATGCCCTGGGCACAGAATGGTACCAATCTTGAGCAAAGGTGCCGGAGGGGAGCCCACCTAGAATTATTGATTGTGGGCATAGGCAGCTTTTTTTTGTTGGGGGGGGGGGTCAGCCTGTCCAGCCACTGCAAGCTTTAAAATCCATCTGCTTCTCTCATTCACCCTTTAAAATCCATTGCCTGCCCTCCCTCCCACTTCCCTTCCATTTCTGATTCTTGCCGCTTCTCTCCATCTTTCTCTCTCTTCCTCATTCTTTCCGTTTCCCTGGCAACGCCTCTCTCAGCTTGATAGTTCAGTCCTGTGTGCCTCTCTTATCTCCTCTCTCTTTCTCTCTCACTTTCATCAATCTCCTAATCTCCTTCTGTATTCAACCCCGCTCTCTCACCCACCTCCATCTCCTCTAATGTCCCAACTCAGCTTTCAGGTGACATTAGATCTGAATCACATATTTGGGTGGGTGGAAGAAACTTTCAAAGCCAGGCTCTGCAAGGTATATGGAGTTTGGGTGGGGTCCCTTCTCACCGGCTACCTCCCTCTTTAATCCCCAAAGTGTGTGGCTGACCACCCAACACCAAGACCCATTTTCCTACCTGAAGGGGCACCCTTCACACCAAGCCAACCTTCAAGAAACCAACCAGATCCAACTGCTATGTAGGGACAACCAGGATTGCTTCCCGCAGAAGCAGGGACATCACCATCACCACGCAACCAACCCAGGTGTAGGTTTGGCTTCCAGACAGGTGTGTCCCTGCTCCCTAGTCATCTGTACCTTTGCTTTCATTTGAAGCAGGTTCTCTCAACCCTCCTACTTTTGAGAGCATCTCCATCACAAAAAAACAAGCATCCTCATCAGCCCCCTTCAGACTTTTTATGCCCTGACATGAATGAAAGCATCAGCACCTAAGAATTGGCTTTTGCTGGGTTTACCTAGCCCAACACTCTGGCTCCCAAGACCTGTTCCATTTCTCTCTTTGGAAATCCATGTCTACTGGATGACTCCTGTCTTCATTTCTTGACGTACCATCTCTTGCTGAGGAATTGACGCCAGTCCAGCCATATGATGCTGGAGCTGATGGGAGGTGGCCTGTGGAGACCACTGGTTTAGAGAAGATTGCCATAGGAGAACCATCTGAGAAAGGGTCAGGTACTCTTGTATCATAGGTTTTCACAGAAGAAAGCCTCTTCTGTGGTTTCTCTCTAATGGCACAGGATGAAGTATTTGAGTTGCAATTTGCTGCCCTTGGCTATACCTCTCATTCCACCATCTGCAAGCCTGATCCTCTCCAGCAGGAATGGAGAATTCACACCCTTTCCCCAAAGCAAAGTGTTATCAATACTACAGAAGACAATTACCGGTACTACTAAAAGGCACTAATTCAAGAATGAAATCCAGGAGATAAGAGGCTGGTTGTAATGAACAAAGGGCCTGTATTTGTGGCATCCTGCCAGAGCTCAAAAATTCTGATTAGCATGGCTATTGGGGGCTAATCAATGCTTTAAACCAGGGGTAGAAGCAAAACAATGAAAAAGTACACCACCGTGAAGTGCAAATATTTAAATGTATATGCACCAACAACCTTCACATATACAAGGAGATTCAAAAATATGTACAAAATCTCATGCTCGAAGTCTTAAAAGAATATTTGCACTTCACAGTGGTTTACCTTTTCATTGTTAAGCCAGGGGTAGGCAACCTCAGGCCCAATCACCTTCTAAATCCGGCCCACGGACGGTCCGGGGATCAGCATGTTTTTACATGAGTAGAATGTGTCATTTTCTTTAAAATGCATCTCTGGGTTATTTGTATGGCCTGCCTAGTGCATTTACATGAGTAGAATGTGTGCTTTTATTGAAAATTAATCTCTGGGTTATTTGTGGGGCACAGGAATTCGTTCACCCCCCCCCCAAAAAATTATATAGTCCGGCCCACCACATGGTCTGAGGAACCGGCCCACGGCTGAAAAAGGTTGCTGACCCCTGCTTTAAGCAATGCACATCTAGAGATCTACAAACTTGAGATTACACAACTGTAAGTCTTCACTGCTGCTTCCCACAAAATTGTTCTCTGCATTAGCACAGAGATCTCCTAAGCTCCTTGCTGAAGGTTCACCATGAAGGAAAAATTGTTCTAAAGGCAGCATCCAGCACCCAAGTGGGCCCTGCACCCCACAACTCTTGGTGCAGAGCTAAAAGAAATGGGTGATGCCAGAAGTTGCAAAGAGAGGCATCGATGGGGTCTATCCAGGAAAGCAGCCATGCCTCTTGTGTTTCTAGTCTCTGCACCAAAATGCCCAGAGCAACATAATAAAGAAGCAAAGCTGCCAGTATTTTAGCATGTTACTGGAGATGTGATCACTTATGAATATTTGGGTGTGTGTGTGTTTGGGGCTGCGCTGTTTGTGGGAGAAGAGGCAGGAACAAAATAAAGACGGGTTTCTTTTTGTCGCCCTTGTTTCTCTTGCTTGAAAAACAACGTTTGCTGAAATAAATGGAGAAAGACTTTCAGGTTCCTCCTTTCTGAAATGACTTCTCTTCCTACATGTTCCCTGTCCTCTCTGAAAATAGAAAAGCTATTTTAAAAGAAGCAACCAAAAAAAAGGGAACTGAATAGAGGAATGAGGAAAGGGGAAAAAAGAGCCTCTAGGGTTGGTGGAGGGAAACAGAATGAAAAGAGATGAAAAATAAAGGAGGGGGAAAAGAGAGAGAGAGAGAGAGGCAGAAAAGACTTTGAAAAGAAAGAATGCTTCCAGCCTGAATAGATTGTGCATGGAAGGGGGAAGAGAAAGAAAGAAAGAGAGGAGAATGCTTGAAAAGAAACAGCTACACAAAATGACCCCTGATTCACAGGCTGTGCCAATCACCACAATGCAAAAGTCTTTTTTTCCTTCTTTTTTTCACATTCTCCCTCTTTCCAGTGGAGGCGGAGGGAAAGAGACTTGATTCTCAACCTAGCAGAAAATAAATCTGGCCGAATGGATGGTGAGGCGACTTGTAAGAATCCTTGTTTGAGAAAAAAAAAGCACACACAATCCAATGAAAAATAAATAGGTTCTTTAAGAGGAAAGCTTCTGCTTTAACAAACAAAGCCTCCTACAGATTAGGAGAAGGGCTCTCTCTTATGGGAAAATATTCAGAGGCAACAGAAACAGGGACCTGCTTGTCAGAAACACCCAGCCTTGGAGCTGGCAGAGAACAAGTTGCTTTCCATTGAACCTCCAAACTAGACAACAAGAGTGTCTGTCTGGGCATGTGTGTTGGTGAGGAGATGAGGCCCTTTGCCTGGTCCTCAAAGGTCCCATGCCATAAGAGAGAGAGAGAGAGAGAGAGAGAGAGAGAGAGAGAATAAACCTTGAAACCCTCAAGCAGCCAAAGCAGCTCAAATATTTTTCAACAACCTCTCAACACTTCAGATTTATTGCAACTGGACCAAAGTGTCCAGAAAACTGTGGTCTACTGGCACAACTTTGGAAGGGTTCTGCATCACCTTCCTCACAGGTGGGTTAATGTTGGCAGGGTTCATCTTCCATCCAAGAATTGCTAGTCAGAGCATCAGAATAAAAAAGCATTGGGTTTTTGGGATTAGCAGAGATGGGGTCTTGGAGGGTCCATAACTCAAGCAATGGAAATCATAACTCAGAAGAATCACACACTTGGAAGGCAGTATCTTTAAAGACAACTGAGGATTTCTTTTTAAAAGGAAATAATAAATCATTAGTTGGCTTACAAGGCTATGTAGGTAAGTTTACAAAAGTATTTAAAAGTAATTTCTGACATACACAGCATTGCTAAGCCAGTCTGTTGAGGGCTGCGATTTCCTTGCTCAGTTGCTCCATGTGCTACATAATGACTGGGAGGGAATGAAGTCCCCACAACACAACACAACACAACACAACCACCCCTTTAAGTCATAACATTGTCTTTAAGTCATAGCATTGTTGTCAATGCTTCTCAAGGCAGACAGGTGTGTCAGCCCTAACCTGCACAATGACAATGCCTCTCCCCTTTCACAACAGTGGACTTCCTCCCTGCACAATGTGAAATCCAATACAGGAGCCGAGGGTGGGTGGGTGGGAGTACAGGGAGATCCAAGCTTCCTCAGGTAAGCTCCATGACAGAGAAGGTGAAGGAAGAAGTGGGAAATGTTTTAGAGCTGGAGTGTACTGTCCCAGTCTGACCCATTGTAATATAATAGGTGTCAACTGCATCAGCACCAGCACACAAATGCTTTTCTAGGTAACTGATTGATATGGAAGTTAGCAAGACATTGAGATTAAAGTTCCTATCTTAAAAATTAATTGCATGCACTCAAACATTGAAGAACCAACCCCTCTACAGAAAGATAGGAGTCAAGAATGCATTTCAAATTAGCAAGAGTCTGCAAGACAATTTAAGTCATCACACAGAGGATTTGCCAAGTTCAGCAGGCTGGAGCAGCCACCACAATGGACTTTCCAAGAGCACAAACACTTCCTATATCAGCTGTATTCAAAATGTATCTTTTTAAAAGGAATCCATAAAAGCTTAGTTTGGAAAACTGGGAAATGCATAATTCCCCAACCCAGTACCCTCCAGATGTTTTGAACTACAATTCCCATCTCAGCCCCAGCCACCACAACTGTAGGATGCTGGAGCCGATGGGAGCACAGCCATGATGCCTGAAGCCAATAGGGGTTTCAGTTCATAACTTCTGGGGTCTGATGGGAGTTGCTGTCCAAAAAATCTGGAGGACTTGAGGTTGAGATGGTTGTAACAGTGGGCTAAGCTGGCTGGGCCCTTCGCCAATGACCAGCAGGTTGTTTTTTTGTTTTGTTTTGGTGTTCGAGTTATAACTTTATTCTAACAAGACAAGTTCCGCCTGGGCCTGGCCAACATGGTTTCCTCCAAGTGTTGCTGGACTCTTCCCTGACCACTGGCCATTCAACTTCTGGAGGATACTGCATTGGTTACTTCTGGCATATGGTATGGATTTGGGAAACGAGGTGTGATTTCCAACTGCACCAGGAGGAATGGCAGAGCAGACATCACAGGACATTTGTCATCCCTTAGCCAAAATACTGAATCATACAGGGTCTGCATGGACATGTTAGTTCTGCTCCTGGTACCACACTTACTTGAATGAGAGGATCTTTGTAAACTGCTTTGAGAGCCTCTTAAGGGCTTTGAAGCAGAATATATGTATTTTGAATGAATATGTCAGGATCACCCAAGAAACTGCCACTATACTGATTCTCTGACAGACCCAGTTTTCTGGCTTTCATCCCAGCAGGTCTCTCAGTCCTTTCACCTCAACTGACTGTCTCATACATCACAGCACTCAACCCAAGTAGGAGCATAGGAAGCTGTCTTATATTGAGTCACAACCTTGATCCACCTAGCTTGGAGTTGTGTACACTGACTGGCAGCAGCTCTCCGGGGTTTCAGACAGGGGACATTCCGATTACTACCTTGAGATACTGGAGATTGAGACAGAGACCTTCTGCTTGCAAAGTGAATTCTCTACCACTGACGGATGACCCTTGTACAGTCTGAGATGTCTGCCACCCTAATGATGCTTGGAGTCTAGGCAGAGAGTGAAAAGGGTCATTAGTCCTGAGCTTTTGCAGGAACTGTGGGAGATTAGCAGCCAAACCTTTAAAAATGCACATTCTTACTAGTTAGCAAAAGGAGGAGCTAATACCACAGAGCTGTATTGCTGATAGGCAGATACTCAGACCATAGAAATACAATTGGTAGACAGGACAATTGGTGTCATTTCCCTTCCTCTCCTGGACAGGAAGGAGCATATAGTGCTTCCTATTCCTCTCTTCCTTTGACCAGCATTGGTCTGTTTGCTTCAGCTTTAGGCACATGCCTGAAGCTTGTTGTACTGTAAATATATATTTCCTGCATAGTTTTTACTACTGCCATTGCTGTGAACCAATGCAAGTGAGTAAATTATATTTTTAAACTTTGCAAGTTGTTGCCTGATTCTTTGTTAAGCAGGGTAAGAAGGGGGAAGCCAGCTGGACTTGCCCAAAACAAGATATTACAGCCTAATTCCTATGCTTTTAATTTTGCAGCCAAGGATGGGATTTTGAAACTCTGTTCAACCTACACATGTGGCGCATGGATAGATAAATTGAAATTAATATATCCTCTTCTACCAATTAAAATCCATCCCACAGGATCATGCTTCCTAGTCCCCCTCTCATCCTGAGGCCAGCTCAACAGGACTGAGATAGGGAGGACATGGTGAAGCCCTAGTAGCAAAGGATTACCACACATGGCAAAGTTATAGCTTTTATTGAATAGCCTTTGGGGAAGTGGGGGGTGAGATAGAGGCCTAAACAAACATAGGCCAGTTTTCAGACTGGTAGCCCCAGCTGGGCTCCTGTGCCTTTGAAAGTTGCATGACAGACAGCAGGGTAGCAGGAGTTGTGTTGCTTACAGAGGAAGAACTGGAAGTGTGGGGTGGTCAGGTGGGCAAGGCTTCATAGCTGTGTAGAAAGGATAATCCCAGCAGGTGCAGCTTTCCTGGAAGCCTGCATGTAGCTGGGCATAAGGAAGGCCCTCTTGTCCTCTTCCTCTGTTAGAGAGCTGTGAAGGGTGACACACAGAGAAAATGAGCAGTGATCAGCAACTGGAACAAGTGGACCCTGGATGCAGAGGTGGTGCTTGTGAGGATGAGAGCAAGAGAGGGAGTGGTGCCACTCAAGCGCTCATCCAGCCCCCTTGCCTCAGTCTCCCCTAAGAAGCAGGCAATACACGTCCCTTCCCCTGCAGGTGGCTTGCAGTGTGTGTGCAGCGGCTGTTTGTTCTGTTCCCTATGTCCAGACAAGAGTTCTTGGGCAGGATCAGCATCGTCCAGCAGAGAACACCTTTGCATGCTGACCCTCATGTTGCCTGGGTGGGAGATGCTGCTCCCCGCTGGTCCAGAGGAACGAGTCTTCCAGCAAGAGGTGAGGAAGACAGCTGCAGCACTTAAACTTAGTAGCTTGCTTGTGGGGATGCTTTGTTCTGGTCTCCCCAGTTTGAGAGAGTAGTGTGTTTTGACCTGAAGTCCCAAGTACCTGTAAGAGGCGTTACCAATGTGCTCTTTCTATATGCATGACATGAGATCAGAGCAATAAGGTCTCATGCCTCATACACCAAGAAATCTGAGTTGTGGTCTTTCTCTCCCTGGGATTTTGACACCGATATTGGTGTGCTGTGATTAGATTCTGTGGCATCCTGAGTAGGACAGGAGGGTATGGGGAACAGTGGCTCTCACTCCAGTCCATTGAATGGGTGATATTTCACCTACAGCTGCTCTGTAGTTGGCGTTGAGGTCAGGACTTTTTTCTGGCGTTGGAGCAGGAAAAACATCTGAAGCACTACAAGGTTTGGCATAATTCTGCTTCTCCCCAGTTCCATCCACATCTCAGCATTGTTTTGAGCTTATGCTAGAAGAGTTCTGCTGGTGCTGCAGGTGTGTTGGTGTTATCTCCAGTCCAACAGACATTATCTTCAAGTTATGCTAGGACAGTGGGACTTCCACTGTACTTTATAGCCCCCATTTGGCCTAACTTGATTATAGGATTGTGCTGCAAGTGTGTTTTATAGATTCGCCCCACCCTTATATTTCAGTTCAACTACTTTTGACTGTTGGAGGTATTTACAGCACACAAAATTAACATGGTATTTTGTTTTCACTGTTTACTAAATATGAACCAATAAACATGCCAGGTCAGATCTCAAGTGATTTAGTGGTGTGGGAAAATTAGAAATTTCATGGAAAACCTCCCAGAAGACTAGAACCAATTAAACTGATGGACAGTAGGGCCTGGATAGATGAAAGAAGTACCTCCTCTCACAACACATAATTAATCCACAGATTTTGCTGCCTCAAGATGTAGCAATGACAAATTCATGGCAGAGAGGCCTATCAACTGTTATTAGCCACTGGTATCTCCATGTTCAAGAGGCAAGAGGTCCACATAGCTGTGAGAACGGTCTCTTTCCTTCATGCCTGGGCTTGTGGGCTCCCCAGGAACATCTGTTTGGCAGTGGCTTCTGCTGGAGACAGGATGATGAACAAGGTGAATCCTTGGTCTAATCCAGCAAGGCTTTCCTGAGGTTCCAAACTTCTCCAGGGACACAGATTTCACAATCTGGGGCATAGCTCTGCAACCCCAATAGACCACAACCTGCTCTCACACTATTGTGCAAGCACTAAAGAACTATGCTCAAACAACAGAAGCACAATGACCAACAACCATTAACTGTAGGAGAATCTGTGTCTTGGGTTGTTAAAAACTTTTTGGAACATTTCTGATGAAACTTTGTTTGCTTGTTCCACACCATCCCAAGTTGGATTTTACTATCAAACTTTTTCAAATTGAAGGGATGTTCACATGCAACGGGCAGCCAGTCGGAGATGATCATGAGACCAAAATGTGAGATCAGAATACTTCTGGAGCCTACCGTATGTGTATAAATAATGGTCAGTGGTTGCAGACCACAGAATGGCAGGCAAGAAGATGATATTAGAAAAAGGAACAGGTGTGACAGGGGGATTAACTCAAAAGGTTGATAAGGAGCAGAGGTGGGAATAATACTCAGCAATCTAAGAACAGAGTGCGTATGTGACAGCAAGCTTGAAAACATCCATATTTTAGTTTTTGAGAACAAGAAAGCAGCAGAGTAAGTTTAGTGAACAAAGACCTCTGCAAGGGAAACATTGCTCTGTTCTCCCACAGGCTCACTTCTTTTAATTTCAGTGCTGTTACCCAGGAACACACAGAAGCCAAAGTGCCTTTAATCTCAAGGGCTGTAAGAAGATCCACAGAACAGCTGGCACACTGGATCCTGGGAGGGGAATAGCTCCCATGGAAACACTCCCCCCCCCAGACATGGCTAAGGAACTGAGGGGGGGGGGGTTGTATAGCAGTTCTCAACATTTTTCAGCTGGACAGGCAGGGGGAAGGGATAGGAAGGAAAACCTCAGAACAAAACAGCTACAAAGCTGATGGGACTGAGAAGACCTAGTGTCTATGCAACTTGAAGGAAATTACACCAAAGTACATATCTGTGAAGATAACAGAAAGACAGAAAATGTGTCTGTGGTAGGAATACTGTAAAATATTTGAGTACATACACAGGCAACACAAGACAGAGAGCGAAACAGGAAAGATAAAATTAGAACAAGCTAGCATTCTTCCTTCTGTAATTCTAGCACTCCCTCCTTCCTTCCTTCCTTCCTTCCTTCCTTCCGTCCCTTTTCATTCCTGCATTTGATCACTTGGGATAGCCACCAAAACCGCAGACCAGACCTTCACTGACAGGTCCAATATAATCTTCTTGGATACACTGAAAGCATTTTAAATGTTTTGCTGAGAAACCAGCTACAATATCACATGCTTGTGTTTTTCTGCTCCTGAAGCTAAGTCAATGGAATTCTATGTGACAGTTTCACATCCTGAATTCTTGATAATGGTTCCCCACCTTTAACTGATGCTTGAAGCTGCAGCTGTAGCTGCTTTGAGGACCAAGAGAAAGTGAAACTCCTGCCTGGGAGAAACCAGCATAATGGTATCAAGGCAAGAAGCAGTGACTGTCAACCCTTTCCATACAGAGGCCATTCTTGCTACACTGAGCACTTTCAGGTAGGCCTCAGAGCCACAGCTTGCCCACATTCTCCTGATTGGCCTCCCTCTGCCTCCTAGCCATGCCATAGTAATTGGCTGGACCAGCGCCAGCAACTTCTTATATGCTGATTAAAGGTGGTCAGGAGAGGGGGGGTGGGAGGAAGGAAGAAGGCTTACTTCCTCTGATGGGAAAGGGCTGGAGGTGTTGTTGAAGGAAATTAGCTAGTGAGATAAAATGTTGTTACAGAATTACATATGATGATGGTGGTGGTGATGATAACTGGGAATAGAAAGGAAGGGGATAAGAGAGGAGGAATGTTAAAGTGAATGTAACAGGGCTAGAAAGGAGAGATAAAAATGGCACTTTTTGGGGGGGAGAGGAAGGAATAAGGTTCAAGTTGAGTGCGGCAGGAAAATGGAAGATAAAATTACACGAGAAGAGTAAAAATACTCAGAGACATGTGAGGGCAGAAAGAGAAAGAAAAGGTATTCTGCATTCAAGAACCTCTAGATTAGCATATTCTGCCTAAAAAAAGAGAAGCCCTCACAATCTCACTAGAGCAGATGCCTGTACTTAGCTTGAGGAAAACTGAGCTGTGGAACTCCTTGCCACGAGGAAATGTCAATGGCATAGAATTTAGCAATTTCCAAATATGAATTAGATATCAGTAGAAAATGTCTGCAACTGCTATGCCAAACTCAGCTTCCACCTCCAACCACATTGTGACTGGTGGGTCTCAGTAATTTTCAAATGTCTCAAACGGGCCTTAGGGGTAGAAAGTTTGAGAACTCATGCTCTGCAGGTATACTCACAAGTTTAATTGGGCTCCATGGAACGGTCTGCCTCAGGAGGTGGTAGACTCTCCTTCCTTGGAGGTTTTTACGCAGAGGTTGGATGGCCATCTATCGTGTATGCTTTAGTTGAGATTCCTGCATTACCAGGGTGGGTGGGTGTGGACTAAATGACCCTCGGGATCTCTTCCAACTCTACAATTCTATTACTGGTATTCCTCCTGGAACTTCATTCTCCACACCACCCAGGTATATGAAGCTGCCATATACTGAGAGAACATTGGTGCATCTAGCTCACTACTTTCTACACTGATGGGCAGCAACTTTCCAGGCTTTCATGCAGGGTTCTCTCCTAGCTCTATCTGGAAATGCTGGGGACTGCACCTGGGACCTTCTGCACACAAAACAGTTATCATACAGTAAGCTACAGAGTTTCAGATGGTCTTTTCCTGGCCCTTCCTGGAGATGCTGGGGATTGAACCTGAGGCCTTCTGCATGCAATGCAGATGCTCTGCCACTGAAGCATGGCCCTTCCCCACCAAAGTTCAAGAACCACTGCCCTACAGCTTAGCCCCGAACAATCTCTAACTCCCTTTTTCTGGTTAACCTTAAATTCTACACCAAGAAAACTCTGTAGCACCCCAAACAGAAAAATAAATAAATTCAAAACTCTCCAGTGAACTTTCAACGTCTTTTCTAATATGTGAAAATGTTTTAGACACACTCCAATTACAAAAGGTTCTATTGCAAGAATAAAGGAAAACAGGAGAGAAAGGTGTGTGCGTGCTTTTGGAAAAGTGATGCACCATTTTAGACAACTGGATCCCTTCCAACTCTTCAGTTCTATGATTCTAAGCATTTCTCATAGGAATGTCACTTTCCAATGACATGAAAGCTATTAAACAGCAAGCTATTCCACACAGTAGACCATCTCTGAGCTCCATAAGGAAAAGATACTGACCTCTTGAGGCTGACCCGTGGTACTCTCTCTGAGCCTCAGTTCCATAAGGGAGTAATGATTACTGAGATATTGTATGTCTGGGGTGGGGAACCCGTGACCCTCCAAATGTTGTTGCAGCTCCCATCAGCTCCAGCTGGCAGGGACAAATATGATGGGAGTACAGAGCTGGGAGAACACTGCTGCACTAGGTCTTGTTTGCTGGCTTCCCAGAGGCATCTGGATGGCCACTGTGAGAACAAGGTGCTCAACTAGATAGATCTTTGGCCTGATCCAGCAGCCAGGCTCTCCTTATGTTCTTAACACCAGAACATCCACAAGTTCTCCACCCTTGATATATGCAAAGTGCTTCAGGAACAGTTGCATACAAGTATGACGATTATTAATAAAAACAGTAACATACTCTATATTGGGAAATGAAATTCTTGCTTTAGAGATATACATTATCTAATAACTTATCTAATACCATAGGTATTGCTACCTTCCTATGAAACACCCTCCCTTGTTAGAGTTTTCCTCTCAAGCTATGTCAGGAAGGAAGCACCATCTTCATCAGGCAGTCATTTTACAGTCACAGCCAGTTGCAAATGTAGCTTAAAGAGTTACAGACACCATTCCAAAAGCAGATCGGAAGTCAAGGTTGCATTGATTAAAAGGTGAATCTTTGATTTTCTGCCAGGACAGAGTTGCTTTGAGAGAGTCCTTGGGAGATGGCAAGCAAGCAACCTTTTCTGTGCTGCCTGCTGCAATCCATCTGGAGTGCCCCACACAGTGCATACCTGATACTCAAGTGCAAACAACACTTTAGAATTTAGATGCGAGTTTTTGTTGTTCACACTGTTTAGCCTATACTGCAAGGACCATACCCTCCATTCAAGGAGACAACTGTAGCTGAAGCATTTCTGAGATAAACATTTGATGTTGCCAGTGGTTTTTTTTGGGGGGGGGAGGCGGTGGCAGCGGCGAATCATCATTGGAGAGGTCACCATCCATCAACAGAATCATCTGCTGTTTTCCCACCTCTAGTTTCCTCAAAGTATCTACATAGTACTAAATTCTTCCGAGATCATTCTGGAAGTGGGAGAGGAAGGGACATGGACAGGGCTGGGGAAGGTGCCCAAGAGCACAGACCAACCCACTCTGCAAGAGCAGCTTCTATGGGCAACACCTGAGTATTTTTTAAGAACCATCTCAATGACACAGACTTCAGCAAGGCAGTCAAGGAGAGAGAAAGAAAAGATGCTGCACAGCCCAGATCCCAACACATGCGAGTCCACAGAATCAGTCAAGGAAAAACACATTCTCATCTGTTAGAGTTAACGGAAGGCAAACGGGTTGGGCAGACAAAGAGCAAAGCCCCCCCCCCCCTCCTTTGCAGCCACCGCTCCAGGAAAGCTGCTTCCTAGCTCTTTGGCAAGGCCAGCCAAAAGCAGGCAGAGAAGCTTCAGGCACTATCCGCAGGCTGCAGTTTGAGGCGGCGCGCTTTCCAAGAGAGCAAACCCCGCTACTACTGAGCCTCTGCCAACATGCAAGGGACCAGGTCCGTCCCCCTCCAGTTTCTTTCCGTCCCCTCCAATCCTATCCGGAGGATTGTTAAAGGGAAAGTTCACCGTAGCCAGGCACAGAACGGGAAAGTCCAGCCGGCACTTCCCTCTCCAGGGGCGGTTCGAGAACGAGGGCTTCGTTCCCCTATAGCCAAGCCAAGCACAGCATAGAAGGCAACAGGTAACCCACCGGCTGCCTCCTCCTGCAAGCCGACCAACCGAAGAGGGGTCCACTCCATCAGCTCCACGCCGGCACCTCCCGAGACTCCCCTCCCGCTCTTGCCGCTGCCTGCTTCCCTCCCTACTCCCCGGATCGGCTCCCTGCAGAGCAAAACTTTGTGTTGTAAAGCAGCAAGAGAAGGGGAAAGTTGCAAGCGAGCAACAAGGATGTGGGGGAGGCTCCTCGAGTGTTAGCCCCCACGTGCTGCGAGCCCCAGCAAGACAAGAAGCGCCGCAGTCCAAGCCCAGTTGTGCGTCCTCCTCTCCCTCCTCCCCCTTCTTTCTATCCTTCCTTCCTTCCTTCTTTCTCCCCTCCTTCTCCAGACGCCATCACTCTTTTCTCTCTCTCCCTGCTCTGACATTAGAGCGCCGGGATGGATAGAGGCGGCAGCGGTTGGGGCAGCCCACCGGGCCTCCCGCGGGGCTATCGGCGCCCGCCTCCTCTCCGGCCCGGGAAAAGAGGGCTTGGCTCAGCTGGCTGGGGCTGAAGCGAACTCACCCTGGGACTCCCGAAGAGGCTTGGCAAGGGGGGCGGGTAACGGGCAGGCAGGCAAGGGAGGCCGCTTCACCTCTCCCTCTGGGGCAGATCCTCGTCTGGGTGCTGCCGGCTCCTCGCTTGCTCGCAGTTCCCTTTCTCTTTTCTCTCTCTCTCTCTCTCTAGCAGGAAGGAAGAAGGGAATGAGGCAGGGCTGACGTGAAGGGATGCAAAACAGCCCCTCCTAACCCAGCTCTGAGAAAAAGGGAGAGAGAAAAAGAAAGGCGCAGAGGAGGGAGAGCGAGAGCAGCAGCAGCAGCCCCTTTTATCTCGCTTTTGTTTTCGCACTTCCTCTCTCTCCGGCCCTGGCCAAGTTTCCTTTTCTCTCCCTCCTCCCCACAGAGCTTCTCCCTCTCTTTCTCTGCCCTCCTTTCTCAGCACCACAGAATCCCCCCCCATTCTCCCACCCTGGTCTCTCTTAGCGAGGTGTGCAAGTGCACCCAGCCAGGCCTTTGCACAGGTGAGGAGGGGTGGCCCAAAAGAGCCCCTCTAATTGTCTCTAATAACCTTCCATGTCTGGGTTTAGGTGGGACTTCTAATGGGTTCTGTGTGTGAGGCAGCCAGAGACAAGCCTTTGCCTCTTGATCCTGCTTGGCTATCACTGTCAACAGATGACCCTGCAAGTTCTGTTTACTAGAAAAGAAAAACTATCCTCCCTTCATGCTTTTCTCATTTATAGTTTTATAAACCTCTACACCCAAGTGCTCCAAAAGCAGGGCCATCAGATGGCCCTTGTGCTCCCCTAGCAGCTGCTAGGCCACAGCTACTGCCAAGCATAACACAGTCACGCTCCTCCTCTGGTGAACCAGCAGCAGAGTCAACAGCAACACTGAATAGACACACCCACCACAGCAGGCCTGGCAATTCTGCCACCAACCACAAAGATTATGCTCACCAACAACACATCTCCAACCAGGCAAGGAAGGCTCCTAGCACTGCATAGCAATATTCAGGTGACCTTGTGAGGCTACCCAACCCTGGCCATGCTACCAGAATAAGCTATATTGTCTTTCCCTGCACAAGCCAACCAGGTACTTGTGATAAAAAGAAGCCTGTGCAAAGAGCCCCCTGCCCCATGCAGGATTTAAGACCTGCTGGCAAAACAATGCTTCCTCCGCAGCAGCCATGCACAAAGTGTTTGGAACCAGCCTTTTGCAGGGGATAAGGGACGTCACACATAAAGGGGAAATAATGGAGCTGACAGTGGCAAGACTGTGGTTGGCACCGCCCCCCTTGTGTGGGGATTAGTAGCAACATAATAAAAAGGATACAGCACCTGGACATTAGGGAGATGTAAAAGCTCCTATTTTGGAGGCCCTGGTGGGAAGAATAGTTTTAGGTGAGAAAAGGATGGCACAGCAAGACTGCAGGCCTGGCTCCTTGTTCCAGGACACAGAAGAAAGTGCCATGCTGGAGCAATTGTATTAATTTCCTAGGGTATCCCATTTCTTCTCCTTCAGACCCATAGACCAGCTTTCCATGTAGCCATACCTAAGCTGGAAAAAGGAGAGACTCAGCATACATGAGATCCTGAGTTCACGGACTCTCACGGAAAATAGCTGCAAAAAACACATGCATGTATCTGGATCAAGGCAGCCTAATAGCTTGTGTAATTGGCCTATGACCCAATAATCACATTCAGGCTTAGGACGCTTTCACTTTGTGTAGCCCCCTTAATCTCAAACAGCCACAGTACAGCTCCATTTTAATTTCCAATGTCTGCTGGTTGTTATCCCAGGTCAGCTGCATACTCAACCTGCTGCTCCCACTCTCCACTTCATGCAGCCCCAAGTTTTAGATTGATCATCACACCAGCAGTAATGAGGGAGGGAGGATGCAGAGACCTGCAGTGCAGCAAGGGAGGTGGAGCAGGGGAAGGAAGAGCAGAGTGGCAGCAATCTGAGGCTCCCTATTGACCTTAATGTGTGTGGCATTTTCCCCTGCTGGCAGAATGTTGTCCTCTGGTAGGGCAAGGGGCTTTAGAAGTGATTCCTTGCCATCCAGTGGGCATACCTCAACAAAGAAAATTGTACTTGTGACTGTAGAGCTAATGGGCTCTTAAGGTAGCTTTTGCCAACCTAGTACCCTATGTGTTTTGGACTTGCTGGGCACCAGGTTGGCAAAGACTGCCTTAATGAAATCCTCAAGCTCCACTCTGCTTCCCTCAATTTTAGCCAAACATTTGCCCCCGCCATGGCTTTTTAAGAACATTACATTAAGGGGGCTGCTGCCACAGAAAGTAAGGGGTGACCCCTCTGGTTGCAATTCCCATTTCCCCAATATTCTTTTTTTAGATGTGGTGGCACCAAGGATGGACATAAGAGCAACATAATCCTTGCTTCCAGGCTTTTCCCACATCTTACCACTGAATTCACTTTTCTACTGCTACAGGACTCTGGGGCAATGTCTTTGTAGTGATCCACAATGACCCCAGAACATCTAGTTGGCCACTGTGAGAACAGGATACTAGACCAGATGGACCATCAGCTAACCAGCAGGCTCTGCTTTAGGTTCCCAGGGAGGGACGACCCTCCTTATTTTCCTTCTACCAGTGGGTGAAGGTTGTTTTGTTCAAACAGGCCTTTGGAAACTTTTTCTTTTAAAAGGAAAGAGCTTTTAACAGTGTACAGTATTTTTTGTTTTTCATATTGTTTTAATTCTATTAGAGTTTAACTGCTTTTTAACAACTGCCTTTTGTGTATTTTTAGCATTTTGTATCTAAACTGTGCCGTTTTGATCTGTGGAAGCCGCATTGAATCCCAATTTGGGGAAGAGGTGAGATATAAATAAATTGTGCATAATAATAACAGTAATAATAGTAGAGCCCGGGCTGTGTGTGTAGAAAGGATCCCTACGTGGCTTTTCTGTGCTCTGCACGGCACCTCTGCATCTGCCATTCTGCCAGGTTTTAACGGCTCCTGAAGCACTTCCGTCCCATTCCTCTCTGTTCACTCTCACTAATGGAGGCCAGAGAGCTTGAAGCAAAAAGCCGCTGACATTGGTGAGCTTCCTGGCTATACAGAGCCACTTTCTGAGTCCTCTCAGCCCCTTGCTCTTCTCACCTGCGACCACAGGGCCTGGGTTACCAAAAAAGCAAGAGCGAAGGAAGGGCCCACCTGGGGCGCTTCAGCCTTACAAGAGGCAGGCACAGGCAGGCAGTCTCAACGGGGTGCCTCAGGTAGTTGCATTCAGCCTGCTCCTCCAGCGCCGTCATCTGCGTGCTTTGAAACGTCCCCTGAGCTGGCTTCCCTCGCAGGGGCGTTGTGGGTGCTTCGCCTCACGGGAAACATGCGTAAGTGAAAGTGCGCAAGCGCGTAGTTGCCCCTGTCTTCCTCCCCCCTTTTCTTTCCCGCCATTTTCCTCCTCTCGCGTGCAGGGGGCGGCCGTCCTTCCTCTTAATCACCCAATCAATGCCTTCACCGGCCGAACCGCGCACCAATGCCTGGCTCGGAAGCGGCCAACTCCGCGGCGGCGGCGACTCGCCTCTATCTTCCCCTCTCCCTCCCGCAGTTACACTCCGAGCCCTGACTCAGCTCAAGTGGCGATCACAGTGCTGTCCTTGGCGGTGGTTTTTTTTAATTTGCCGCTACCGCGCAGGCGCAGGCAGGGTGTGGGCGGAGCCGCTGTCTCCCGTAGCCCCACCTCCCCCGGCCGTGCTGCGTTCGCCGCCATCATGAGCCGCATTTACGACCAGGGCGCCCTGAGCACCAAGGCTGTGCACACGGAGCGCCTGCGCTGCCGCTGGGACCCCGCCTCCTGGCAGCGGTAGGCGGTGGGCCGCTTCTGCGGGGAGGGGCCTCTGAGCATGTGTAGAGTGCGTAGTGGCGCCTCCCGCCCTTGCAGACTGAGGGGGTGCAGCGTGGAGGGGTCGGGTTTGATGCGGTCGCCCAGGGACACTTGTGTGGAGGGAAAAGAGCTGAGCACCAAGAATGAATCCTTGAGGGACCCCTTAAGAGCGAGAGAAATGAGTGAATCCCCCACCCGTTGAATATTGGACAATTAGGAAGTTGGACCATCCAAGAACAGAATCATGGAGACCTATGGGGTCCTTTAATGCTATTCTCACAACAGCCCTGTAAGGTAGGTCAGGCAGAGACGGAATGGCATGGATGGACAAGTGAAAAAAATAGGTTTCCCCTCTATGGCATCAAAATTCCCTGATACTCTATAACCCCATGGGATTGTGGGGCGATTGACACACAAGTTTCCCATAAACTCTTCACTTTGGGTTCTCCCCCTGTGTCTTAACTTTTCTCCCCTGCAGTGGTGACGGTGTGATTGTGGAGGGGCAGCTCTTGGATGTGTCTCGCCATCTCATCTTGGATGATGCTGACAAAAAGGTGAGGCTTCTAATGAGAGCAGAAGAGCGGT
The DNA here is from genome assembly GCF_965207765.1 of Zootoca vivipara. NCBI lineage: Eukaryota > Metazoa > Chordata > Lepidosauria > Squamata > Lacertidae > Zootoca > Zootoca vivipara. The sequence goes on along the minus strand of NC_142596.1, from coordinate 27,605,645 downwards.
CCTGCTGGATCGGACCAGCACTCAACCTCCTGTTCCCCTGCAGGTGCCTCTGAGAAGCCCCATAAGTGCAGTGCAGGAAAGCCATAGTCTATTCTGAGGCTCTGCTGCTAGAGGTCTGACACAGCCATCAAGACAAAAAGCCATTGATAGCTTTATCCTCCATGAATTAGTTCTCACTTGTTCACGGCATTACATTGGGAGGTAGTTTGCATTGAAGCGGTTCATGTGACCCTCTCCTCGCCAACTGCACCACTCAGAATGCTGCCTTTGCTGTGGGAAATGAAGGGATGTGTCTGCACCACAAATATAATAATCCCACCTGGGAATCCTGGTGTGGGAGTAAAAGATACATAACCTCCTTTGCCATAACACAAAAATGTCAGTTCTGACAGTTCCTGGCTGGTCAAGGTTGTGTGCCTTGAATTGGAGAGGATCCTGCTAAGTAGCAGTTTTAGATTGGATGAGGGTAATAAACAGCAATTTGGGAGAGCTGGTTTTGGCTTGGTTTCTAGATGGCCAGGTGGCACCGGTGACTAGGAGTGGTTTCTTTTACTAGCTGTGTCTTAAATGCCAGCTGTGCTCTTTTCAAGAAACTAGGGCTGGTCTTGTCACCTCCAAACTGCACAACAGTGGTACCTCGGTTTAAGAACAGCCTTGTTTACGAACTATTCGGTATAAGAACTCCGCAAAACCAGAAGTAGTGTTCCGGTTAGTGAACTTTACCTCGGTCTACGAACGGAAGCCGAATGGAGGAAGGGCACCGGTGGCAGGAGGTCTCATTAGGGAAAGCATGCCTTGGTTTAAGAACGGCTTTGGTTTAAGAATGGATTTCCGGAATGGATTAAGTTCATAAACCGAGGTACCACTGTACTGTAATGTGCTGTATGTGGGGATGCCCTTAAAGGCTCTCCAGAAGCTTCAGAATGCACCTGCCATGGTTTTGATGGGGCCATTCATTCCGATCAAATTGACTTCAGTCTCATTCCATCTACATTTATTGCCACTTGCTTCCATGTTTCCAAGCACAATTCAAAGTGTTGGTGCTGACCTTTAAGCCCGAAATGGCCTTGGCCCAGTATACCTGAAGGAGCATCTCCACCCCCATCGTTCAGCCCGGACACTGAGGTCCAGCTCTGAGGGCCTTCTGGCAATTCCCTCACTGTGAGAAGTAAGGCTACAGGGAACCAGACAGAGGGCCTTCTTGGTAGTGGCGCCCGCCCTGTGGAACACCCTCCCATCAGATGTCAAGGAAATAAACAACTATCTGACTTTTAGAAGACATCTGAAGGCAGCCATGTTTAGGGAAGTTTTTAATGTTTGATGTTTTATTGTTTTTTATATTCTGTTGGGAGCTGCCCAGAGTGGCTGGGGAAACACAGCCAGATGCACAGGGTATAAATAATAAATTGTTGTTGTTGTTGTTGTTGTTGTTGTTGTTGTTGTTGTTGTTGTTAAACCCTAAAGCACCCAGGACTGGAATATACAGTATCAAGAAATGCCTCCCTGTATGCAAGTCTGAGAACTTCATTCATCTGCTGAGACTCTGCTTTGGGATCCCCACAGTCTTAATAAATAAAGCCAGTATGTACCTTGTGGTTGTGGCACCCAGATTTGGAACAGCTTCCCTGCAGAAATAACTTGACTAGATTGCTTCTCATCACTTTTAGAAGGGCAGTAAAGGCAGAGTTGCTTCAGTGGACTTTTTCCAAAAAAAGATGGTTTTGTTGCTGCTGTTTTGACCAGATTTGGCTATTAGTGCATACTATTTTTATTTTAGGTTGCTTTGAATATTTTATAGTGCACAATTTGATGATAATATTGAATAGCCTGCAGATCCAAGGTTTTTTTTTGTGTGTGTGTGAGATTAGGAACTGGAGTCTGTCCCCAAAGCAGGAGAGGCCCTTGGGTCCTTAGCCGCCTGCCCTGCCCCACCCTGAGAGGATGAGCAGGTGATCCTCCATGCTGGTGGACTGGATTATTTGCCAGATGGGGAGAGAAGGGAGGGGACTGACACAATCTGAAGGTTTTGTCATGTTGCCAGATTGCATTGCTGACTTTTCTCCTTGGATATTTATTTGTTACCTTGACATCCTGTCTTTCCATCAAAAGGTAACTACGGTAACAGTACTTTGTCCAAGGTAATTAACAGTAATAAAATCCACAATAAAAAAGGATCAGTCTATAGAAAACATGGCAATAAAACTGGATAAAAGCATATAGATAAAGGCAGTTAATCAAAAGCATAGTTAACTTAGAAGTATAAACACGGCAACAGAGCCAAACAGACCAGCCTAGTGAGCCAAACACCTGTTTGAATGAAAATGGTTTATCCTGGCTAAATGGAGTCCATCCTCAAGGGCCTTCCCCCTGCCTCTGGATGCAGTATCTGTGGAAACTTTTTTCTCGAGTTCCCAGCAGTGTGCATCAGATGTTGGCTGGACAGATAGAAAGGCCTCTCTTGAAGACCGCAATACCGGATCAGGGCTGTGCAGTAGAGTGCCCTTCAGGGAGTCTAGCCCTGAGCCTTTTAGGGGTTTATAAGTCACAATTGGCACATTGAATTGTGCCGGAAATGGTCTGGGAGGCAATGGTAGCTGTTGTCACCTTAGAGTCCCAGGCCTCCTCTCACCCCCTGTCAAGGTCCTGACTGCAGCATTCTGAGCCAGAAGCAATTCCTGAACAATCTTTGAGGGACAGTTCCACGTAGAGTCACCCATGTAGCAGTCACCCAAACAAGATGTAACAAAGGCATGTCTCACCAGGGCCAGAGCTTTGTTTTGACTACGTCAGACCAACACGGCTACCTACCTGTAACTTGTCTGGTTCAAGTTCCAGTTCACTCACCCTCATCCAGTCTGACACTGATACCCTGCATATTGTTCTAGAGGAAGAAATATAGAGTAATTCATTCTTGCTAGCTGTGAGTGTGATTTTTTTCTTTTGCGCAACCCACTGTAATTTTTGCATTGGTTCTGTGACTGTTGGAAACTAGAAATGAGCAGTTTTTGTTTTTGTGTCTGTCTTCTTCATGATGACTGTTGACAATGGCTGGTGCTGGGGATTGTCAACACTGTCTGGTGAATGCCAACATGTTCCAGTTTTTTTTGCATCAACAGTAATACAGAGTTGCAAATGTAGTGGCAATAGGACTGGTAGGTGGTAACAACAGTCAAAAGTGATGGTGTTTTCTGAAGACTCAGAGTGAGCAGATTCTTTTCCTTCCCAAACCCCAGGAGCGCTACTTCGTGCTATACATCAGGCCAAGGCTTGTTCATCGCCGCAAATTTGACTCCAAGGGGAAGGAGGTGGAGCCCAACTTCAGCGAAACCCGGAAGGTCAATACTGGCTTCCTCATGGCATCCTACAGTGAGTTTTGCCCAGAAGCCTCTCCTTGGTCTGCCTTAGCAGAGCAGAGGGTAGTGTTCCTGCAGAGCAGGCTTGGGAGGTTGCCCTGTTATCCTGGGTAGTGAACTGGGGTGTCTCAGCATATGATCTGCCTTTCCTCTTCGCATGAATTTCTCCTGCCATGTGGGGTGGGGAGATTGAGAGCATCTCAGCAGTGGAACAAGCTGCCCAGCATGGTTGTAGAACAGCCTTTGCCAGCCTGGTGCCCTGCTGGGGCTGATGGGAACTGTAGCCCCAAAATATTTGGAGGGTACGAAGTTGGTGAAGGTTGCTCTAGGATCTGCTTGGGTGTAGGAGGCTTTTTTCAAGGAGGGCAGGTGTGGTCCCCAGCCTGAGACCAGGAGCTGGGAGTTGATGGCTCCTGTGTGTGTGTGCCTGGGCCTTTGGGTAAGGCCCTCCTTGTACACATCTGTCTTTTTTTCCTGTGTTGTGATGGACAGAGGTGGAGGCCAAGGGCGAGACCGACAGGCTGACCCCAGAAGAGCTGGAGTGCCTGGTGACCAAGCCAGAGTTAGTGAAGGTGACGCAGCCCTACACACCCAGCCAGGCTGTGGCCTTCTGGCTGCCTGAGAGTGAGATGGAGAAGATGGAGCTGGAGGTGGGGATGGAGATCCGCCTGAGGACTCTGGGAGATGGACCCTTTGTCTGTAAGTGCTGCAGGCAGAGCTGCTGCCCCAAAGCCTCTTTTCCCTGGTCAGCCCCTTTACCCATTCACCACCCCGCTGGGCCTGCCTGGGGGATGAGCCTTCCTCATGCTAGGACCTGGATTTGCCAAAGCATCAACACTTTCTGGAAGGGGACACCCTGGTGGGACTAGATTCCTTCCTCCAGTGTATATTCCATGTAGAAACTTTTCAGGGACGTAGAAGGCTGCCTTCAGCTGAATCAGGCCATTGGTCCATCTAGCTCAGTACTGCCTACACTGGCTGGCAGCAGCTCTCCACAGGGGTCTTTTGCCCAGCCCTACCTGGAGGTGCCATGGGGGATTGAACCTGGGGCCATCTGCATGCCAAGCACCTGTGCTGCCACTTAGCTCTTGCCACTTTTTTCTCCTTTCCAGTCTCCTTAGCCAAGCTGGATGTGGGGACAGTGACCAAGTGCAATTTTGCTGGTGACCAGCAGGCTGGGGCCTCCTGGACAGACAACATCTTGGCTTTCAAGGATCATGGGGAGCCGTCCGATGAGCCCCGGGGGCATGGGGATGGTGCAGAAGATGCCGAATGGGTATGTGGATGACCACTCTAGATTGAGCAGCCAGGGCAGAGGGTTCTCTGACACGGGCTGAGACTCGGAAACTCATGGGTTTGCTCCAGCCCAGGAGCCAGACTGACCCTGTTCTGGTGGGGCTGACTTCAGGGGCCTGTGCCTGGAGTCCTGGGTGGGAACAAAGCCTGTCTAGGGGTCCCTTGGAATAACTGCTGCTATTCTCTGCAGGATGACTGAGGCAAGAAGAACTCAGAGGACGCAAATGACTCCCTGCAGCTCCTGGACTCTTCTCTAGTCTTCTGTTTCCAAAGCTTCTGGGGAAGGAGGGGGACGTTCGGGGGTGGGGAGGGAGTGGTGTGTGATCTCTCAGCAGGGCTGGGATTCCTGCAGCCTTCCTGAATCTCTTTCTGGGTGCCTGAGGGTGGCAGATCAGAATATTTTTCTTTTAAACGTTGTCCCAGGCTAGTTGTGGGCTCTTCTATGGCAGGCACTGCCCCACCATGCCTGCCCAGCCCCTGGAGCAAAAGCCTCAGCCCTTCAGCAGCACACCAAAAATTACTGGTAGCAGTTTCAGGAAGACCAAAAAAAGTGATGGCCGCCAGCCACTGAGTGCCACGCAGTGGGAGAACCACTGTGAGCAGCAGAGGTAGCTTGACCAGCCACAAGTGCGGAGGACAGGTTGGTCAGTGTCTCTGGCCACAGTGCTGAAATAGGCTATTGGAACAAGGAGGTTCCATCTCTGAGTGCCAAATGCTGTGGGCAAGCAGCAGGCAATGGCTGTGTCACCATAGCAGTTTGAATGGCTAGTGGTAGCAACTGCAGAAGGCAGCCTGCTGGTCCGGTTCTGCCTCGTGTTCTCATTTGGTGCCATACGCCTTACCTTTCAGTGGACTGTTTCCTCCTCCTCAGAGCAGCAGCGGGATTCACCATCATGTGCTGGTGATCTGAGGGGCAGCCTAGGATTTAGCTTCATGGGGCTTTTATTTGGTGCTTGGACGACGACACCTTCCTTCCTTCTGCTTCTCTCCCGTATTCCTGCCCATGCTCAGCCCACTCTTCTTTTATTTAAAAAAACTTTTTTCTTCACTTTTACACTATACTTTTGAATTCAAACATTAATCATAATCATCAACATTTATGACAGGCATCCCCAAACTGCGGCCCTCCAGATGTTTTGGCCTACATCTCCCATGATCCCTAGTTAACAGGACCAGTGGTCGGGGAAGATGGGAATTGTAGTCCAAAACATCTGGAGGGCCGAAGTTTGGGGATGCCTGATTTAGGATTCCTTGAATCCTTAGACTTCCCTTCACCCCTCCATGGTTTCCATTATCAAACTTTTTCTGCTGCATCATATATTTTCTCTATTTTTCTTAAAATAGTCCATTTTTACCTTAGTTTCTAATACATTACAAGCGTTATTCAAATTCTGCCAAAGTTTTTAGTTGTTTACAGTGTTCGCTTAAGTAAATTGTATTCCCCCCCATTCTTTATTAAAGTTTCTATCTTCCTGATTTCTGATTTTCCCGGCCATTTTCGCCATTTCGGCGTAGTCCATCATCTTTATCAACCATTCGTCTCTGGTCGGGACTTCATCTTCTTTCCATCTCTGGGCCAGTAGTATCCGCACTGCTGTTGTTGCATACATAAATAATTGCCCACTCTTCAATCTGATCCTTCTTGGCCAGCTGGATAGATTTGTCATATATTGCACCAATAGATGGAACATAACCCTTATTGATGTTGGCTGACCTGTTGCGTAAATAACTTTTTTTTGTGTGTGAAACCAATAAACAAATTTAACAAAATACAACTTGACGGTTGTTCCATCAATGCTGAAAACATCCCATAGAGCATAATAACGTATCCATTTCACACTAGAGATTTACACAGGATTGTGGTGGTCTTTGCGTTTGGTCATCTCTCTGTATGTACAAGGTGAAAGGTTGGTGGAGGTCTTTCCTTAAGTACACAGGAACATCATCATCATCATCACTTTTAATTTGTATACCGCCTTTCTATCATACAATACTCAAAGCGGTTTACAAGCTGAAGAAACAGAATCTCATGAAATACAAAACAACCTTATAGCAATCTAATGCAATACAAAAATATGATAATAAAACATAGCTTTAAAATAAGCAATCAAATAATGTAACGTTCAACAATCATTACAATAGTATAGAATAATATCAGCATATGAAAATTAAACAGAAACCCACTCTTAACATTTACAATAAATAATTTCAAAACAATAATCAATAAAACAACAGCAAGCCACAGTGCATAAAACAATACAATACAAAAATAGAGACTGGAGGGCCGGAGGGGGCGAGGTGGAAAGAGGCCTTGCCTGATGGAGTCTCTCCCCTCACAGTTCTTCCTCCAGGCACAGCTTCCTTATGAGGAGTCCCAGGGCCGGAGGGGGCGAGGCAAGGCAGGTGGAAAGAGGCCTTGCCTGATCAGTCTCTCCCCTCACAGTTCTTCCTCCAGGCACAGCCTTGCCTTACATTGAGTCAAGCCCTTGGGTCCATCTAGTTCAGTTTTGGTGGCACTGACTGGCAGCCACTCTCCAGAGTTTCAGGCAGGGGCATTCCCAGTTCTACCTGGAGATGCTGCCAGGGATTGAACCTGGGACCTTCTGCATGCAAAGCAGATGTTCTACCACTGAGCTATGGCCCCTTCCCTACTTCCTTCTGGATGTTTCCAAAAGGTGGTGTGAGGGACAAGGGATACAGGGAAGTCCCTCCCATCTTAAGTTCCAGCCCATCACCAAGCGCTGGAGAGAGTAAGGAGAGCTCTGCCTCCAGCGGAGAGTCAGGAAGTGGTGTCCGAGGCTCAGGCAGGGTTGTGGAGCCCATGCCTCAGGTGGGACAGGAAGTTGGACGCACGGGGGGGAGGCCAATCCCCCCAACTCCCGAATTGCGACGCAAACGTAGGGGGAAGAGGTTGGGTCTGCCAAAGTTGTGGTGCTGGAAGAAAACGCGCCAATCGCCATTCGGGAGTTCTGACACCTCACCTTAAGGATGCATTTTTACTGCTCTGAACACTGTAAATAATCAGCACTTAATAAAAGCCTTAAAAGACCATGCTGGAGTCGTTACTCTAGAGTAGCCATACCAGGCCCTCTGACAGCAACTCCCGAATCTTTTTTGGCTACTTTGGAGTGCAGCGATGAGCGCTCAAGAGGCTGAGCATTGGAGGCTGGAGGCTGAAGCAGCGAAGCAGGAGCTACAGACCCTCACAGCGCACGCACAGCAGCAATTGCATGCCGCTCAGGAGGAAGCGCGAGGGGCGCAGGAGGAGCTGAACAAGCTGGTGGACCAGGTGAGGACAAAAGAGGAGACTGAGAAACAGCTAAGGGTGATGGTATTAGACCTGCAGAAAAAGTTGGAAGAGGAGAAAGCCGCTAGAGGTGGGGGGGCACCCCAGCCGCAGCTAGTCCAAGTGAGAAGGGGACAGAGCCTAGTCACCAAGTTCAGCGGAGACCCGAGGGAGTACCTCGGATTCGAGACTGAGATAAATTATGCGCTGGAATTGCATGCAGCAGAATTCCCAGATGACGCGCACAGAGTCTACTTTATCATAGAGCATTTGACGGGGGCCGCCCGGGAATGGGTAAGACCGCTCATCGCGCAAAAAAATCCTTGCATGAAGAACGCAACTTTATTTCTAGAAGCTTTAAAATTAATGTACGCTAGCGACAGTGAAATGGAGGCCACTAAACAGGAGCTTCATGACCTAACACAAGGAAAATCGACAGTTAGAGACTACTGGGCGAAATTCACCATGCTGGTGCACAAACTGGGGTGGGATCTGAACAGTGAGCCAGTGAAATCAGCCTTCTACCTAGGTTTGCATGCAGACGTTAAGGATGAGCTGGCAAGAGGTCCTAGACCGCAGACTATGGATCAGCTCAGCAAAGCGGCGCTAGCGGTGGGGGTGAGGCAGGAATCCAGATGGTATGACAAACAAGCGACGCGCGCAGCAAAACCTTGGTTCCCACGCTCTCAGGACAGACCACATCACCAAAACCCACCCCAGGGACCGCCCCCAGACCCGCCCAGACCAAGCCCAGAGCCGGAACCGATGGAGATCGGGGGAGCGCGCGCGCGGGCTTTTCAAACCCCGGCGGCGCCAAAACGCAAGGAGGGAAGAGGAGGGAATTGCTTTCTCTGCAACTCCCCCCGGCATCGCGTCAGAGACTGCCCTCATCGCAGGGAGTGGCAAGGAAAGGCGGGAACGGTTGTACCTTCCCCCACTGACGTAGCACCACAGCAGGGAAACGAGACAGCCTGGCTGCAGGAGACAAGGGGCAGCAGCCAGGCACAGTCAGCAGTGAACAGCCCCAGCCCGCCCACCCGCACAGAGAGGAGCAGAGCCAGCCCACCCCTCCCAGAGCAGGAGTGGTTCTAGAAGTCACGCTGACGCTCCCAAATGGCTACCCCCTGTCAGTCCTCGCCTTAATTGACAGTGGGGCATCTGCCAACTTCTTCTCGAGAAACTTTGCAGAAGAGCACCAAATCCAACTTCTGCAGCTGGATTTTCCCCTGCATGTGGCCACCATTGATGGCAGAGAGTTGCTGGGAGGGGCCATCACTCATCAAACCCCCCCCATGAGAATGACGGTGGGAAGGCACTCAGAGACACTGGCTTTCAACGTCACGACCATCTCAGACCCCCCCATCGTTTTGGGAATGAGCTGGCTGGCGCGCCACGACCCTTCCATAAGTTGGCACCAGAGATGCATCACGTTTGGGTCGGACTTTTGTCTGGAACATTGCATGCAGCACCAACCAGGGGAGGGGCCTCCGATAGCCACGGTGGCCACCATGCACGTCAAAGGGGGTGAGGCGATACCCAAGCCGTACTGGGACCTGCAGGAGGTCTTCAGCGAAGCGGAGTCCGACCACCTACCCCCACACAGGCCTTTTGACTGCCAGATCAACCTGGTGCCAGGGGCAACTATACCCCCAGCCAAGCTGTACGCCATGTCAGACCAGGAACTGGAGGATCTGCGCGCTTTCATCGACAAGAACCTCAAGCGGGGGTTCATCAGAGAAAGCAAGGCAGCAGGGGGCAGCCCGGTCTTCTGGGTGGACAAGAAAGACACGCAACAGCGCCGCCTGGTGGTGGATTTTAGACGGCTGAATTCGGTGACAGAGCCAGTGGCTTTCCCCATGCCCAGAGTGGATGATCTCCTGACAGCGGCACGCAGGGGCAAGATTTTCACCAAGCTAGACCTGAGGGGGGCGTACAACTTGATCAGGATCCGGGAAGGCGATGAATGGAAGACCACGATGTTCACGCCTCTGGGCTCTTTTGAATATCTGGTGATGCCCTTCGGGTTGCAAGGGGGCTCAGCCTGCTTCCAGGCCTTCATGCACCACGTCCTGGGGTCCCTCCTCTTCAAGAACTGCCTGGTCTTTCTGGATGACATCCTTATCTATTCCAATGACCCAGTGCAGCATGTGAAGGATGTCAGGGAGGTGTTGCAGCGCCTGAAGGACAACCACCTGTATGTGAAGCTGGAGAAGTGCAAGTTTCACACCAAGGAGGTGGACTTCTTGGGCTACAAGCTGTCAGACAAGGGACTGGCAATGGACAAGGACAAGGTGCAGACCATCCTGGACTGGCACAGCCCCAGGACGCGCAAAGATGCCCAACGACTACTAGGCTTCGCTAACTTCTACAGGAAGTTCATCCAGAACTTCTCTCGGGTCACGGCTCCCATCACCGACTGCCTGAGAGGCAAGCAGAAGTTCAGGTGGACACCAGAGGCACAAGCAGCGTTCGAAAGCCTCAAGAGGGTGTTCGCGTCAGACCAGCACCTGTTCCACGTGGTGCAGGATGCGCCCCTACGCCTGGAGACAGATGCTTCTGATAAAGCATGGGAGCGATTCTGTTGCAACTGGACGCCAACAGAGAGTGGAGACCCTGTGCCTTCTTCTCCAGGAAGCTGACCCAGCCTGAACGCAACTACACAGTGTTTGATAGGGAACTTCTCGCGATCCACGCGGCGTTCCAGCACTGGCGACACTTCCTGGTGGGCGCCAAGCACCCCATCCAGGTGTGCACAGACCACAAGAACCTGGAGTTCTGGAGAACGGCCAGGGTGCTCAACCAGCGGCAGATACGGTGGGCAGAGTTCTTCTCGAACTTCAACTTCTCCATCCACTACATCCCGGGGGAGCAGAACGTCAGGGCGGATGCCCTCTCCCGCAAGCCAGAGTACATGGAGGAGGAGTTGCCACCAGCACCCAGGCACGTTTTCCCCCCATCTGCATGGTCATGCGGTGCAGCAGTGGTGAGCGAGGCAGAACTCACAGCACTGACGGCAGCGGATGAATTTGCCACCCGCATCTTCAGAGACCTGAGAGGGGGGAGGGAGCAGGCCAAAGACTTTGAGGAGAAGAGGGGTTTGCTTTTTTACAGGGGAGCCCTGTACCTCCCGACCAAACAGCTGAGAGGTAAGGTTCTCAAGCAGATGCACGACAACCCAACGGCGGGTCATTTCGGAAGGGACAAAACCACTCACCTAGTCATGAGACACTTCTGGTGGCCAGGGGTGCGGGAGGATGTTCGGGATTATGTCAGGGGATGTGACACCTGCCAGCGAGCAAAGGTGGTCAGAGCGCCACCAGCAGGTTTGCTGGAGCCATTAGCCACACCGCACAGGCCGTGGGAAGTAGTGTCCATGGACTTCATCACAGACCTGCCGTCGTCCAGGGGCAAGACCGCAGTGTTGGTGGTGGTGGACCTCATGTCCAAAATGTGCCACTTTATACCGTGTGCCAGGGCGGTCTCGGCAGAAGAGACGGCCAAACTGTTTGTGGACCACGTATTCCGACTGCATGGATTGCCTTTAAGAGTTATTTCGGATCGTGGCCGCCAATTTGTTTCCAGGTTCTGGCGACGGCTCATGAACCTCCTGCAGGTGGAGGTCAGCTTGTCGACGGCTCGGCACCCGCAGACCAATGGACAGGCGGAGCGGGTCAACGCCATTCTGCAGCAGTACCTGAGATGTTACGTCAGCCAGAGGCAAACGGACTGGGTGGATCGCCTGCCACTGGCAGAATTTGCCTACAACAATGCGGTGCACGTCTCCACAGGGGTGTCGCCCTTTAAGGCCAACTATGGGCGCGACCTCAGATCTTTCCCGGAGAGGGAGGGGGAGGAGGAGGAAGAGGGCCCACAGGCCGAGGAGTGGGCAGAGGACCTGGAGACGGTGCACCAACAGCTCAGAGAACACTTGGAGAGGGCCAAGGAAGCGTATAAGAAGGGGGCAGATCGCCACAGGCGGCCGGGAGAGGTCATAAGGGTGGGGGACAAGGTTTGGTTATCCTCGGAAGGTCTTCCCACCAGGGGGCGATGCAGAAAGTTAGCACACAGGAGGCTGGGCCCCTTCACGGTCACGCAACAGGTCAACCCGGTAGCCTTCAGGCTAGCACTGCCGGAGGACATGAGAGTGCACCCAGTGTTTCATAGATCACTGCTGTCGCCGTACAGGGAAAGTACCAGGTTCAGGGACAGCGATCAGCCTCCAGAGGGAGGGGGGGAGACGGGAAACGCCCGACAGCTCAATGAGGCAACTGAGATTTTAGACTCAAGGAGAGGGGTGAGAGGACTGGAGTACCTGATAGCATGGGAGGACACTCCGCCATCCCACAATGAGTGGATACCGGCCACGGAAGTACCTGAGGAATTTTTAGTGGAAGAATTCCACGCCCTGTTCCCCCACAGGCCCAAGCCCTGGCACATGGAAAGGGAGGGAGAGGGGGAGGAGCAGGAGGAAGGGATAGCAGGCAGCAGCTCCCCATGGAGATGGGAAGCGGAATTTGAGGACACGGAAGAAGAGGTGTGGGTTTCACCGAGGTCAACGACGTCAGAGGCAGGAGAGGACTGGCAGAACATTTTTACTCCCACCAGCTCTGATGCCACTGACTTCTTGGGATTTCCGTCTTCTCAGGGGGAAGGAGAGAGATCGCAGGATTGGGGGGAAATTTTCACACCCACAGGCTCGGATGCCACAGACTTCTTGGGATTTCACTCGTCCCCAGCAAGCAGAGAGCCACTGGGGAGGAGGAGAGAGGAGCCTGGGAGGGGGGTGGATGTGAGGGACAAGGGATACAGGGAAGTCCCTCCCATCTTAAGTTCCAGCCCATCACCAAGCGCTGGAGAGAGTAAGGAGAGCTCTGCCTCCAGCGGAGAGTCAGGAAGTGGTGTCCGAGGCTCAGGCAGGGTTGTGGAGCCCATGCCTCAGGTGGGACAGGAAGTTGGACGCACGGGGGGGGAGGCCAATCCCCCCAACTCCCGAATTGCGACGCAAACGTAGGGGGAAGAGGTTGGGTCTGCCAAAGTTGTGGTGCTGGAAGAAAACGCGCCAATCGCCATTCGGGAGTTCTGACACCTCACCTTAAGGATGCATTTTTACTGCTCTGAACACTGTAAATAATCAGCACTTAATAAAAGCCTTAAAAGACCATGCTGGAGTCGTTACTCTAGAGTAGCCATACCAGGCCCTCTGACAGGTGGCCACAGGATGCAATCTCTTTGGGGGCAGCAGCAACTGGTGGTGGTGGTGGGGGAGTCCTAGTCAGTTGCCGTTTGGCAGGAGCTGGGAAAGGCCTGGCAGGAGAACCTCAGCTCTGCTCAATTCTCTGTATACATTCTGTAATAAAATCTTTCAATTTCTCCCCAGTCTGCCTGCCTCTTTCTGCAGAGGAGTGTGGGGAAAGTTTGTTTCCTTGGCCGTTTCTTGGCCACCTGCGACCACCCTCCATCCTGAGCTAAATATCTCTCGGCCCAGAAAGACCACCAGGTGGTTGGAGGGGGGGGGGGAAGATTTCCTAGACTCAGTTGCATCAACAAGCTAAGCCCCTTGTTGGCTGTACACCCCCTAATGGTGTATTGTTGTGGAAAGGTTGAATCATGGCAACATAGGCTAGGCTGGGGGGGGGGGCTAAAAAGTCAGCGTTCATCCCTTAATTTCCCCCTTCCTGGCCACAATGCCTGTTTCCCCTCTTGTCAGGAGCAGGATGTATGCTCCTGAATGCCTGCTGCTGGGAATCGCAAATGGGGAAAGCACTGCTCTTGGACTCAGGACCAGCTTGTGGGCTTCTTCTCTTTGGGGTATTTGGTTGGCCACTATGGGGAGAGGTTGCTGCACTAGATGTGCCCCTTTTGGCCCAACCAAGCAGGTTCCTCTTAGGCTCCTTGACTGGGCAGGCTTTGGGAACAACCCCCTTTTTTCTTCCTTTGCTTCACTGGCCTGGTTTTGCCAGAAGGTGGCGCCTTTAGGATAAGCTTTCAAAGCAAAGGAAGCCTTTGGAAGCGCATCAAATTCTGCCCTGGGTATCTCTCTGCAAAGGGTGGTTGGAGTGAGGAACTCATGCCAGGGCTTCTGCCTTCATGTCTTCAGGACACGGGCAGTCAGAAGGGAGAGGAGAGGATCTCCTGGTAGTTCTCTGGGGAGATTTGTGTTTGATTGGCAAAGGCTTTCTGACCCCTTCAACCATTGCAACGTCAAAAAAGGCTCCCCCTCCCCCCAAATGGACTGCTCCACATAAAAGCTTAGGAGAATAAACCTCTGCCTGGTGGCTGGAAGCTGATCATATGAGTGTCAGGGCAAGTGTTACTGGGATGTGTGTGTGTGTGTGTGGGGTTAATGCCTTGGGGGGATGTCTTTGGTTGTCATGCATTCACCTGACACCTGCAGCCAAGGGCACCTGTGGCAAGGCCTCTGATTGAACTCTAAACAAACAGGCAGGTTCTCCTGGGAGCTCAGATCCATCCCAAGCGATGCAGGGCTTTAGGGGTCAGAAATCAGCACCTGGAATTGTGCCTGGAAACAGCTGAAGCCAATTTGGATTTGTTTTGAAGCCAGTGCAGTGTATTTCCAAGCAGCCAGTGGCAATAATCTGCCTGTGGTATTTTGTACCAGCTAGCCTCTTCAAGGGGCAGCCCTGTATGCCGCAATTAAGCCTGTGTATTGGTGTGGCAGCCCTCCCCTCATAATGCCACAATCTCAAAAACAGCCTTTTGGCACTTCAAAGACAAGCTGTTTTATTGTCACTTGTTTATAAGGTGCTGCAAGAGACTTGTTTTTGCTGCAGCTGACAAGCAGAATGCTGTGTCAGTGCAAACTCAAGGCGGATTAAATCAGGGTTGGTTGCCGCTGAGGACTAGTTCCCACATGCCTGCTCCGCACTTCTTGACTGTAGCCACAAACACTGCCTGGCTTGGCTGACTCATTGCCTTCCCTGTGCCTTGGCCATGGTTCTCAGCAGGAAGAGGGTAGCCCAGATGAGGCCTCTTGAAAGTGATCTGTTGTGTCACTTGGGTGAGGCAATTTCCTTCAGCGCAAAACAGCTGTGCACTAACTTCCACAAGCATTAAATATGGGGAACTTTCTGGGAAAGCCCAAAGCTGGAAGGGGCCAGCTGGGGCGGAGTGTCTAGGGGAAAAGGGAAAGAGTCATCAGAAGAGTCATCACCGTTGGAAGGTCTCTAGGGCAACCTTCTGCCCAGGCCTCTGGACTTCACTCCCCTGAGGCTGCAGAGAGACTGTTTTTGAAGCTGAAGATAAGTATGGGGACGATGCTCTGTCCCTTGGTCTTTTAAGTCTTAAAGAGGTAAAGGAGGATGCTTGTGAGCTCTTTGAAACAAGGGACAGGAACACCATGCCCATGGGCTGTCCAGCAGCCCTCTCACTTTCTCATCAGGCTTTGTCCCACCCTGAAAGATCCCCCCAACTTTGCTTGCAAAGTCAAGGACTCAAAGAGGAGGAGGTGGCACATCAGCTACTAAGGGGGGGGGAGCCAAATATATATTTATATTTATCATGTTACACAGCATTGACACCCCATCCCTTGATCCATGAGAAAAGTAAACACAAAACAAAGTGAGCGTCCCAAATCTCTTCAAGTGGTGAGAGGCTTTAGGGTTGCCAGCACCAACCTCGGATTAGGTTTCCTAGGAACCAAGGTCACCGGAGAAGGTAGTGTCTTGGTGAGATACAGGTTTATTTACACATGTCTATGCTGAGCATGCGATGGCCGGGCTCGCAGCATTCCCACCCCCAACAGGTTTTGCTCCCCTGCTAGGTTACCAGGATGGTCTCAAAGGCCTCATTTTGGTTTCAGCAGAGAGGGAGAGAGAGTGTCAAGCCGCTGTGCCTTCCCAGTTCAAGCCAAGACTGGCCTCTGGCCAATTGCTCTCCTATGCTTAGGCTGAAGTGGCCTCCAGCCAGGTGAGGGGCGGAGGTGACAAGTGGTGGTGGGTGGGAACTGGTACAAATTACCAGGGCTGGAGATCTGGAAAGGGGATCCAGGGCCCAACTATCTTGCCTACCATATGTTTTATGCTGGGTGTTTTTCTCCAGCTGGAGCTCACCTCCAACACCTCTCAGGTGGGTGCCATTGCCATTCTAAGAGAACAAGGGAAAAGTTCGTGATGAGCTCCAGCACCTCTTTTTCTAGAAAAATAGCACTGGCTTTATGTAATTCTTAACGAAGTATATATTTCATGATTGATGCACACAGAATTCTGTATAATGGCTTGCAAACTTAGGCCGTGAACTAAGCACTTCTGATTCTATATGAACAATCACTGCTGTGCTTTGGCAGTATGACCACAGTCTCATTGTATTATGCCTAGTCTCGTTAGTATGTTTTCCTTAATGAACACTGTGCAAGTACAACAAAGTTATTGTGTGATACACATTGTGGTGGGCTGCAAATAAAAGTTAAACATTTAAAGTGCATGGCTGGTTAAGCAATGATTGTCTGACTGCTTATGTTGTTGACATCATTAGGATCTTAATACTCTCAGCAAGTATTAATGTTATTATATCTATTATTAACATAAAAATGAGAACACATTTATTGTATATCCCATGTAAATACCGTATATTCCGGCGTATAAGATGACGGCATATAAGACGACCCCCAACTTTTCCAGTTAAAATATAGAGTTTGGGATATACTCGCCATATAAGAAATACGACCCGGCATATAAGATGACCCCCGACTTTTGAGAAGATTTTCCTGGGTTAAAAAGTAGTCTTATACGCAGGAATATACAGTATTTTTAGCCAATCTGCCCTTGCTGGGGCGGGTTCAACTTTTTATTTTTTTTACTACCGGTATGGCCTGAACCTGCTCTCTGCAGTCCTAGCGCAGAGAGAGTCTGCCCCCTCCTTGTGGAAGCACCGCTAGGTAGTTGTTTCAGGCAACAAAACACCTATGCTTGGCCAACTCTTCTGTCATGTAAAAAAGATGCTTAAGAGGCTTGGCTAGTGCTGTCAGCTTTTTAACAAAGAGACTAGTCTGACCACTTCAGAACTTCCTTCTACAGAATCCCATCTGACAGATATCAAGCCACAGGCTTGGAGGGGACCCAAAAATAATATCCAGACCAACCCCCAATCCTACAAGAGGGTCATATTCCTAAATAGTAACAAAACAATATTGTGTTCCTCTTGAAAACCAGCTTTTCTTCTAGCATAAGCTTTCATGGACTGCGGAGGACTGAAGCTTGTGCCATAAGAAATCTGTTGGTCTTTAAGGAGGCAGAATACTTTGCTGTTTTTGCTGCTCCCATTCACCCTGCAACTGAGAAGAGAGAAGGCTCCCTTATTCCAGGCTGTGACCACCATGCTTGCCTAATTCCTCTCTGCTGCACCTGGTAATGGCGGAACCCTTGCTGGGCATAGGGCTCCCTTCCCATCTGGGTGGGTGGGTGGGTGGGAGGGGGCAGTAGTTTTCTTGTTTTGGCACATCGTGGACCCATCAGCTTCCCTTTCCTCAAAACCACAGTGGCACTCCCAGAACCAGCTAAGCAAGTCCGATAGCGGGATGTTACACCCACAGGAGGTTGCCCAATTTGATAGTCTTTGGAAGTCATCTTCACTTTACAAGCCATGAGTTCTTCCACGTAACGAACTTCAGGATCCTTTTCTTGGTCATCTGGCACAGAGCTCTCCCTTCTGCCTCAGGAAGCTGCAGGTTGGTTCATTTTGCTCATTCTTCAAGTAAATCAGAGTGGATAAATGGAATGGGTTGTCAGGACTGGAAAATGTGAAGCTGTCGTGCTTCCTATTTTGGCCAGTTAGTATTTGGGATTATTTATTCATTTGTTTGACTCATTGGCTGCCTGTTACCCAAAGCCCTATGAGCAACTTAGAGCACATTTTAAAATGTAAACATAAATGCATTGGAGCAGCTTTCAGGATGCAGAAGCTTCTGAGTTGCTTAGGTGTGATGTGTGGGAATCGATGGTCAGCAGAGGAACAGAGGAAGCTGTCTTATACCAAGCCAGACCAATGGCTCATCTACCTGTAGCTGAGTATTGTCCTTTCCTTTCCCTACTACATGGAGATGCTAAAGGGGATTGAACCAGGGACCTCCTGCATGCAAGCTCAGTAGCTATGGCCATTCTCAGCAGTTGCTTGGGCCACTCAGACTTGTGACGCCTTTGCTGTTTACTGAGGTCGGGGTGGCATAAGTGCCCTCCTTTTGCTGCCAGCTATTGTTTCCCTGTTGTATTACTTTATTTCATTCAGCCGTGATAACAGGGCATTGATGGATGACTGGAAAGAAACTTTGAGCACTTCCTGATCTGAATCAGCCAGGGTGACAATTGAGCAATGTTCAAAGCAGAGGATAAGCCCTTTTGCAGGCAGTCAAACTCCCTGGACAAGTCCCAGAGTGGGGAAGAGCTGCTTTTTCTAAAACAAGATAGCCAACTGTTCTCTTTGCACCTTGCAAGGTGCAGGTTCATCAGTGCTGCAAGCAGGCATGAGCAGCCATCTCAGCATAGTCCAACTGCTGTTTTCCTGAGCCATCTGTCCTCATGGGTTCCCGATTTGCCAGTGACCCCGGGGAAGCCCATAAAACAATTCAGCAGCAATAATCAACTGCATCACGAACATATATATTCTCCTGATGAACATCTTATCTTGCAGGCTTGGCAAGTGTTGAGTGTGGGGCAAAGGCTGCTGACTGTGGAACTTGCTCCGACAGGAGGCAGAGATGGCCACCATTTGGATGGCTTTAAAATACTATTAGACAAATTCGCGGAGGTGAGAGCTAGCTACTAGCTACTAGCCATGATGGCTATGCTCTGCCTCCACTGTTTGAAGAAGAGAAGAGTTTTGGATTTGATATCCCACTTTATCACTACCCGAAGGAGTCTCAAAGCTGCTAACAATCTCCTTTCCCCCACAACAGACACCCTGTGAGGTGGGTGGGGCTGAGAGACTTCAGAGAAGTGTGACTAGTCCAAGGTCACCCAGCAGCTGCATGTGGAGGAGCGGAGACGCGAACCCGGTTCCCCAGATTACGAGTCTACCGCTCTTAACCACTACACCACACAATGCTTCTGAATCCCAGTTGCCGCAGGACGTGCTTGTGCACTTCTGCTCAGTTCCTGCTTGTTGGTTTCCCACAGGCATCTGTGAGAACAGGATGCAGGGCTAGATGGGCTATTAGCCTGATTCAGCAGGCTCTTCTAAGACCATTAAGGAACCTATGGTTATTTTGTTTTTATGATGCATAAGAGCATAAGAAGAGCTGGCTTCTGGGTCAAGCCAAAGGGGGCCAATCTAATCCGGCACCCTGTTTTCTCAATGGCCAACCAGATGCCTCAAAGAGAAGAAGCCCACAAGCAGGACCTGAGTGCAACAGGAGCAGCTCTCCTCACACGCGATTCCCAGCAACTGGTATGCAGAGGTTTCCTACTTCTAGCCACCATGATTAGTAGCCACTCCATTGCTTTGTCCTCCATAACTTCCTCTGATCTCATTTTAAAGCCATCCTGGTTGGTGACCATCACTACGTTTTCTGACAGGAAATTCCATAGCATCCCTATGCTGTGTGAAGAAGTCCTTCCTTTTTGTCCGTCCTGAACCAGCTTCACGATCCCAGCTTTCAGAACTCCCTGCTCACTTTTCCCCAGACCACTCATGACACGCCACTCATCTCCTTTCTTACTCACATTTTCTTCAAAAGAAGCTCCAATGTAGAGCCTTCCCTCATGGATAGCTCAGCAGGTTAGAGCGTGGTGCTGATAATGCCAAGGTTGCAGGTTCGATCCCCATATGGGGTAGATGTATTGCAGGGGGTTGGACCAGATGATCCTCAGGGTCCCTTCCAGCTCTACGATTCTGTAAGGGACTTGCTGTATTCCTGTAGGGAAGGGCTGCTAAGGACCAGCCTGCTGCACCCTTATGGGTGGTATTCAACTACAGTATGTTTTTCTCCAGGTAGGCCTGCTGAAATTAATGGACCTAACCTAGTATTGTTCATTGAAGTGGGTCTGCTCTGACTAAAACTCAGTTGAATATCCCACTATGTTTCCCACCTACCGTATTTTTTTTTGCTCCATAGGACGCACCTGACCATAGGATGCACCTAGTTTTTTAGAGGAGAAAAACAAGGAAAAAATATTTTGCTTTCTTGAATTGTCCTAGGCACAGCAGCTAACTCCTAGAGGCCTATGTGCCTTTGCCCCCTCCCCCCAGTTTTTTTGGGGGGTCAGCTCACAGTTGTGCATCTTTTTTGTAAAGGGGGAAAGCTCCATTTTTTAGGATCAGCTCAAAGTTGTTGAGCTTATCTTGCAAAGGGGAAAAATCCTGTTTTTATGGGGTTCAACTCACAGTTCCGCAGCTTCTCTAGGAAAGGAAAGGGACCCATTTCTACAGTTTCCAGACAGATAATCTAATCAGACAGTCACATGTCACTGGGGAAACAAGCAGCCTCCCTCTGCAGACAACTATTGAGGCCTGGGCAAGGGGCCTGGGTGGGGCAGGGAAGGGAGCTAGCTCCCTTATCTCCCTCCCCAGTCTCTTGCAACCAGCTGCTGAGTGGGTCCTTTCAACACTCTCTTTCCCTCTTGTTAGCCTTTAGCTCTTTCTTTCTTTATTCTTTTTTTAAAAAAGCAAGATCTGCCTTTCACCCCTGGGCAATTTGGCTCCAGGGACCACGCATTCGCTCCATAAGACACACAGATATTTCCTCTTACTTTTTAGGAGGAACAAAGTGAGTCTCATGGAGCGAAAAATACGGTGCTTGGATGCAAAATCAGAGCCTCATTCTACAGGGAGCAAATCCCTGACAGCAAACAGCTGGAGTTATATGCAGCTGCAAGGGAATGCATGCATGTCCTGCTTTCAGGCTTCCCATTGAGACATCTGGTTGGCCACTGAGAGGACAGGATGTTGGACTAGATGGGCCACAGCTTGACCCAGCAGGACTATTCTTAGGTTCTATGTTCTTAAGTGCCTCAGATCCTTCTATAAAAGGAACTCTGGGGGAAGGGAAGGGAAGGGAAGGGAAGGGAAGGGAAGGGGGAGAAACACTAGAGCGGTCAGCCAACAGACTGGCTTGGATCCCTATGGAGCCAGAGGCAGAGGGGGGGAAATCCTGGAGGAGGCACCTGGGTGGCCACTGAACTGCGGTCCTTGTGTGAAGAATGGAGGTATCCTACATCCCTGCAAGGGCTAAGTACAGACAGGGATGCAAACCTGGCAAAGTGGGGAGGTCCTGAAAAAGAGGTTACAGAGGGTTTTCCCCTTCTGCTTTCCCCAGATGAATGTTGAGTCAAGGCTGCCAGGAAAGGAGCTGCTTTGCTTGAACAAAGAAAGCAAAGGCAGCACTTGCTCCTTGAAGGAGAGCCCTAGAGTGGCCTGGGCTGGGGGTTTCGGGAAGAGGAGGGCCATGGGCATGGGGCCAAGTCCAACACCCACCATCATTTTAGCTGCTCTTTTCTGAACCTTTCCTAGCTCTACAATATTCCTTTTGAAGTGCAGTAACAAGAACTGTATTTCAAGTGTGTTTGTAGCATGAATTTGTATAACAGCATTATGACGCCAGCAGTTTTATTTTCAGCCCCTGTCTTAATGACCCCTACGTAGGAGCAGCATTTTGCTGCTCCACCCCCCCCACAGCTGCCACACACTAATTTGACATTTTGAGCTTTCACCACAACCCCGAGATCCTCTGGTCAGTCACCCCAAAAGCATCTATGTGAAATTAGGGTGTTTTGCCCCAATGTGCGTCGCTTTTTAAAGTTGAACTAGGGCAGAAATCTAAACAAGTAAGCAAATAAACGTGCTGCATGGGGAATCTGGTTATTGTCTGGATTTGTCCTCAGTCAGCCTTCCCCAACCTGGTGCCCTCGAATGCCTTGGGAATCATGAAGTTGGGAAGATGTTGGAAATCATAGAATTGGATAGTGTCCCAAGGGTCATCTAGCTACAGCTAAAGAATTCCTGACATGTGGCCATCCAACCTCTATTTAAAGGCTTCCAATGGAGGAGAGTCCACCACTTCTGAGGTATCCTGTCAAGCAGCTCTTACCGTCAAAAAGTTCTTCCTAAGGTTTAGTCAGAATCTCCTTTCTTGTCATTTGAGTCCATTGGTTTGGGTTCTATACCCTGCAGCAGAAGAAGACAAACCTGCTCCGTCTTCCATGGGGATAGCCTTTCAGATGCTTGAAGATGGCTATCATTCCTCATAAAGCTTGGTTTCCAGACCCTTTATCATCTTGTTCACTCTTCTCTGCATGATTTCCAGCTTGTCAATATCCTTCTTAAACTGTGGTGCCCAGACCTGGACACAGGACACCTGGTGGAGTCTGACCCAAGGCAGAATAGAGCAGTACTGTTTCTATCATCTGAGGTATTAACTACTCCTCCCAGTTTGGTGTCATCTGCAAATTTGAGGAGCATCTGCTCAATTACTTCATTCAAGTCATTCATAAAGATGTTGAACAGGGCAGAATCCTGTAGCATCCTACTTGTCATTTTGCAGGATGGCAAAGAACTGTTGGTGAGCACTCTTTGGGTTCAGTCAGTCAACCAGCTACGACTCCACCTAACAATAACATATTGCCAGCTTCTCTGCAAGGACATCATGGGAGACTTTGTCAAAAGCCTTACTGAAAGCATCCCCCCTGATCCACCTTTCCACATAATGCTACTCCTCCTCCCTTCCTGTTTGGCCTATTGCTTTTGAATAGGTTATACCCCTCACTACATTCCAGTCATGAGGCTCCCATCATCCCTGGCCACTGCCTGTCTAAAATAACCAGAAGGGTATCAGACTAGGAAAGGTTGTGGCACTACGCTACCTTGGAGAGAGCACTGCCAGAAAGGATGTGCAACGTCCAAACCTAGGTATCAGGCCCACTCCCAGCACCTGCCCTTCAAGCCTAGCCCTCTTTGCTGAGAGTACAGGAGGGCTTGGGAGGCTGCCAAGTGGAACTGGCATACGGGGCGGGGGCACCCCGTCTCTTTTGCTCTCTCCAGTGCTCATGGAGAGCTGCAGGAAGCAAACCTGTGCCAAGTCTGGCTGGTGTTTTCCCAGCCAACACGGCTGGGCTGATTACCTGTTTTCGGGTGGGACCTTTGTCCCTTTTTATGACACCTTTATTCACCCCTGCCCGAAGCTGCTCCTGCCTCCATCCTAGGGGTGCCTGGAGTGCCTGCAAGGGCGCCTATCCCTGGGTGGATTGATTCTGCCACAGAGCTTGAGGCAGCAGCCGCTCCTGCCTCTTATGCCCCCCCCCCCGCCCACCGGCTGGGATCAAGGATCCTGACTGTGTCTCTCAACCCGGTTCCTGCTGGTTCAGGATGGGTCTCCTGGTCTCGATCCTGGCCTCAGACCCAACCGTGCAGCAGCAACAACAGCGCCCCAAGCGGCCCGCTCCAGCTTCTGCACCCCTCCTCTGAAAGAGGGGGTCTAGCCCAGGATCTTGGCTTCTCTTTTTGTGTGACTTAGTCCGAGAGCAAGGAGTCAGAAGAAGAAGAAATCCTCTCCACGGGACAGATTTTCCCATGGGCTTGGCAGCAAGCCTGGCCCAGCCCTCCGAGCCGCCTCTCCGGAAGGCCGGACCTGCAGCAGGACCACCCGCCTCCCAGCCTGGGTTAACTAACTCCTCGCCTGCTAAAGGCCGGGAGATTCTTTGCCTTTCCAAGCTGGGATCTCTCTCCCGTTGACACTGAGCGAACAGGCTCCCTGGCTCTGCAAAGGCAGCGCTGGGCACAGCACCCGGTCCTCCTGCCGCCTCCCCGCCTCCGCCTCCTCCTTCTCCGTAGGACCAATCTCCGTTTCTCCTGAAAATGCTTTAGCCCTGGGGTGGCTTTGCTGCTAGGCAGTCCGCGCTCATGGTGGAAATTTTATTTTTATTTATTTATTTCATAAAATTTATACACTGCTTGATTGTTAAATAAATAAATAAATTCAGAGCGGTTTACAATGAGAATAAAACAGTAAAACCACCAAGAAATACATTAAAACAATTCTATTCTAAAACTTCACAGAGACAGAAAGGGTTAAACTAGGTGGCATAGCAGGAGAATTATGATTGGATCTCAAAGGGGGGAGGGAAGCCCAGGGGGGGTCAAATGGATTGGTCTGCTGCTCCCCTCTCCCCACATCCTTTTCTCTAACCCTCCATCTCTCTGCTGCAGAGAGAACTTTCCTTGGAGCATCTCACAAGAACTGACCCAGGTGTCTTAGTAACTCATGCATCTTCATCCTGAGCACAGCACACCTTTGA
Organism: Zootoca vivipara; assembly: GCF_965207765.1. NCBI lineage: Eukaryota > Metazoa > Chordata > Lepidosauria > Squamata > Lacertidae > Zootoca > Zootoca vivipara. The sequence continues at coordinate 27,581,472 of NC_142596.1, read as the reverse complement.
GAGCAGTGGCTCTCAAAGGGGTGTGTGTGCCACACTGGTGTGACAGGAGAGGATGGCAAGCGTGGCAGGATTAGGAGAGTTTATTTCAAATTAGACCTGATATAAATGAGATTGCCTGGCAAAAACACATTGAGCTTGTATACATACTTAAGGTACATATGTGAGAGGCATGTTTATAAGTATATTTTGGGAATGATGCATGTACTTATGTAGCTGCATTGTTTTATACTTTTTGGATGCCCCGTGATCATATTTTAAAGTACTTGTGTTCTAGCAGTGCTTGGTTTATAACATAGGAGTTGTTTCTTTTTTGTTTCCAATGTATTTCTTATCAATTAAAAAAATCAGTGTGGCACAAGCATTTTTATATTCTGAAAGTGTGGCTCCTATCCAAGCGCTGCCACCACCACAAATATTTTTCTTCAAAGGAAATGCCAAGGGATCTCATCATAGATCTCTCATGCCTTGCCAACTTTGACACTAACCACAATTTGCATTGGTGCTTAAAACACAGACACTGCGTTAATTAATGTTAACACAGACACTGTATTAATTAATTAATGACAAGGAGCTGCATAGGGCTACTCAGCACCCACATAGGGAACAGAACTGGACCCACAGCTAGCTAGGCAGGGCTAGTGCATATGATTGAAGGTGTGGAGTCTGCATCTTTCTGGAGTGTAGTAGGCTCCTTGGGTGCAGGCACCCTTTGCTTGTGAATCTCTCAACCATATCACACCCCTTGATAAAGCAAACAATTAGTGAAATCTCGCCCCTGTCATGAACTCACCAGGTTTTAAGCAGGTCAGCCTCCCTATCAGCATTCTGGGGAGGATAATATTTATTTACTTTAAACGGTGGTGGTTAGGACCACTGACATAATGCACCTGAAAATTCCTTTGTAGATAGTTACTAATGATATCCATTTGCGTAGAAATAGGCAGGTAAGAGAACATGGAGCTAACCTGTTATCATTTCCTATATCCAGCTGCTTCAGAGTTCTTGCTAAGTCACAGTTCTGTCAAAGTGACTCACCCACCATTCACTGGCCTCCCACAACCAACCGCTTGAGGGTTGAGTCTGAAATAACTAGTTTCTGAATAAATCTATTACCCCACCCCACCCCACCCACAAGAAAAGTGGTGCCAGTTTTGACTTTAGGATATGCTCTGCTATCTTCCCTACATGCTCATTAACTACACAAGTAGTAAAGAAGACCCCAAGAGTCACCTACCCAGATGGGTGCAGGAGCCCCCTCTCCATAGCTCACCAGTAGTTTTGCTTCCAGCTGTGACATGACCAGGCAAGAGCTTTTGGGGTTTTTCAAAGGTGCTTATTCTGCACACTTGCTATTCAGAAGTAGACTGCCTCTGAAAATAGGGGCTCCATTTAGGACCTGAGAGAGCTCTCCTCTTATTCCACAAATCTGTCTAGTCTTCCCCTCCCCCCAAAAAAGCCATTTAAGCTTTCAAAAGTTTAAGCTTTTGAAAAGTTAGGTGACAACAAAGTATTGGATTCTGTTTGTTCTTCAGTGGAAGAACGTGACTGGCTGTCATGCTCTAGAGCAGGCATAGGCAACCTTGGATCTCCAGATGTTTTGGAACTACCACTCCCATGATCCCTGACCACTGGCCCTGTTAGCTATGGATCATGGGAGTTGTAGTTCCAAAACATCTGGAGAGCCAAGGTTGCCTAGGTCTGCTCTAAAGCCTTTTCTGCCTGTGCTCTATGACTTTTCTTTGTGTGAGCACTCTTGGCATAAAGGGGGAGGACTGCTCTCTCCTGCTCCCCAGCCTTGTCTGTGAGAATCCAGCCAGTCAATGGCCCTTTCCAGCCTGGTTCCAGTTCCAAGGGCTGGGCTTCCGGGAGATGCTTAAGTTGGTGGCTATTTCCCAGCTCAAGTCTGAAACTCGGCTTGGTCAGAAACTTAGGAACTGAAGGGCTGCAGCCAGTGCTATTCCTACTCAAAGTAGGCTAATTGAAATTAATGTACACAACTTGGTCCTATTGATTCCAACAGGTAGGCCCTGTGCAGGACTTAGTTGGCTACAGCCTAGAGAGTAAGTTTTGCCCCAGATCATGTATCTTCCTTCCCCTGTGGTTTCCAGAAACTGGTATTCAGAAGCATTATTGCTTCTGGCCGTGCCAGTAAATTGCAAGTTAAACAAAATAAAGCAAGAAGAAAACAACTTCTTTACAGACTGAGCTGTGTTTCAAGCTTTCATGGAAATGAGGAACTGGGGACTAGTCACCAGGATCAGGCTCACAGCCTGTACTGGTTCCGCTAGCCAGCCAGGCTCCCTCCAGGGGCACGTCCTCCTCACAGTTCGTGGTATGACAGGGCTTCGAAGGAATTTCCCTGTGGTCATCATCTGCTCCCCCACTTTCCTGCCAAGGGATAAGAATAACCCTTCCAGCCATGGACACCAGCTAGGAAGGAGCTGCTGTTTCCTGGGCAGGGAGCACCAACCTGCCTGCCTTTTTGCCTGCCATACAATCTTGCTTAGACCAGGTACTGTACGTGTGTGTGTGTGTGTGTGTGTGTGTTGGAATCGGGCCTTAGGAGGGAGCTCTTTTCACTCCCCCAGCCAGGGGAAAGATTTGTCCATTTTCCCCATAGCCATTTTTTGGGGGAAGAGTCAGATCCAACCTTCAGTGGCCCTAGTGCATTTGACTGGGCTCTAGTGGTGACTGCACTCCTCCTTTCCCATTAATCCAGCCTTTTAAATAAATAGAGCATTACCTGTTGTTTATTGTAACAACAGCCCTGCGAGGTGGGCTGCTAGCATCTTTATTTCACAGACTAGGATTTCAAGCTGGGAGAAAGCAACTTGCCACTGAGTCCCTGGCAGAAGGAACGTGTAGATCAAAGGCAGGGAGCTGTGATTTCTGGTATTTTGGAGGCAATGCTGGTGCAGCCTGCCCGAAACTGGGCCCTGAGCAGGGAGAGGAGCCAGAGGCGAGTCCCTCCGCAGGCTCCTTTTCTCCAGCTCTCCCTGGGTGTGTAGCGAAAGCTGCTCTAGCTCGGAGCCGCTGGAGCCTGCAGTCAGAGGCCGTGCAAAACGACCCCGAGGATTCCCAACGTCCCCTCCCCAGAAAAGGGACCTCCACTTCCAGGCTTCCCCTTCCTGCTTTCAGCACTTAGGAGCCTCTACCCTGCCCCCCGCTGAAATCCTTTCCAGATGTGACGGTCTGGCAGCTGGAGAGGAGGTGGGCCCGGGGCGTGTGTGCTTGTGCGTCCAGCGTTGTGGGGCAGAGTTGAGGGCGCAGCAGGAGCCTGGGACAAATGTGGGATGACAGAGAGCGACTGGCCAGGACAGAGGCAGCCTCCTCGCTCCTTTCCCTCTCTTTCCAAGGCAGTGCTCTCTTGATCCTGGTTTCCTCTGTCCCGCCCAGCAGCCCAGGGGTTAAGACGGTGAGGGATCAGCGCAGGGCTGGCTACTTCCTTCGGAGCTTTGGAAAGAGCCCTCTCCTTGTGACTGATTTTGGAGAGAGCAGCCGAGAGCAGGCCAGGCGCCGTGGGCCAGGAGAACGCCCCAGCCTGCCCCAACTAGGAACTCGGCTGTGAATGGAGCCCAGCCTGGGGATGGGGGCGTCAAGGTGAGTAGGCAAGCGGAGGGGTGTGTGGGATCATCCAGCGGATGATGACGATGATGGGGTCTCCGCAAGGCTGACGTGGGCTCCCAGGTCCCTGTGCCCCTGGGCGACCCAGCCAGATAGGCGGGGTACAAAATAATAAATTATTATTACTATTCGGAGCTGCAGGAACAGCCTGGAGAAGGAGCTAGTGTTTATGTGCCCCGGAGCTCTTAAATCAGCGCCCTTTCGGGGGGCCCACAGCACTCGCATTTCAAAACGCTGTTTTTTCCTGCAACATGCTTGAACACAGCCTTCCCCAACCTGGTGCCCTCGGCGTCTTTTGGACTTCCATCATCTCCAGGTAGCACAGACACCCACACCTGGGAGCAATGAGATTCGTAGTCCAAAACATCTGGCGGGGAACTGACTGGGGAAGGTGGCTTGAAACATCTTTCTCCCAGGTTTTGGGGATAAATAAGGAACTTGAGATTTTAAACAAATTTTGGGCTGTCTCAAGCCATACATTCCTACTAAGATGAGATGGTTCCCGCCCCCAAGGAGATATCCTTTGCCCCCACCCCGCTTTGCCCCCCAACCTGCCGTGCCCACCATTTATAGCTTTTTCTTATACATAAGGAACTGACTGTTTTTCAACTCATAAAACATTCTCAATCCTATAAAGCCATATATGGTTTTAGGTCCAGGCTGTCTAAATGACTGTACAGTATTCCCTCATCCAAACCTGACTGGGCTCTTCAGGGGAGGGCCTTCTCTTGGTCCCACCACCCTCATAGGAATGCTTGGTAGGGACGCAGGAGAAGGCCTTCTTGGTGGCTCTCCCTTCCTAGGGAAATTAGACTGGTTTGCTCCTGGCTGTCCTTCTGCCGACAGGTGAAGACTTTCCTCTTCCAACAGGCTTTTGGGAACTGGCTGTTTCTAAGGAAAGCCCTGCTGCTATAATGTTTTTATTGCAGCGATATCTCTCTCTGTGTTTATTCCATTAATTCTTAATTGTTTTTAAATGATTGCTAACTTCTATGTTTTAGCTGTTTCTACTTTAGCTGTATACTGCCTTGAGTCCATGTCAGGGAAAAGGTGGAATAATAATAATAATAATAATTAATAATTATACAGGCAGCCAATTTCGACACTGTCCTGTGCAGGAAATGGTTAGCTTCTGCCTGCTCCAGGGTTTTGTGGCACCTTAAAGACTAATGAGCTTGTTTTGTCTGATATATGAAGGAAGGATGACCTTGAGTTGCAGGCACATATATACGAGGTTGGGAAGGGGATTGTAAGCAGTGAGGTCAGAAGGAAGTGTTAGGCAAACAAAAAATGTACAGATGATTATAAGTATTAATAGAGGCCATTCACTCAAAAAGTTCTTGATAACACAGGCATCTTGGCACTCATAAGCCAATCAGCACTTGCCATTCATCTAAAAAAAGAACTACCTTTGTCACAGCAAGTGATAGCACTGCACCTTTAATGAACTGCAATTCAGTGGTTTCGTATTGCAGGCCCTTCTTTTGAAACTCCTTTGTACAAGGGTAGCTGCTCTACAGCCAGTTACAGAGTGTCCTGGAAGGAAGAAATGTTCCCCTGCTGATTTTTAGTTATTGCCATTGCTGACACCAGATTTCTGTCCATTTATTCTTCTGAGTGGAGACTGGCCTGTTTGTTCCATCCAGGCTCTAGAAAGGCACAGGTGGCAGATGATGACATGCAGATCACACCAGAAGAGGTGAATTAACCCCTTATGTTGCAGATAACATAGATATGTCCTGTAATAATGTTGTCAGAGTTGCTGAGGGCAGGCATCGGAAAGGGTGATCCTGTAGACATTGTGTACTTAGGCTTTCAAAAAGCTTTACTTTCACTGAAGGGATTGCGAGGAACCCCAAAAGAATCTCTCCAAAAGTGTAAGCAAAATATGAACACCGGAGGAAACTTAATATGTTCGTTTATGGGGTCTGAACCAGCAGTGATTGACCAAGGAACTGATCTTTGGTTTGTGGCAGATAACGTGGTAAACATGTCAACCTATTGTGTGGCAGTTGAGAAAAAGGCAAATTCCATGCTAGTGATCATTAAGAAAGGGGTTGAAATATCAAATACTCTATATTCAAATATCTGAAGGGCTATCCCATGGAAGATGGAGTGAGCTTGTTTTCTGCTACTGCAGTGGGTAAGACCAGAACCAATATAGATTCAAATTACAAGAAATTACAAATTACAAGAAATGAGATTTTGACTAAACATTAGGAGTACCGTATTTTTCGCTCCATAGGACGCACCTGACCATACGGTAGGACACACCTAGTTTTTAGAGGAGGAAAACAAGGGAATTTTTTTTGCTTTCTTGAATTGCAGCCAACTCCTAGCCAACCCCCCCCCCTAAATATTTGAGGAAACTTCTTTTGCAAAGGGGGAAAGGTCCATTTTTTAAGGATCAGCTCAAAGTTGTGCAGCTTTTTTGCAAATGGGAAAAGCCCTGTTTTTGGGGGGTCAGCTCACAGTTGTGCATCTTTTTTGCAAAGGGGGCAAGCTCAATTTTTTAGGATCAGCTCAAAGTTGCTGAGTTTCCTTGCAAAGGGAAAAAAATCCTGTTTTTATGGGGTTCAACTCACAGTTCTGCAGCTTCTCTAGGAAAGGGACCCATTTCTACAGTTTCCAGACAGATAATCTAATCAGCCAGCCACATGTCTCCCTCTGCAGACAACAATTGAGGCCTAGGCAAGGGGCCGGGAGGGGTAGGGAAGGGAGCTAGCTCTCTTAACTCCCTCCCTGATCTATTGCAATCAGCTGCTGAGCTGGTTCCTTTCAATGGGCTCATTCTCTCTTGTTAGCCTTTAGCTCTTTCTTAAAAAAAGAAGAAGCATGATCTGCCTTTAGTCCCTGGGCAATTTGGCTCCAGGGACCACACATTCGCTCCATAAGACGCACAGAATTTCCTCTTACTTTTTAGGCGGGGTGTGTGTGTGTCTTATGGAACGAAAAATACGGCAACTTACTTTTCTTAAAAAAATAGTTTTTTTATGAAATTTTCAATTATTACATTTCAGAATAAACATTTTACATACTTTTAAATATCCAGTGACTTCCCTTCTTCTCCTTCCATGTTTCATTGTACATATCTTCCATTCCTGCATATTTTGCAATACCCATTTAAACCAGTTCTCCATTTTTACATTGTTCAAACATTAATCACACTGTTGAATTTATCTTAATACTGTCAGCGTTTTCAGTGATGTGCAATTATTTTCCATATATTCAGTAAATATTTCCTAGTCTTCTTTCAATATATGTTCTTCTTGTTCTCTCATTCTATGTGTTAAAGTTAAACCCTCAAGTTCTGCATATTCTAGCAGCCTAGTTAACAATCCCCTTTACCTGAGACCTCGCTCACTTTCCAACATCAGGAATAACTTTCTGATGGTAAGAGCTGTTTGATAATGAAAAGGACTACCTCAAAAAATGGTAGTCAAACCTTCATTGGTGGTTTTTAAACAGAGGGCTGGGGACTCTTTAGCTGTGATTCTGGCATTGGAAGGCGTTAACTATGATGCTATGAAAATAAGACTGCCAATATAACAATGTTTTTATTCAAATCTATGGGATGACCACACTTGGAATATACTGCCTATTTCTGGTCACCTCACCTTAAAAATGCTGTTGTAGAGTTGGAAACAGTTCAGAAAAGGGCAATCAAAATGATTGAGGGGGTGGAGCAACATCCCTATGAGGGAAGATTACTGTGGTTGAGGCTTTGTAGAGGAAGTTTAGAGAAAAAGGAAGGAGAGGAAAGAGAGGAATGATAGAGGTATATACCATAGCTGTCAAGTTTTCCCTTTTCTCACGAGGAAGCCTATTCGGCATAAGGGAATTTCCCTTTAAAAAAGGGAGAACTTGACAGCTATGGTATATACTGTATGAAATTACACCTGATGTGGCAATAGCATTAAAATCAGAGGTCGTCCAAGTTGAAAGTTGGGCGATTCAGGTGATTCCTGCATGGCCTTGGGGTTCCTTCTAGCTCCACAATTCTGTGATTCTAGGGCAGACAAAAGGAAGGATTCACACACACACACCCTGCCCCACCCTCCAGGAGTGAGAGAGAGGCAGGTAAAGATTGCATGCACTTTGAAGCTGCTGGCTCTCAGTTTCCCATTAACTCTCCCACAGGGCCAAGGGAAGAAGTTGTCTGCAAGGTTGGGAAGCCTCTGTGACCTTCGCACACCTCTCAGCTGTTTGATGATTAACTAATGAACCAGGATCAGCAAAGCCCCAGAGCCCACATATAAGAGGCCTGCAAGTCCTTGCCTTCTTCTCTTTCTCACAGATTCTCTCTCCTGGCACCCTCAACCATGGCCAAAGGCTTCTTCATCAGCAGGACGCTGGGCATAGTTGGGATCGTCCTTGCGGTTGCCGCTGTGGCCACCATCATTGCTCTGGCGGTTGTCTACGCAGAGGAAAAGCAGAAGTCAAGCAATGATGTGTCTGACCCAACCTCATCTAGCTCCAGCTCTACCACCACTACCACCACTACCACTACTACCACCACCACCACCACTAGTGCTGCCACCCCCAGTGTCCCTGGCACTACGGCCGACCCAAAGGAGCCTTGGAATCAAATGCGGCTACCCAAGACCCTCCAGCCCGTGCACTATGATGTCACCCTGCAACCCTTCCTGACCCAGGATGCTCAGGGCCTCTATGTCTTCACGGGCAACAGTACGGTGCAATTTGTGTGCCTGGAGCCCACTGACCTCATCCTCATCCACAGCAAGAAGCTCAACTACACCGAGCAAGAGGGGTACCTCGTCTCTCTGCGTGGGGTAAACGGGTCCACAGCACCAGCCATCTCTCAGACCTGGCTGGAGGTGAACACTGAATACCTGGTGGTGCAGCTCAGCGGAAGCCTCCAGCAGAATGCATACTATGAGCTGCTGAGCCGCTTCCGTGGGGAGCTAGCAGATGACCTGGCTGGCTTCTATCGCAGTGAATACATGGAGGATGGGGTTACCAAGTAGGTGGAACTGTGTGTGTGTTTATATGTGTGTGGTGGGGTTGGAGTCCCTTCCAACCCTACAGTTCTATGGTTCTATGAAAATACAGTTCCTGGAAGCAGTCTCCGTGTCTGGGAAGATCTCTGGACAAGCCTGGCAGGGTGCTGAAATAGGAATTAATTGCTCCCAAAAAGGGGTCCCAGCCTCATAGGGAGGACTGGACCCTAGGAAGGAGCGCGGGTGTTTGAGGCTCCTCTCTGGTTGGTAAAAATGACAGAGACCACACCAGGATTCAAGAAAGCAAAATCTGATCATTTATTTAAAAGAACAGAAGACTGTTGCAACAGGGTGTTCTCTCTCCCATAGGAGAAAAGGAGGACCCCCGAACAAAAGCGTGCCTGCCCTTATATAGACATTTAAAATTTCCCACCCTCCAGTTCAAGGCCACCCTCAGAAGCGTCATACATACATCACAGAAGGGGTATAGCCCAAGACCCCCCCCCAGACATGTCATACCTGCATCATAGAAAAGAGTGGTAGAAAACCTGAGCGCCTTGCTTATCTCCTGTCTGGCATTTTACCTGCTAATGTTGGATTACCGGTGAGCCTGGCCAGTCTTTTGTAATGATAAATACTTAGTTCCTGAGCTCACAGGCTCAAGCCTATTCCTATCATAAATGTGCCCTTAAGAAAGGATTTGTGAGGAAAGAGACAATGGGAAGGTTTTTCCATTTCCTCCATCTGGGAGAGTCAAAATGGTTTCAGGACTTTTTTGTACTGATTTCAGTCATTGGTTTATACTGCCCCATTCGTAAGTCGAAAAATTCGGTTGTCGAGTTGTTCGTAAGTCGAGGTACCACTGTATTTTTATGTACATGCTTGCCTTGTACATGTATGCACATTTATTACTGTACCTATCTAAGACCTTAAAATTCTTATAACAATGTGAGTTGGGGAGGCTATAGACACTGGATTGTGTTAGCAGCATTTGAAGCAGGGGGGAGGCCAGAGCCAGCCCCCTCTGCTACCTTGCACCCACCTGCGCTCAGGACAGGCTGGGCTCCTCCTCCCACCTGGCACCAGGTCACCAACCCTGCAGCTCGGGGGCAGCCACAGAGATCCCTAGCAAGGACCTGGAGGAAAATCCACACAGAGTGGGACATTGCAGCAAGGGGTGGTAGTGCGGATGAAGGCAGGGGGCTGTTTAACCCTTCCCTCCCCAGCTTCTCCTTCCTGCCCACTCCAAAGCTTCTCCTTCCTGCCCACAGCTGCTTTTTTCCTTTTGCAACTCCCTGCTGTATCCTCCCTAGGGCCTCTGTTGGACCCCAAACCACAACCACAACCTGTTGTTTAGCAGGAACCTGGTGCCACTGTGGTGAGTGACTAGGTGGCATTGCTTGCGAGCCTCCAGAGTTGAGCTCTGGGACTGCCCCCCCCCATGAAATGCCCCTCGCCCCAGTTCTAGGACAGGGTAATGGCCAAATCAGGCCTGGAACTTCTGAGGTCGGGATGGAGACTGTTGCCACTTGACTCAGAAAAGGGGCTGTGCCCCCCCACGCCCCTTCTCAAGAGCTCCAGATACTGCACCCAACCTGGGGAGCTCCACCCTCCCCTACCTCCTCCCATGGTGGGTGTTTGCATTGCAACTTGCCTTGAAAATCTCTGGGCAGCTAAGAAGCAGGGCAGACCCGGGAAGACACAAGCCCCCTTGTTTCAATAAACCAGGAAGACATGGCATGGCAGGTGGGTGGGTGGACCTGGGGGAACATGCATTGACCAGCCTCTGTCCTCCTCCCAGGGTGGTGGCCACAACACAGATGCAGGCGGCTGATGCCCGGAAGGCCTTTCCTTGCTTTGATGAGCCAGCCATGAAGGCCACCTTCACCATTGTGTTGATTCACCCATCTGACCACGTGGCTCTCTCCAACATGCCTGTGCAGAGTAAGGGGGTGAAGGGAGGGTGGGGCAAAGGGACTCCCCTTGGCACAGGGTGGTGGTGGTGGTGAAGCACACCTGCCAATTCCCCCTCCTCAGTTCCCATCTGTGTTCATGACCTCCTCCCTCCTCTCCCAAGAGATTGCTGCTCTTTCCCTGCATGGGTTGAAGGTCAGGAGGGGAGAGCCAGATTGGAAGCAGGAGGAGACTGAGGGGGGAGGTTTCTGTGCCCACACTGGGTGCCTCTTGCTTCCCACAGGTACTGGGTGGTGTTTCCATTATGCAGAGGCTGGAGTCAGGACATGCTTTTTATGGGTGTGTGGGTGTTTGGCTCTGTGTCCAGTGGAATGGGGGAGAGAAGTCACCAGAAGTTTGGGGTCCAAGAGCTGCTGAATCAGCCTTCCTGAAAGGAAGAAGCCTGTGTGTGTGTGTGTGTGTGTGTGTGTGTGTCCCTTGGGAGCTCAAGTACAGAGGCTCACACCAAATTCCCACGCAGAGTCCAAAAAGTCCATTAGGATGCACGCTATATAGGCAGATACCGTGTTTCTCCAAAAATAAGACACCGTCTTATATTTATTTTTCCTCAAAACCCCCCACTATGGCTTATTTTCAGGGGATGTCATATTTTTTTCCTCCTCCTCCTGCCGCGGCCGGCATTGCTGCTGCGCCTATCACTATGTCTTATTTTTGGGATATGGCTTATATTCCTGGAATGCTTAAAAATCCTGCTACGGCTTATTTTATGGCTACGTCTTATTTTTGGAGAAACAGGGTATGTCATCTAACTTGTTCATCCTCTACCCAATCATTCTGCCACACCAGCACTTCACCCTCTCTCATCCAACCAACCACAACTGACTCACCCCCCCTTTTTAAACTCTGCCTGTCAGACCCCTCCTTGTACTATATGGATAGGTACAGTCAGCTGTCAGGCTCCTCTTTAACTGGTTCTTCCCAGGCTTGTGCTCAGTTGACACTGGCCTCACTGTTAATGGGCTTAACAGTAATTCCACCTCAGCCTTCACTGTTGGGAGCTGCCCAAAATGTGCCAAGGACACCGAGTGAGTGGAGGACACCAAATGAGAGAAAGGGAAGCAAATGAGGGGAACTGGAAAAAATATGCTGCAGGGAGAGGATCCTGCTTCAGAATGGACTCAGCCACAGAGCTAAGGAACTGTAAGAGTAACTCACAGCCTCGACTTCCAGCATTGAGCTGGGTGCTGTCATTTGAGGGCAGGACCCTCCTGCCTCCTCCTTCTCTCTGGGGTAACAATGCCTGTTTGCCTGGTGTTAACTGCTGACACTCACAAGGTGAATGGCTACTTTCAGTCCAACAATGTAGTCTACTAACTGCACTGGGATTGGGAGCCTTGGACTCCAGAAACTGCAAATGCAGGCAAAAAGTTAAGGGGTTTTGGAGACAAAGAGGGGTCATGGTTGGGTCTTGACTTTGGGCAAGATCAGCAGAGCAGATTTATGGTCTCTTCTCCTCCCCATACTCTAGGCACCACACAGATGCAGCTGGACGGACAGCCTTGGAACCGGACAGTATTTCATCCCACACTCAAGATGTCAACCTACTTGCTTGCTTTCATTGTCAGCCAGTTTGTCTATGTGCCCGGAGAGCAGAATAACGTCTCGGTAGGCATGGCAGTGGGGGAGAGCGCCTCCTTCTTGAGGGCCTCGGGAGGTCTCCTTGCTCGGAGCGATTTTGGGGCACCTATTCCAGGCAGGGACCTTAGGCCCTGCTCCCACCCAGGATTGGTCCTCCGCTGACAATCCTTGCTGAGACATCCCTATCCCGTTTCAGATGCGAATCTGGGGCCGCCCCAAAGCCATTGCAGAGGGCCAGGGAGACTATGGCATCAATGTCACTGGACCCATCCTGGATTTCTTTGAGAAGCATTACGCCACACCTTACCCGCTGAGCAAACTAGGTTGGTGCAGAAGCAGGAGGGAGGGCTGATGCGCAGCTCGGGTGGGAAGCAGGTAGCGGGGGCTGGGGGAGCCTGCAACAGGATCTCAGTAAAGAAGAGAAACCCTTGTCAAGGAAGGTGAAAATGACCTTGGTAAGGTGGACCTTGGTAATATGTTGCCCTGTGCATGGCCAACATTTGACGGCCTCCCCTTGTGGCTTAAGCTTAGTAAATAAGGAAACAAGGAGCGGGCTTTGGGAAGGGCATGCAAGGCTCTGGCAGGGTCCTAGAGCCCTCCTTACTCCTTCTCGAAGCTTGGTGAGTGCTTGCCCAGCTTTAGGAAGGAGGGCTCTAGGAGCCTATCAGAGCCCTCACACCTCCTTCCCTGAAGCTGGGCAAGCGATTCCTGGGCTTTGAGAAGACCCTCTCTTTGGCTGCGTGCCCAGTACCTCCACACCACTCAAGCTGCCCTAAATCCGCCTCTGCTCTCACGATTCGTTCCTGCTTATTCTGAAGCCTGATCTCCACTGTCAGAGGCATTAAATGCCTCTGAATGGCAGTTGCTGGGAATCACTAGTGGGGAGAGTTGCTGCTGCTGTTGCGCTCAGGTCCTGCTTCTGGGCATCACATTGGGACATCTGGTTGGCCTCTGTAAGGACAGGATGCTGGACCAGATGGGCCTTCCTTGGTTCTTATAACCTCCTTATCCTGACTGTTCAACTTATGATGTTTCCACAGACCATGCTTAGAGCAACCTAGGATGTTCTGGATGTCTTGGGCTACAACTCCCATCAGCTGCAGCCAGCTTGGCTGTGCTAGAGTAGCCAGCTGGGCCTGATGGAAGTTAATAGGATGACGGTATGGTAGCTTTGGAAGAGACCCAAAGGCTCATCTAGTCCAAGCCCCTGCAATGCAGGAATCACAGCTAATTACAGAGGTAGTCCAAGACACCTGGAAGGCAGCAAGGTGGGGAAACCTTGCTTGGGACTTCAGTTCCCTGTGGTTGAATGATAGGGCAGGTCTGCAGCCCCTCCAACTCTTTATAGTATGATAGTGCTGTTCACAAGTGAATTTTAATATACACAGCACTGCTTGTAAAAAGCCCTAGGAGTGACAACTGACTCCCAGTTGTGGAAGCCTGGCTGGTGGTCCCAGCCTGGTTCATGGGACATTCTCTCCTCAGACCAGGTCGCCCTCCCGGACTTCAATGCTGGCGCCATGGAGAACTGGGGGCTGTTGACCTATCGTGAGAACTCCTTGCTCTTTGACCCGCTCTTCTCCTCCATTGGGAACAAGGAGCGGGTGCTGACGGTCATCGCTCACGAAGTGGCCCATCAGGTACTCTCTAAAAGTTTTGGAACCACACGGGCCACTTAAGTGGGGAGGGGGATCTTGCACTTGGGTCCTGTTGATGGGCTTTCCCCTGGGGTACCTGGTTGGCCACTGGGAGATCCGAGTGCTGGACAGGATGGGCTGTGTTCTGGTCTAGCTGCAGGGCTCTTCCCAGGAACCCCTACTCAGTCAACAGACCCTCTTCACTCTCATTGGCCATTTTCTGAAGCCTTCTCCCAGCCCATGAGAATGATTGTTGGCTGGGCACCTGACACACTTCAAACCCGCCCAATACCATGCACCGAGGGAGTCTTTGAGGGGGCTTCAAGGCTGACTAACCTCCTGCTTCCCCACCCCCAGTGGTTTGGGAACCTCGTGACCCTCCGTTGGTGGAATGACCTGTGGCTGAACGAGGGCTTTGCATCCTATGTGGAATATCTTGGTGCCGATGCGGCGGAGCCTCTCTGGGATATTGTAAGTTGCTTTTGTGAGATAGAACAGGGCTGGATGGTGCTGGGAGGCTTCTGAGGAATAATGCAGCTCCCGGTCCTTCTCAGGCAGCCTGAGCTCTGCAAAGGTAGCTGGCAAAAGAAGAGGGCTGGGTAGTGGGGGGTTTGGAGACATATTCACCTTGGAAAGCAAAGATGGCTGCTTCCAAGTGACCTCAAGGTCCCTGTATTTCTCTGAAGGTGCTGATAAGTTCCTTCATACACTCATTTAAAGCACCTTCACCTCACCGCAAGAATTCTGGGAACTGTAGCTTACCACTCGTAGAGCTACAATTCCCAGCACACTCAACAAACTACTGTACAGTTCTCAGGATTCTTTTTTTGGGGTGTGTACGTGTGCTTTAAATGCATGGTGTACACAGCTGCGGTCTCTCCACAAAACTATAATTTTCATGGCTTCTAAGAATTAAGCTGGCTCGAGAAAGAGAGCTAGCTTCAGTTGGTAGAGCATGAGACTCTTGATCTCAGGGTTCAAGCCCCGCTTGGACAGAAAAAGAAAAAGAAAAGAATTCCTGCATTGCAGGAAGTTGGACTGGATGACCCTCTTGGTTCCTTCCAACTCCATGATTCTATGAAAATAAACCCACACAGAGGCAGAGTGTGGATGCAGTCCACGTAGGAGCGAGGGAGGAGCTGGTCTCTTCCTTATGTTGTGGCAATGGAAGGGGTTCCCATGTGGCACAGGAAGTGCCCCCAGAGCATGAGGGGTTCCCTTTCCAGGTAGAAAGGGATGTAATTAGTGGGCAGTGAGCTTGGACCAGGGAGAACCAGATTTGAATCCTTGCTCAGCCATAAAGCCTTTGACCAGTCACTGTCCCTCGCCACACACTCTTACCTGAGAGCGTTTGTTGTGAGGATGGACCATGAGATTTTTGGGAACTGACTTGCAGAAAGACCTGATGGTTTCCAACGAAATGTACCGTGTGATGGCCATTGACGCACTGGCTTCCTCGCACCCGCTCTCCTTCCGCGAAGAGGAGATCAACACGCCGGCGCAAATCAGCGAAGTCTTTGACGCCATCGCCTACAGCAAGGTGAGTGTGCCTTGGGTGGTTGGGTCTGGAGGAAGGTGGAGTGCCTGCCTCTCTTCCCTTCCCAGGTGGGGCAACTTTGGCTGCAGAGAATTTAGTTGGGAGCAGCGGCTGCCGCCACCGTCTCTCCCTTGGTACTTCAAAGCCAAGACTGGCAGAGGGCCACCCACCTATGAAAAGGTGGTGGTTCTGAGAGAATCACCTGCATTACCTGGGCTCGTGGAAATATCCAAGCCTGGCTTTTGGGATTTATATATGGGCGTGGAACCACCATGGGTGGGAGAGGACATCTTGTGGCCTCTCCCTTCACTGCCCTCTCCTCTCTCCACAGGGAGCTTCAGTCCTACGGATGCTCTCCGAATTCCTCACTGAGGACCGCTTCAGAAGGGGGCTGCAGGTAAGGCCTGTCTTGGCAAGCGCTGGGTCATTCACAGTGATACCTGCACTGCCCTGGGCTGGTGCTTCCTCCCCCTGCTTTGCCTTGGGATGGGGCGTGTGGGGTGGGGAGAGACCTGGGAAAGCAAAGGGGAGGGTCTGTGCGTTCCCACCTCCCCAGCAAACTCTAATGGAGCAAAGGCATGAGCTTCCCAAGGGCCCAGTGGCAGCTGGGGTGGGGGGTGTCAGACTCTCTCTCTCTCTCTCATTCACCTTCTGTTCTCTCTGCAGTCATACTTTAAGGCCTTCGCATATGGAAACACCGTCTACAATGACCTCTGGCATCACCTCCAGTTGGTACGTCCTGTCGTCCGTCCTGCTTCTAGTTAGGGTGGAAGGGCCATAGATCAGTGGGAAGAGCATCTGCCTTGCAAGTCAAAGGCCCCAGGTTCAATACCCATTGGTGTCTCCAGGGAGGGGCTGGGAGAGGCTCCTGCCTAAAATCCTGGAGAGCCACTGCCAGTCTGTGTAAACAATACTGAGTTAGATGGACTCAGTAAAAGGCAGCTTCCTGTGTTCCTGGCCAGGCAGTGTCTGGAGGCTACTTCTCTCAGTTGCAGGTAGTTGTGAGCCTTCTTCCAAGATGGAGGAGGGGCTTTCATAGGTCTCCCAACCATTGTTGCATCCTGGTTAGATGATGGTTTGTACAACGTGCTGGTAATACAGGGCTCATCCAGACTTGCCCTGCGGATCTCGGTGGTTTCCCACTTGTCCTGCACTTTCTATGCACAGGTCTGAGAGGTTTTGCCCTTCTTGCTGCTTTCTCCCGGAAATCACCCTCTTTAGCAATAAATCGGTGCAAGTATCAATCTGGGAAAAACTCGATTGACGTTTGCTCTGATTTGGCAGTAAAGATTGGGTTTCCCTGGGGAAAAGCATCGGGGGCAAGGGCAAGTCTGGATGAGTCCATACACACACATACACAAGGTTGTTAAACACTAGATTGTTAGCTGTCCTGCATGAAGTTGCCTAATCCATTTTCAAAAACCCACCCTTATTTATAAGAACACAGTTACTTTTTGTCTTCAGCGGGAAAACAGTCATCCTCTTAGCTAATTTCTGGAATTCTCAGAAACATCTGGAAACACACACACACACACACACACACACACACACACACTCCTTGGCCAAATATATTTCCCCTGGCCTTCCTCCAGCCTCTCCCCCCACCCTCGAGGATGGGTTATCTTTGGAGCTCTCCTTGAAGCCATTGACTTCTCCTCAGCAAGCATGCATTTGGCCTGGTGATGCCAAGAACTGAACTCAGGTCTTTGAGTGAGCATGGTTTGGCCAAGGCTGGCTGTGCCTTGGTCCAACAGCTGCCTGGGTCTTGGACTTGCCTGCCTCAGGATGGCATAGCTGTCAAGTTCTCCCCCTTTTAAAGGGAAATTCCCTTATGCTGAAAAGGCTTCCTCGCGGGAAAACGGAAAACTTGACAGCTATGCAGGATGGTTGCATTGACTGACTTCCTTGGGCCCAAATGTCCACTCTGCCCAGTTGGCTCCTTTGCAGTGCAGCTCCCTTTCTTGGGCTTTTTGCTCAGTGCTGCTTCCCTGTGTGTAACAACTTACAGCTGCGCATTTGGCATCCCCCGGCACAGCCGTTGCTCAAACCCTGAGTTCAGTTTGAATCCTCCTCTCCTGCTGGCATTTTGCTGTCAATAGGTTTTAAGCACGTCCCCCTACATCAGGGCTGCCAGTCAGCCCATCTCCTGCCCTCCTGCCCTGGGCACTGCCCACTTAGACAGGTATTAAGTTTGGCTGAAGAGGGAAATCCACAGGATCAGAGGAAAGCTCAGCCTCCCTCTCTTTCTGCTCTGTTCCTGTCATATCCACCACCCCATGATCTTCACCAGGCATCCCCAAACTGCGGCCCTCCAGATGTTTTGGCCTACAACTCCCATGATCCCTAGCTAACAGGACCAGTGGTTGGGGAAGATGGGAATTGTAGTCCAAAACATCTGGAGGGCCGAAGTTTGGGGATGCCTGATCTTCACCCTTCCTGCTTATTTAATTGGCTCTACCTTTTCTCTTTTTTCTCCACTTCCTCCCCCCAGCCCGCTCTCCTTTTGCATATTCCCTCAAAGGTTGCCTCTTCTTCCAGGCCTTAGGTTTTCCGCTCCCACCAGCCTCTTCTCCAGCTGCAGGAGCCTCAGTGACCGTGACCTGCTTCCATTTCTCTTTGCCACCCTTTCCCCTCCTTCAGTCACATCTCTCACTGTTGAAGTTTAGACTGCAAGCTGCTGGGGGCAGAGACTTTCCTTTCCTTTGCTTGTGATGCTGAACAAGTCAGTGTCTTCTATGCTAAATACCGGACTGACTTCATTCTCCAGAGAGGGAGGGAGGGAAGAAGAGAGCTTTTCATGGTAGCTTTTATCCTTGGGCACTCTTTCTTTCTGGTATGTGACCCTGTGCCAACAGACTTTCCTTCTGCCTCTGCACACGACTTGATGGAGGAGGCTGAAAAGGGGAGGAAGAGCTCCCTTATACCAAGTCAGAGTCTAGGTCAATCTAGCTCAGTATTGTCTACACTGACTGGCAGCAGCACGCCAGGGTTTCCAGGAGGGTAGTATCTCTCAGCTGAGGATTGAACCTGGGACCTTCTGCATGCAAATCAGATGCTGAGCTTTGCCCTTTCCCCTTAAATATTACCTTTGGGATTTTCAACAGAACTGGGTTATTTCCTGGTTGTCCGTCCATAGCTCATGTGGGGCTGGAGGGTTCAGTCCTAGGAGGGCACCTTGAAGCAACATAGAGTTTTGGCAAGGGGTGTGTGACTGTGAACAGAAGCCACAGCTGAGTGTTTTGCATTGATTGCATCTGACAAAGCTTATGATGCCATCATGCGTTTGGTAGGCTTTACGTTGCCACAAGTCTCCTTGATTGTTTTTTTGCTATGAATCCCTGTGCCTCATTAAACAAGTCTCCTTGATTGGTTTTTTCTTTTTTTGCTATGAATCCCTGTGCCTCATTAACACTCCCTCCCTTGGACAGGCAGTAGATCAAGACAAGTTTGAACTCCCTGGCACAGTCAAAGAAATCATGGACCGGTGGACCTTGCAGATGGGCTTCCCAGTGCTGACTGTGGACACCGCTACTGGGAGCCTCACTCAGAAGCATTTCTTGCTGGACCAAACATCTGTTGTTGAACGACCCTCAGAATTCAAGTAAGTAGGGAGCCCTGAGCCGCAGACTCCATGGAAAGGCCACATCCAATCCAGAAAGACCTGGAGGAAAGAGTGTTCTTGTGTCCAGAGCATTGTGGCCATTGGCAGTTCCTGGCAGGGCATCACTAGACTCCCCGGCCAGAGCACTCTCCTCCTCCTCCTTATTGGAAGCCAAGAGACCTTTTGCTTGATTCAGGACAAGAGAGGACACACCTGTCTGTCTCTTTCTGCAGCTACACCTGGATCGTCCCTGTCACCTCGATGAAGTCAGATAATGCAATACGCTTGTACTGGCTCACAAGCACAACAGGTACCCTTCACTGCCACCATCTTCCCAGCTTTACCGGGATGTCGCTGGAATTATTCTTGCATTCAACTGACTTTTACTCAAAATACGCCCACTGAAATTCATGGCCATAGCTAACCGAGGACCATTAATTTTCAAAGGGTAAAAGTTTGTTGAATACAACTTCTTCTTCTTCTTCTTCTTCCTCCCCTCCTCCTCCTCCTCCTCCTCCTCCTCCTTCTGTTAATGTATTTTAAATCTTTGTTGGAAGCCACCCAGAGTGGCTGGGGAAACCCAGCCAGATGGGCAGGGTACAAATAATAATTTCTTCTCCTTCTCCTTCTCCTTCTCCTTCTCCTTCTCCTTCTCCTTCTCCTTCTCCTTCTCCTTCTCCTTCTCCTTCTCCTCCTTCCCCTTCTCCTTCTCCTTCTCCTCCTTCCCCTTCTCCTTCCCCTTCTCCTTCCCCTTCTCCTTCCCCTTCTCCTTCCCCTTCTCCTTCCCCTTCTCCTTCCCCTTCTCCTTCTCCTTCCCCTTCTCCTTCCCCTTCTCCTTCTCCTTCCCCTTCTCCTTCCCCTTCTCCTTCTCCTTCTTCCCCTTCCCCTTCCCCTCCTCCTCCTTTAACGTATTACCCACCCTTCACCAACAGGCCCCAGGGCAGCTTACAACTATTCA
Source organism: Zootoca vivipara (assembly GCF_965207765.1). Lineage (NCBI taxonomy): Eukaryota > Metazoa > Chordata > Lepidosauria > Squamata > Lacertidae > Zootoca > Zootoca vivipara. The sequence continues at coordinate 27,561,602 of NC_142596.1, read as the reverse complement.
ATATTCAATATTTAAAATAGCTAAATTGCAGTCACAGGAGTAGGGCGGGTCCTGAAAACATGTATCTTGGGTGTGAAAGGCCAGGTTAAAGAGGTTCATCTTCAGCATACAAGCTGTGCAATAAGGGTACCAGTCAGGCACACTTATGTGGGGAGGGAATTTCACAACTTACGGGATGCCACAGAGAATGCCTTCTTCCCCCAGGTGTTCCGAACCGCAGGCCCAAAGGAGGCCTCATGGTAGGGTGCAGGATAACAAAGAAGGATGCCCAAAATGCCAGAATGACCAGTTCTAGTGTTTTGTTAAGAAGAAGGGTGTAGACTTGCAGCAAATCAGCCTGCCAGGTCTCTAGCCTTTACAGACGTGGGACGGGCACCTCAGCAAGGGGACAGATTGTCCTCACCCAAGCAAACATTCATACATTTTTTTATACACAAAGCAGTATATGTCACTTTGTCTAGGACTTCGCATCGCTTCACCTGACTAGAGGAGACCACAGGTGGCAACTACCCAAATCTTACAGATAGTTCCCCTTTCTGGGCTCAGAGCTCAGCCCATAGATAAGGATAACAACAAAGCAAGCCAGTTAGCAAAAAATATAAACATACTGTATATGAGTTTGTTGCTACAACAACTACCAATTAATTATGGTGTTATCTTGACTACTGAGATGGTGTTTGCAGAGCGTCCAGAACAGTTCACCTTTGGTTCAACACACTGGGCCACCCCCACAAATTTCTGAGGGTGGAGGAATGACCAAGAGGGCCCTCTCTGCTGATCTTAGCACCCGGGAGGGTCTGTAGGGAAAGATATATTAGGCCTTAGACCAAAATACTGGGTCACCCCAACCTTGCAAGATGGTTGCTTGGTTGAGACTTTTAAGTAAGTTTTGTGGTCAAGTAGGCAAAAGTGGCATCATACTATTCCCTGGCTAGCTAGAGAAGAGGGCAATTTGTCCAAGAGGGCAACTTGCCCCTGCTCTCTGTTTCCCTTCAATGGTCTGCGTCTACCTCGCATTCATCTGACTAGGCGGCAAATATTTGGGGTGGCCTTGTTCCACCTTTCTAGCCATCTTTCCTGGAATCACACTTTGTAGCTGGGCTACTCTGAATGGAGCTGGGGAGCCCACTTTGGCAGGGGGAAGGGAGTTCTGGAGAACAAGCCTCTCTAGGGCACACACAAGCTCACCCCTGACCCCTCTCTCTTTTTGCAGCTCAGAACTCCAACTTCTCAATTGCGACTGATCCTAACACGTGGCTGCTCCTCAACATTAACGTCACAGGATATTTCCGGGTGAACTATGACCAGGAGAACTGGGACAGGCTCCTGGAGCAGCTGAAGACAGACCACCAGGTAGCCACAGGCCTGGACTCCCCTCTCCCCCTCTCTACACACAACCAGGGTCCCATTCATCTGAACGCAGCCAGGAGCCCAGGCAGGTCTCCATCTTCCTCCAGTTCAACTTCTTCAAGGTCTAACTGGAGAGTCTGTGAGGCAAAGGTTCCCCCCCCCGCCACCCCTGCAGTCCTTGAAATGCCATTCACTTCGGTGATTGATGGAGGTGTGTGTGTGTGAATACTGTTCTTGACTCAGTATTGCTTATTTATTTCATAAAATTTATACACTACTTGATTGTAAAAAAAAAAGCACATACCATCAAAGTGGTTTACAAAAGGTAAAACAGTAAAATCAAGGGTGGGAGGGAATTATTCTGCTGAAAATGGCTCGCAGAGTAGCTGACCACAACCAGCAGTACTATAAGACTGTCTTTGCTCTCAGGGTTACAATCTAAGTGACATAGCACAAAGGGAAACAGGCTGTTTCAGACAGACTGGGAGCCCCAAACCAGGGACTGGTCCACAGCTCTGAACTAGCAGGAAATGTCAGCAGTGTTCTGCCTTCATCATGAGTCCCGGGCGAATGTGGGAACCAGGCCTTGCAAGGTGGGTGGGGTGGGGCTCCCCTATGGCTGGACTTGGCTTGGTCTAACACAGAGGTTTTCAACCTTTTTGAGTCCACATCTCCCTTGACCAACTACAGTACATTCTTTCTGTGGCACCCCTGTGGGGCTCAGGAGCCCAGTTATGTCCCCCCCCCCCGCCTGCAGAGCTGGCAGCCTCTCACCCTTTTCCACACACCCTCCCTTGTGGAGCATTCCCTCAGCCCCGTCTCCTCTCCTCTCTCCTTGGGAGTCCCGAGGGTAGCTGCTGTTGCCGTGCCTGGTCTCTGAGCTGCCCCCACCCCAAAGAGAGGTGCCTCCCAGAAGCACCATTCGCCTGCGGAGCTTAGAGCCAGGGCTGCTACAACAAACAGCTGTGCAAGCCTTTGGGAGGCAGAGGAGGGAGGAAAGGAACGAGGGACAGAGGCCAGTGTTGCCTGCGACAGCCCTGACCATCTTTCAAGGCACCCCAGGGTGCCATGGCACACTGGTTGAAAACCACTGCTCTAACATTTCAGCTCCCTTCCTGCCCTCTCCCTTTCCTACCAGCCATGCTCCTCCTTCCTGTTCCTCCTATCCTGACCAGGAGCTTCTGCTGTTTTCCAGAAAATCCCAATTCTTAACCGTGCTCAGCTGATTGATGACTCCTTCAACCTGGCCAGGTGAGACTTTGGGTTACCTACAGCTCCCCTGTATCTGGGAGTCACTAATCTCCATATACACCCGCAACCCCATTCAAGCCAAACCTCCGTCCAAGTGCCCTCTGGTGGCGTATGAGGATACAGCAGGGTTCTTGTGCTGCTTGGATGCAGAAGTGGCTATTGTTGGTGCTCTCAGGTCCAACCTGCCCGGTCCTTCCTGGGCTGGCCTCTGGAACCGGCAAGCCAGTCTGGGGTTGACGCACATACCCCCACCCACTTATGTGGAGTGTGCATGCTCTGATTTTTCCAAGACACCCAGGCTTACGTCTGCTCTTGTGTAAAATCAAAAGAGTGTGAGATGCCAGAGCTTGTCTGCCAAGAAATTTCCCCTTGCAAAATTCCATTGGGACAGCAGGGCACTTTGCCCATGCTCAGGAGCTTCACATCTTCCTGGGCCAGCCTTCCACATCCTGATGCCCCCGAATGTTTTGGATTATGGGCACTTTCAGGCTGTTGCAGCTTTTGCATGGGATTCAGTCCCATCTTTGCAAATTTGGATTGCCTCATTATAGTTGACTGGGAGTTTTGCACAACCAAAGCTGCTCTCCCCAAAGAAACAGGCTTTTTGCAAGAAGGGAAGTGACGAGGAAACAAGTAACTGCACATTTATTCAAAATTCAGTGTAAACTATTTAATTTAATCCATTCAACAAAATGGATGGACTTGAACCAGTGATACCAGGTTTTCAAATTCTGATAGTCACTTACACCTCCAGCACCCACTTAACCCTAACCCCATGCCTCTTAGTACCCCCTAGGCAATCCTCCCCCCGGAGTACAGTGTACCACCCTCATTGGGAATCACTGGTCTAAAACACCTGGAGGGCTCTAGGTTGCAAAAGGCTGCATAAGTCTCACTGCTGACATTGCAAGCAGGACTCTGGGTTAGGTTTTGATCCAAGAATTATGGGGGTGGGGTGGGGGTGGGCAATGACTTCCTGTGGTCTTGGTGGCCTTAAATGCAGGGCTGCTGAACTGTGCAGGGGAGGGGAGGGCCTCCACCAGCCTGCTCCACACACACCCTCCACCCCAAGCGGTCTCAATCTTCCAGGGCAAATTACACCAGCACGGAGCTGGCCCTGAACACCACCCTTTACCTGGGGAAGGAGAGAGACTACCTGCCCTGGAGTGCAGCACTCAGCAACCTAGGCTACTTCCAGCTCATGTTTGATCGCAGCCAGGTGTATGGGCCTATGCAGGTGAGCTCTGGTCATGGTGGGCATGGGTGGGGGTTCCGGGGATGAGGGGCACCAGGTGGGCTGGGAGGGAGGGGGAGAGACTGTCACTCCTGCACCCTCTGAGAACTCCCCCCAGCCTCCCCCTACAAATGGGGAAGGGCATTTCGAGCCTACCGGTAGTGCTAATCAGGGATGGAGTTGGGCAGGGGGCTAAAAGGCAGGCATCGGCCCATTTCTTTCTTAGAGAGAAGGTTGCCTAATGACTGCTGTGTTGTTCTCCTCTCCCTCTGCAGAAATACATCCAGAAGCAGGTCACTCCTCTGTTCAATTATTATAAGAACCTCACTGTTAACTGGACCCAAGTCCCGGCTGGCCTGATGGACCAGTGAGTTTCCTTGGAACGAGGGGAAGGTGTCAGGGGGGCACTGGAGGGGCTAGGCTGTGGTTGACAACTGGCTTGGTTGTGGCAGGAGAACCCTCAAAGGAGGGGCTGAGCAGGTTTGGCTAATCCAGGCATCCCCAAACTCTTGTTGCCTCTTGCTACTCTCTCCAGCTCTCACTTTGGGCCTGGGCAGGTGAGAAGATAAGCCTCCATCCCATCATTTCACAGTGGCAGAGGAAAAGGCTGAGAGGCTTCCTCTGTGCCCAAGGAATCGTGCTCCAAGCTGGGAACACACTGTGCCTGGGATTTCCAGGTCCAAGCTGTAGCCAGGAGGCCTCCTGGGTTGCTGTTCTCTCTAGCTCAGAGAATCTCCAAATGTTGGAAAGGACCCAAGCTTTATGAGGAATGGTTGAAAGGAACTGGGTAGGTTTAGCTTGGAAAAGAGGTGACTGGTAGGAGATATGATAGCCATCTTCAAATACCGTCTTTCCCCTTTTTTAAGACACCGTCTTATAACTTTTTTTCCTCAAAAAAACACAGGGTGGCTTACTTTCGGTGGGATGTCTTAATTTTTTTATTACCGGTACAGTTTTTACAGCTCAGGGCGCTGGTTCAGGGCGCTGCTCGGTTCTCTTGAGTGCTCGGCGCTGCAGCAGCCACTGGTTCCGGGTGGCGGGGCAGCAGGCATCCTAGGCCGGGCCAGGCAGAGGCCGCTGGCTCAGGCGCTCCGCCTGCCGCTGCAGGGCGCTCCAAGCTCCTTGGCCAGGCCAGGCAAGGAAGAAGCAATGAGCCCAGCGGTGGCGACAAGCACACAAGCGGCAGGGCGGCGATGGACGAGAAGGCGGAGCGCGGGGATGCAGCCAGCAAGGCGGGAGCGTGATCAGCTGTTAAGCGGAGCTCTTGGAGCGCCACTTCAGAGCTGATCGCGCTCCTGCAGTGCCAGCTGTATGGAGTGACTCTGTGAGTGGAGGTGCCTGTGGGGGTTGGTTTCCGCGGAGCGGAAGTATGGCTTATTTTGGGGGTATGTCTTATATTTCTCAAATGCTTAAAAACCCTGCCATGGCTTACTTTCTGACTACGTATTAAAAAAGGGGAAACAGGGTACCTTAAGGGCTGTCAAGTGGAAGATAGAGCGAGCTTGTTTTCTCCTGTTCTGGAGGGTTGGTCTCGAACCAATGCCTACAAGTTACAAGAAGGGAGGTTCCAACTAAACATCAGGAAAAACTTTCTGACACTAAGAGCTGTTTGACAGTGAAATGGTCTCCCTCGGGAGGTTGTGGACTCTCCTTCCAACTCCAATATTCTATGACCTCAAGGTTCATCAAGTCCAACCTCCTGAGTTTCCTTTCCCTGCCCAGGTACAATGAGATCTCCGCCATCAACACAGCCTGCTCCTTTGGCATCTCTGAGTGCCAGAACTTGGCCAGTGACTTATTCAACACTTGGATGAATAATTCCACCAATAATCCGTAAGTGTTTGTGGCTGTGCCTGAATGGTCCAGGACAGACCTCTGGGGAGACCCCGTCCCTTGAGCAGGCCAATCCCTCAGGCTGGTCTGGGGTCACATCCACACCAAACAATGAAAGCACATTTGTAGAACTTTAACAGCCACTGCTTCCCCCGGAAAATCCTGGGAATTGTAGTTTACCCCTGACAGAGCTATGATTCCCATTATCCTTAAGAAACTACAGTCCCTATGATTCTTTGCAGGAAGCCACGTGCTTTAAGTGTGCAGCGTGGAAGTGACCCTTGCTTTTTCCAAATGTAAAGGTTGCAATCAGATACATCATTTCCAGTATCTCGCACATAGCACAGAAAGATTTACTTCCAAGTAAGCATGCACACGGTTGCATCAAAGAGGCAAATCCTCTAGATCAAAGTGTAACAGCAGTGCCTTTTTAGGCCAGTCGGACAAGTTTGCATCTGTTTCGTTTTGCAGAGAAAGTCAACTCCTACAGGATCTCAGGACACAAGAGTGATCCGTGTGTCCTCAGCTGCTCCTTTGCCAGCTAATCATTAATTTAGTTTATTTATTTAACAAGTTTTATATGCCACTTAATCAAAAACAAATACATTCCTAAGAGTGGTTTGCAGATTAGTACAGTGGTACCTTGGGTTAAGAACTTAATTCGTTCTGGAGGTCCATTCTTAACCTGAAACTGTTCTTAACCTGAGGTACCACTTTAGCTAATGGGGCCGTGCCACCGCCGCCACACAATTTCTGTTCTCATGCTGAAGCAAAGTTCTTACCTGGAGGTACTATTTCTGGGTTAGTGGAGTCTGTAACCTGAAGGTTCTGTAACCTGAAGCGTCTTTAACCTGAGACACCACTGTATTATTATTGTTTATTTATATCCCACTTTTCTCCTGGACCAGGACTCAAGGCGGCTTACAAATAAAAATTGCGAAACAAAGATAAAATAGAAGAACTAAAAATCATTAAAAATCAACTAAACACCAATAAGATTAAAACAATATATTAAAAAATTAATCCATTAAAAATAGGATCTGTTAATAACAGCAGTAAAATAGTAGCATAAAATAGGACTCGCCGTAGAAGAAATACAACACAGCATATAAGACGACCCCTGACTTTTGAGAAGATTTTCCTGGGTTAAAAAGTAGTCTTATACGCAGGAATATACAGTATTCACTGGGGTGTAAATGCAAAAAATTGATCTCTTAAGGTTGTAAAATGAGTATTTTAAATTGTAAAACAGAAATTTAATACACACACACACACACACACACACATGCATGCAAAAAATGAATAGTTTCTTCATTCTTGCCTTCAGGATCCCACCCAACCTGCGCTCTGCCATCTACTGCAGTGCCATTTCTACAGGTGGGGAGGAGGCCTGGGACTTTGGCTGGCAGATGTTCCTGAAAGCCACCGTGGTATCTGAGGCTGACAAGCTCCGTTCTGCTTTGGCCTGCAGCAAGGAGTCCTGGATCCTCCAGAGGTGAGGTGGCCTCAGCTGGACAAGGCCCTTGTAGGGTGGAGGTGGGGATGGGGAGGATGTGCCAGACTTCTTCAGAGCCTAGGGACGAACAGGGGTCAGGCCTGTGGCCCCCTTTCCCCTGGGAGATGCACTCCCAGGAAGCAAGCGGCAAGGGGGAGATGTGGTCTTCGAGGACTGAATAAGGTGGAGTGAGGGCCAGGCTTCAGCCAGGTGGCAGCCAGTGGCGCCAACTTGGGCCCGCCTTCACTGCGATGGGATTACGTTGCAGCGCAGTGCGAGCACATGCGCTTCAGAGCCACAGCAACGCCTGAACCAGGGCCTGAGCCTCCACCATGCTGTCTCTGTCTGCCACACAGTCTCCACCCGCAGCTGCAGCAGGCCCCAACAGTGGCCCATGGCAGAGGTGCAGGCCCTGGCCCAGTTGCCACTGGGGCACCTGAATGCCAGAGGTAAGGCAGCGGTGGTGGTGCTAGGGGAGGTCGGGCAGGGGTGAGGTTTTGTGGGTGCCCAGCCCTCCCAGGGTCCCCTGGAGTTGCCGCCAGTGGTGCTAGCTCAAGGACCTGCCCCCATCTGGTTCCACAGGTACCTTGAGTTCTCGCTGGACCCCACGAAGATCCGCCGTCAGGATGCCACATCCACCATCATCAGCATCTCCCGTAACGTGGTTGGGCAGGGCCTTGTGTGGGACTTTGTCCGGGCCAACTGGAAGACGCTCTTTAACCAGTGAGTGGGGTGATTTGGGCTGGTGACAGGGGAGGAGCATTGGTTGTGTGTGTGTGTGTGTCCAGGCTCACCCTTTTCTCCCGTTGCCCACCTACGCACCAAACCAGGTACGGCGGAGGTTCCTTCTCCTTCTCCAACCTGATCCAGGCGGTGACGCAGAGATTCGCTTCTAACTTTGAGCTCCAGCAGGTAAGGACCATATACAATCGGAGGAGCAGGAGGGAGGGCTGTGCAGAGGGTGGGTGGGGTGGGATAGGGGGCAAACACCTTGATGAGCCAGAAGCCATGACCATTTGCAGATCACCCAAAGGATGCCAGGCACTCCTCAGAACACCCAAGGCTTGGTGGGGTGCTGCAAAACTGCCCCATGGACCTGGGCAACAGCCTCCCCCAATTCCAACACATCTGTCCTCCACTTGTTTGAAGTAGGGGCTTCCAACCTGCCCTGGGCAGCCACAAGGGCTATAAGGGTTATAGCGTAAATTAAACAACTGATTTTTTTTAAAAACAGGATATTTTAATGACGCCCTCCACTCACCCCTGTGGCTACTCTTGTGTTCATTCTTTTTCTTATTAAATGTATTCCTTGCCTTTCACTAGCAGGTCCCAACAATTTAAGATTAAGTGTTAAGAAGCGGGCTAATTCTTTATGAAACAAAATGGGTTCTGTTCCATATGGGTTGCTCACGTAGCAAAGGATGGTGTTGGTTACCCCAGTGTAACGCACATAGCACTTTTTAGCTAAAAATCCACAATTGCTTGTTTATATTCCACCTCCCCTCCAAGGTGGAATATCCGTAAATGTGATAGATAATTCCTCCGCACAACCACCCTGCAAGGTAGGTTAGGCTGAGAGAAACTGGGACTGGCCCCCGAGGTCATCCAGTGAGCTTCATGGCTCAGTGGGGGGGGGGATTCGAACCCAAGTCACCCAGGTCCTAGTTCAGCATTCTGACCACTTCCTCACACTCTCCGATGATGACAGTGACGACCCCCTGCCTGCTTTCTCTCCCTCTCGGCAGCTGGAGCAATTCAAGGCAGACAATGCGGATGTCGGCTTTGGCTCGGGGACACGAGCACTGGAGCAGGCCCTGGAGAAGACGAAGGCCAACATCCAGTGGGTGGCTGCGAACAAGGAGCCCGTCCTGAAGTGGTTCCAGAGCCAGCTGTAAAGGTCTGGAGGATCAGGCTGGGGTTGTCCGCAAGCAGTTTTGCTGCCTGTCTTTCCACGGTGCTCTGGAGTCCCCCTTTACTGCCAAAGCTGTCTCTTCTCCCCCATCCTTCTGTGAGCCTCCTCCTGCTCGTTCCTGGCCACTGAAGAGGCTTGGCCACGCTCACCACCCCTGTTTCCTTTCTGCCCTGGGGCAAAGTGCCACGCTTGCTTCTTCACACTGCCCAGAAGCCTCTTCTCTTGCACTGCCTGTTTCCACATCTGCCTCAGGGGTCCTGGGAGTGGGGAGGGAAGGGAAAGAGAGAGGGGTCCCTCTCTTGACCATGGTGATGTTCCCCCGCCCAGAAAGCTCTGTATATTTTTATACCCCTAACTTTATAAATTTTTAAACCCTAACTTTATAAATTAAAAATAGTATCCTGAATTATATGTCCAGGCTGTTCTTTCATTTATCAGTTGGGGGGGGCGTTCTCTGTCTCTATGATAGCTCTGTGTAGGCCCCCCCCTCCAATCTTTGTGAATTGAAAGAGAACAAGTCTTTGGGGATGGGGAGTGGGAAAGAGAAAGAGAGAGAGAAAGAGAGAGAGAGAGAGAGAGAGAGAACCTACTGTAAATCAGTGGTTCCCAAACTTTTTCAGGCTACTTTCCCTTGGTTCCATAAACTCATCCCCAGTGCCCCCTGCTCTACCCTATAAAAGCTGCTTGCACTACCCACTTAGGAAGATAATGACACAATAAAATTCAAAGCAGTAACAATTAATTGCACGTTTATTCAAAATCCAAGTAAAATCATTGTTTAATTAATTCAACAAAACGGATGAAATTGATTTGGTGATACCAGCTTTTCAAAGTCTGGTAGTCATTTACACCACCAGCATCCCTGGCTGCCCCCTTGCCTCTTAGCAGCCCCCTAAGTAATCCCTCGGCACACAACCTGGGGAGGGGGAAGTTCTGCCGACTATGGAAGCCACTGGTCTAAAACAAACAAAAATATCCTTGGATCCAAGAAAGAAGACTGTTGCTTATTAATCATACAAGGTTTTTTTGTTGTTGCTACTTTTAAGTGTGTGGCCTTGTGAATCCTCACAACAACCCTGTGAGGTAGGGCAATGGCAAGACAGAGAGGGCTCAATGAGTTTGTGGTTGAGCAAAGGTTTGAAGAACCCACCAGGCCCCTGGGGGCCAAGTCCCCAACTGTGCTTTCTGCAGTCAGAGTGGGTCTTTGGACTGGAAACCTCCAGAGAGTGAAGATGCTGCAGCGTTTGGGAGCTCTGAAGAAGAGGATCTCCTGCTGATGGGGACGAGGATGCCATCAGTGCTGGTGGAGGGTGCTCAGGACAACCACAGGATCTCCTCCTTTGCTGTGGCTTCTCCTCTGTGGCTGCTTCTCACCCAGCAGGCTCACCCTCTTAAGGTCTGGCTGCTCCACAGGAAACCACAGGAAGGGTGCTGGCTGGGGAGGTCCCAAGCAGCTCTGTATGTGCTGTCCTGAGGAAACCAAGAAGGAGTCACAGGTGGGTAGGGAGAAGCAGCTAACAGGCAGCACTCTGTCGGGCGAACTTAGTTCTGGAACCTATTTATGTTATCTTTATCAATTATAAATATATATTAATTGCATTTATACCCCACCTTTCCCCCCCAATAAGCTCAAGGAGGTGTACATGGTTCTCTCCTTCAGTTATTCACCACAACAGTGCTCAGGCTAGGCTGAGAGCGAGTGACTGGCCCAAGGTCCCCCAGTGAGCTTCATGGAGAGCCAGTGTGGTGTAGTAGTGGTTAAGAGTGGTAGACTCGTAATCTGGGGAGCCGGGTTCGCGTCTCCGCTCCTCCACATGCAGCTGCTGGGTGACCTTGGGCTAGTCACACTTCTCTGAAGTCTCTCTCAGCCCCACCTACCTCGCAGGGTGTCTGTTGTGGGGGAGGAAGGGAAAGGAGATTGTTAGCCGCTTTGAGACTCCTTCGGGTAGTGATAAAGCGGGATATCAAATCCAAACTCTTCCTCTTCATGGGTGAGTGGGGATTTGAACCCTGATCTCCCAGGTCCCAGTCTGACACTTCCACCACTATACCACACTGGGATATGCACACTGCACATAGAAATGCACTGCAATTACTAGGACTGTTTGTTGTTTATCCATCTTCCCTCTACATTCCCTGTACTGAGGATTTTGCAGTGTATAGTAATATTTCATGCTTTTTAAAGATGCACTCGCCAGGAAAATAAGTAAATAAAAAAAAACACCAAGTTGTCAATACCTTATATAATATGGACTGTTCCATTACACACAATAACATAGAACTAGAAATATATATCAGAGAAGGGTAAGGAAGATTATTAAGGGCTCTTTCATTCAAGGAGGTTAGAAAAAGATCAGGACTGTTCATCTTAAGGAAGGCATGGCTAAAGACCCTTTATAAAAAAGGGTGCATGCAAATCATAAATAGGGTTTCATCATTTCACATGGTACTGGATTTGGAAACCATCAAGGGCTCAGGGAAAAGCATGTTTTCCATATATTCCAGAGCTGGAACTTCTTATTCAAATCCCAGTCGGTCCTGGCTCAAATATAGTTCAAAGCCTGCACCTGGGAGGCAGGGAAACCAAATCCCCCCTCCCCTTGGCTGTATCTTTAATTAATCAACATTTTTATTGTCCCCAAGGGTGGTTTTCCAGCAATACGGTATCCAGTTACGAAATGAAAACAAGTAAAGCCGTAGCAACCCTCTGCCTGCTTCAGAGAGATTTAGCAGCCTCCCACTCCCATCCGTGGGGCACTTGTGTCAGATGCCACCCACAGTCAGGGCTGGGGAACCCCGCAGGGGGGTCAAAAGCCACGTGGCGATCACCGCCCGGCGCAACAGCGTCTGCTCACCAGCAGATGCAAATGACTTTTCCCCCCACAAGGGGGCAGCCTGCTCTCTTCGATGCAGCAAGGAAAGCAGCGGGGAGGTCTCCGGGCTAGCCATCTCCACCCTGCAGCCCTCCAAATATTTTTGTCTACATCTCTCATCAGCCCCAGGGTCATTCATTTTACAGCCGTGTTGGCTGGGGCTGGTGGGACTCATAGCTGCCAAGTGTCCCCTTTTCTCGCGAGGAAGCCTATTCAGCATAAGAGAATTTCCCTTTAAAAAAAGGGAGAACTTGGAAGCTATGGTGGGACTTGCAGTCGAAAACATCTGGAAGGCACTAAGAGAGAGTGTCTTTGGACATATTAATTGGTTAAAAATACAGTACATCCCAGCAGTCTTCTTCGTAATGCAACTCAGGGCAGCCGACAAACAACATCAGAGCCAAATGCCCAAATCGGTGTTTGTGCGCAAGAATCAACAAAGCCAAAGAGACACAATGGTGGAGACACAAACAGGGGGAGAAAAGAGGCGTTCTTGTCCATTGACAGTAAGTGTGTTTCTCTCCCTACTGAGTACCACTGCACAGCCACACAATCTGGGAGGATCCGATTTCTCTCAAAGCCAGACTGCCTGTAGGCACCCTGGGCAGCTCCTATACCCCCCTCCCCAGTCCCATAAGGCAAGACAGGTGGGAGGCTGCCTTGCAGGTTCCTGTGCCTGATAGCTGCCAGTCTTGGGGAGATGCTTTTCAAAAGCATTGGTGCCAAGGCAGTTTGGGACTTGCAGGAAGTCCAGCATCCTGGAACGTGGTCCTGAGCAGGGTAAAGAGGGAGCCCCACACCGAGGCAAAAGGGCAGCTGGCAGGGGTTGAGAGGGGACACTTTGTCAGGAGCAGAGGCACCCCCCCCATGCAGCACCTACCTTGCAGACAGGTGGCTCTTCAAGGTCCCAGGCTGGCTCCTCCCAGGTGACAACAGGGGCATCTGCTGCTGTTTGCTCCCCAGGCCAGACTCCGCCTGGTTTGTCCATGGGCAACCTCATGCAAGGTGAGGGAGGGCAAAGAGTCCTCTGCAGCTCAGGAGAGGCCTGGATCTGAAGAGAGGGTGCTGGAGGCACCCAGGTTTCTGCAACGGCAGCAGGAGTCTCATCCTGGAGGTCACAAGGAGGCAGTGGCCAGGTTCTGGAGTCAGGGACCTGGACCCCCTGACCCATTCTGATCAGGCAGGGTGGGGAGGCCACCCAAGTCTCAGGGGCTGGTCGGTCCTGGGCCGGGGACTCTGTGGTGTCCTGGTCTGACTTCCTTGCCTGGCAGCAGCCAAGCCCTGAGAAGCACAGGGGGCAGTGAGGCCGTGCCAGCACTGCCCTCCTCTGTGCCAGCGCCTCCTCGCTGAGGCCCAGCTGTTCAGAGAGGTGGGTGATGTAGCGGATGGCAAGGCGGAGCGTCTCAATCTTGGTCAGGCTCTGCCCAGCGGGCGCCACCGAGGTGGGCAGGTAGAGGCGCAGAGTGTGCAGGGCCTGGGCCAGGCGCCGCATGCGGTGCTTCTCTCTCTGGCTTGCACTCTGGCGCTGGCTGCTGGCAGCGAGGCATGATACCCTCTGGGGTGCCCTGGCCTTTGGGAGCCAGCGGCGGGCCTGCTCTGGGACCAGGCTCTGGCTGCAAGCTGTGGAGGGGCTGCAAATGCCCACGGAGGGGGCAGAGCAGGAGCCGGCCTGGCTCCACGTCATGGCCCAGCTGGGGACAAGGAGGTCCTGGCCGGAGAGATGGGCTGGAGAGCCGGACATGAGTGGAGGACGGTGGCCACTTTGACCTGGACGTGGGAGGGGTCCTCTTTATGCTGCCCTGGGAGGTGTGAAGTGGCACCTCGTAGGTTTGTGGGAGGGGTCAAAGGCCACAGGGGGGACCCCAGCCCTGGAGCTGTGGGAAAGGCCGTCTCATTTGCAAAGGTGTGACTTTTCGCTGCTCTGCTCCTGATCGTTGCCACCCTGGGCTTGGGAAGTGTGCAGAAGGCAATTCACACAGTCCTGTCAGCTGCTAATTCTCTTTCCATGCCTCTCTTGGCTCATACTGCCTCCCCTCCTTGGCCAGGGCTCCTGAGTAGTTGCCCTGGCAGCAAATATGAGGGGACCTTGACCTGTCTCCAATGAGACCCATCCTGCTCCCTCCCGCAGTTACTTTCCCAGCACCCCAAAATGTGCAAAGTTGTTTGCTGCAGGACCTGTAGATTTCTCTCCCCAGGAAGGTTCCACAAATCCAGAGACAGAGAGAGAGAGAGAGAGAAATTGCCTTCCCCAACTTGGTTCCCTCCTATCAGCCCCAGACAGCATGGCCTTCATGGGAGATGGAGAAAAGCCCATTGTATAGTATTCAAGTATCCCAGTATCCCAGTCCATTCAGGAGAGTAACATCATGTGGGATGCATATACTGTAGTACTGGGCCTTTCTTTCCCTCAGCTGCCTAGGAGGTGAATGGCGGTGTGTTAATTAATGCTTCTGGGCAGGCAGGTAGCAGGTAGTGCTCAAGATGGTGCCCCAATTCTGGTGGTGGTGGTGGGCAGGGTGGGGTTGACCACCATCTGGGGCGGAGGAGGCCTGAGTGTTTGGCCTCCATACCTTGTTCTAGCCCTCTCACTCCACCAGAGGTTACTGGCAGCATATCTGCCAAGCCCTTTGGCCTGGTGATGCTGTTGCTGAATGCCAAACCAATCTGTAATAAATCCATGCTCATTCACAATTTGATGTTGGGATAGATTGATCTCAGCATTGCGGTTCGAGCCCCACGTTGGGCAAAAGATTCCTGCATTGCAGGGGGTTGCGCTAGATGATCCTCATAGTCCCTTCCAACTCCACAATTCTGTGATTGTGGATGAGCGGCTGATCTGGCTTAGGCGAGGGAGCTGGGCGAATCTGACATCACCCTGCTCTGCCCACCTGGTTTTTCAGTGATGCGCCAAGCCAGACTGGGGGTTTGAGTCAGGGGTGTTGCTGTTGTCTATAGGAGCACCATCTTTTTGATTGGGAAGCACCTGGTGCTGGGGTCAGAGAGAGACAGGTCTAGGTTACCTTGGGGATTGCCTGAATCCTTATATCCCAGCTTGATCGCTGAGATCATCTGCAGGAGCATCATCGGTCACTCCTCAAATTGGCGAGGCTTGTTTGGCAACAACAAGCAACTGAGCTCTTAGGTCCAGTCCTGTGGAACTCTCTGCCACTAGTGAGTCAGCAGGCGCCTTTTGTGCCAACTTTTAAATGTAAATGCCTGCAGGAAACCTATCTGTTCCACCAGGTTAACTGATGTCTGTTTTTAACTTTTCCTTAAATGGCTTTATTGCTGTAAACTGCTGCAATATATTTTTCATGACACAGCAGTATACAAATGTTTTCATAAAGAAACAAATAAATACATGAAAGTAAGTTAAAGAGGACTGTTCCGCTGCCTTCCTGAGAGCACATGCCCATGCCTCCTTGTCTGTCAGCCGCTGGATTCTCCTCTACCTGCTGTGGAATGTGAGAGCATGCACAGCCCTGGCACTGAAATTTTTGGGTGCCTGGCCCCGTCATGGGGAATCTTGTGGGTGCCTGGGCACCCAGGGGCCTAGGGAGTTGGCACCTGTGCTGTGGTGTTCTGTATAGCCACTAACACAGAGAAGGAAATTCAGGGTTTGGACACTGCTGAATTGGGGAGGCCTTGTCATCATAGAACTGGAGAGCTGGAGGGGATCTCAAGGGTCATCTAGTCCAACCCCCTGCAATGCAGGTACATTTTGATTATAGAAAAGACTAAGGCTAAGGAACAGCTAAGGATGTGCATATCCGAGGTTTTTCAGATAAAGAGCAGCTTGGAATGCCCAATTCGGGGATGAAAAGGCCTCCAGTGATCATTGCAGAGTATGGGTCCGTCTCTCCCCCCCCCCCCCGCTCCCACACCACCTCCCACCCTGTGGACCCCAATCTCTGGCAGCTTTCCCCAAGCGCTGGGAAATCTATTTGTGGGTCAGTTTCTCAGGGCAAGAGGGCTGAGTGTGAAGACCTTCTCTCCTCCACTTGTCCAAATAAGGACCTGGGGAAGTGTGAAGAGGCCCCCTGGGCAGATTTCAATCCCCGCTTTGGATCAGTTTAGCTTCACCACAGCTAATGATATTCAAGGTGTGAAGGGGAAGGGGGGAGGGGGGGAATCCGTGGGCCCTGCTGCTGCAGGAGGGCAGAGGCCGATTGCCTGGCAATGGCAGGCAGCAGAGGCCCAAAGTGAAGGGATTCAGAAGAGTCCTGCAGCTGGAACAAAGCCAAAGCTCACCTTGTTCAGCATCCTGGGCTCATGGTGGCCAACCTAATAGTTAAGTCCACGCATGTGCTATAGCCATCTCCTGTTGCTTCCCAGCCACTGGGGGTGCCTCCTGTTCCTGTTGGTGGTGGTATGACAGAGCCTTCATGATTGACAGCTTAGCCACGATTCCTGCATTGCAGGGGGTTGGGCTATAGATGGCCCTTGGGGTGCCTTCCAACCCTACAATTCTACGAGCGCCAGGGTAGTGCATTGGTTAGAGTGTTGGACTAGGACCTGGTAGACCAGGGTTCAAATCCCTGCCCATCCATGAAGCTCCCTGGGTGACCTTGGGTCAGTCATTCACTCTCAGCCTAAGCTGCCTCGCAGGGTTGTTGTGAGTTAAAATGGGGAAGAGGAGATCTATGCTTTCTTTCTTTTTTCTTTTTAAAATATTTTTATTAGTTTTCTGGCCGTTACATAGAAAAACGAGAAAAAGCAAAAGAAAAAACACAAAGAAAAAACAGTTAAACACAAGGGGGGGGGGAGAAAAAGAAAAGAAAAATGAGGTACATCAAAACATATTCACATTTGGGGAAACATATTCTCATACTTTAACAATATACTACCCTTAGCCAAATATTGCTCCCCTGTATGTCCTTTACACTGTTGACTGAGGAGATCTATGCTTTCAACTTGGAGGAAGGGAGGTGGGCTATAATAGTAATAAAATAAATAAAAATAAAATAACTAACTAACTAACTAACTAAAGACAACATGAATTTTCCCAATGCCCCTTGAAGACTCTCCATGCTGCTGGTCACGGTAGCAAATTCCATAGTTCCATTACTTTTATTCATAGAAATATATTTGTATTATTCCTTGTCCTGACCTTCACCAGAAGATCCCATGCTGGGTATTTATTTGTTTTCCATTTATATCCCAAGAAGTTCAAAGTAGTGTACATGGTGGTCTCCTCCTTTAATCCCTACAACAACCCTGTGAGGTGGGTTAGGCTGAGAGGCAGTGACTGGACCGGGGCCACCCAGTGAGGTCGATGGCCAAGTGGGGATTTGAACCCTGTTCTCCTAGTTCTTAGTCCAACACTCGATAACTACTACACCACACCAGTTCCAGTAATGCACAATTGTCAGATAGTAAAGCCGTCCTCCTGTGTACTGTGCGAAGTGGTCCCCATTTTCCTCTGCTCTAAACCTGCTAACATTCAGCATCATTGGATCATCCCACTGGACTCTGGGATTATGAGAGAGAAAAAATATCTCTATCCACTTTCACCACACCAGGCATGATTGTATACATATGTGGTAGGGGTCCCCAATCCCCCTTTCCCCCCAAACCCTGGGTGTGTTCTGCATGTAGTAGAGCATGGGTAGGCAAACTAAGGCCCGGGGGCCAGATCCAGCCCAATCACCTTCTAAATCCGGCCCGCGGACAGTCCAGGAATCTACATGAGTAGAATGTGTGCTTTTATTTAAAATGCATCTCTGGGTTATTTGCGGGGCATAGGAATTCGTTCATTATTGTTTTTTTTCCAAAATATAGTCCGGCCCCCCACAAGATCTGAGGGACAGTGGACCGGCCCCCTGCTGAAAAGGTTTGCTGACCCCTGTACTAGAGGGTGTGCCCCAGAGGGTGCTCGCCATTGCTCCTCCATGTTGGGCTCATCCCTCCTGTGCAGGTGGGGGCTGTCACTCATCAGATATCTGATCTGGCAGCAGCCACCACCAGCAGCAGCTCTATGCTCCATCCTCCACAAGGGACCCCCCTCGTCCTGCTCCCAGGATGCAACACTTGCATGGGGGTCTCTCCTGAGCCCACCAGTGCTTGCCCAGGTGTGCTGGTGTTTGGTTCCGCTCTTGTTGTCTCATCACACTTCGCCCATGTCAGTATTTTGGAAGCTGCCTTTGCTCTGCGTTCCCTCTGGATCTTTCCCCAAAAGGTCTGTTTCCCAGAACGGCAAGGCTGGGTTTCCCTGGCAACCTTTACACCAGGGGTGTCAAGGGCCTCCTGGGCAGAGCCTGGGAAAGCTGCCCCCCTGCCCGGCAGTCCATCCAGCTGTTTCACACTCTGGGATCTGGGACTGTGGGCTCGAGAGCCTAGTCCAGGGCCCAAGGCAGAATCTGCTGGGAATGGGGGAGCAGAGTGTGTGCGTGTTGCTCAGTTTGGAAAACTCAGTGCAAGGGAAAACCCAACCTGCAAGGGAAAGTCACCAACACCATCATCTGTTTATTTGAATCCCACTTTCCCACAAAACTGTTCTCAAAGCGGCTCATAACATATCAAAGGAACAAGTATAGCAATTCAACAGGTAGATTAGCAAAAATTAGGAATGACATCAACTATTAATAAATAATTTTTTAAATAAAATCAATCCACACAAATTTGCATAAAATAATACAAATAAACCAACCTAATTTAACAGCTTACATCTAAACAGGAGGTAAGATTGCGCCTAACAAAGAAATAAAAATTAGTGACATAACTCCCACATTGCTATAGATGCATCTATTTCCAACAGGTTTAATTTTTTTTACTGCATTTTTATCCCAACTTTTTTCCAAGCAGCTCAAGATGGTTCTTCCTCTACTTGTTTAATCCACACAACAACCCTGTGAGGCAGGTTAGGTGGAGAGAGACAGTGGCTGGCCCAGGGTCACCCAGTGAGTTTCACAGCTGACTAGGGATTTGAACCCTGGTCTCCCAGGTCCTAATTCAGTTCTCTAATCACTGCACCACACTGTTTCGGCTCAAGACTCAATCTTCATAGATCCAGGGGGCCCACCCTACCTCACACCTGGAGTATTGCAGACACCCACACTCTGGCTCGCACCCAGAGGGGCTTGATGGCCACTATTATCATGAGATCTCACTCCACAGAGAGGCCAGGAACTGGTGCTGACCTTTAAAGCCCTAAACGGCCTCGGTCCAGTATACTTGAAGGAGCGTCTCCACCTCCATCGCTCTGCCCGGACACTGAGGTCCAGTGCCAAGGGCCTTCTGGCGGTTCCCTTGCTGCGAGAAGCCAAGTTACAGGGAACCAGGCAGAGGGCCTTCTCGGTAGTGGCACCCACCCTGTGGAACACCCACCAGATGTCAAAAAGAAAAATAACTACCAGACGGCAGCCCTGTTTAGGGAGGCTTTTTAATGTTTAATCGATTACAGTATATTATTTTATTTTATTTTTCTGTTGGAAGCCACCTAGAGTGGCTGGGGAAACCCAACGAGATGGGTGGGGTATAAATAATAAATTATTATTATATTATTATATTATTTCATTGCACATCCTCCCAAGAGTCCCAACAAGCTGCATCCATCCATCTGGGCTGGGGAATGAATACTATGCAATAACTGATACTATGTTCAAACTGAAGGAAACTCCTAACAAGTCAACAACCTTGAGGAAGGAGACTCCAGCTCTCTCTCCCCCCTGTTTGCCACCTGAAGTTTGAACCCTTGGGTATGTTGGAGGCTGCTTTGCTTCCTCCTGGTGCCCCTCAAGATGTGGGTTGAGTGAGTGCATGTGCCCATATGCCAGTGGCAAACCTTTTTACCCTGTGAGCTGGGCGACCAGCAGGCATCCTTCTGCTCCTCTGCTGGCTGGCGGGGGGGGGGGAGGGAGGGAGGGTGTGACTGGCCTGCTGGGCACATTCCTCAGGCCTCTCGCTGGCTCCTGGTGGTGCCAGGTCTCCAGGCTGGGAAACTGTACCCTGGATAAGAAGAGGCCTGATTCTTGAGGTCAGGGCTGATTCTGGTTTGACAAATCGGTATGCCATTCCCCAATAAAGAAGTCCTGAACTGATTTACAACCAAGGTGAAAATACAATAATAAAATGACAAAAACAGATTAGAAACAAAAAATAAAAAAAATTCCTTCCAGTAGCACCTTAGAGACCAACTAAGTTTGTCATTGGTATGAGCTTTCGTGTGTATGCACACTTCTGAAGAAGTTGGTCTCTAAGGTGCTACTGCAAGGCATTTTTTTTAATTTTTTGTTTCGACTACATCAGACCAACACGGCTACCTACCTGTAACTAGATCAGAAACAGATTGTAAAATATATCCAAATATTGTTGGTGTTGCCCAAGAACACAAGAGATGTATTTACTTGATGGCAAGGTTGGCTCCAGGTGGGCCTCTTTGGGGGAGAGCAATCTATACACGCATGGGACCCAGGTTGCACTGTGGTTAAACCACTGAGCCTAGGGCTTGCTGATCAGAAGGTCGGCGGTTCGAATCCCTGCAATGGGGTGAGCTCCCATTGCTCAGTCCCAGCTCCTGCCAACCTAGCAGTTCGAAAGCACGTCAAAATGCAAGTAGATAAATAGGAACCGCTACAGCGGGAAGGTAAACGGCGTTTCCATGTGCTGCTCTGGTTCGCCAGAAGCAGCTTTGTCATGCTGGCCACATGACCTGGAAGCTATACACCGGCTCCCTCGGCCAATAATGCGAGATGAGCGCGCAACCCCAGAGTCGGTCACGACTGGACCTAATGGTCAGGGGTCCCTTTACCTTATTCTATACACGCAGGGGTGATTGGGGCTACTACAGAGAAGTCCCTGTGCCAGTGGCTGGTAGGTCCTCCCAGTGAGTAAAGAGAGGCTTCTGCAGGGGCATCCCTCCTGGCACTGCCCAACTGAGGCCCTCAGGCTGGATTAGATACAGTGCAGGTTCCTGCCACTGGAGGCATTTTCCAGCCACAACAGAACATAAGTGACTTGGGGGGCTAATGTGTGCCATGCACAAAGAGACATACAGCTCACTGGGAGGCCTCCCTTGCTAGGGTTTGAAAGGGCAAATGATGCTTATGCTGACTGTACCCTGAAAAAGCAAAGGCAAAATCACATGTGCCAAAGACTGACTAGTTAGGAGGGGAATTTGCTTTGCATCACCCTCCTTAGGGGCAGGGAGCACAAACCACATGACTATCAGTCCTTGGACCAAGCCTGGGATCCCCCAACCTGGCGCCCTCAAGCTGATGTGAGTCGTAGTCCAAAAACTCTGGAGGGCACCAGATAGAGGGAGGCTGATCTAGTCCTCCTTTGGCTGAGGAGGGGCTTCATTTTGTCCCTGGCCTGTGGCGGGGCAGGGGGCTGCTGCAGACCCTGATGCCTGCCTTTGCATGTAGCACCTGCTGCCCTTGGGCGCTTCCTTGGCACCTGGGAGCCCCTTCCAATGCCAAGGAGGTTTCCTTTGTTCCCTGTCAGTCAGACTCATATCTCATCCCACCTGCCCAAGTTGAGGCGCCCCATTCACCTCCCATAAGAAGCAAGGGCCCATTTAGTAGAGCATCCTGTTCTCACAGTGGCCACTGGGCAGCTGGACTCCTATTACGGGAAGCCCACTAGCAGGACCCGAGCACAAGAGCATGCTTCCCTCCGGTGGCTTCCGGCAAATCCCATTCCATCTTCAAATATCTCAAGGGCTGTCACATGGAAGACGGAGCAAGTCTGCTCCAGAGGCTAGGACCCAAACCAATGGATTCAAGTTACAAGAAAGGAGATTCCATTGAAACATCAGGAATAACTTTCTGTTGGTAAGAGTTGTTCTACCCAGTGGAACGGACTCCCTCAGGAGGTTGTGGCCTCCCCTTCCTTGGAGGTTTTTAAGCAGAGGTTGGATGGCCATCTGTCATGGATGCTTTGGTTGAAATACCCGCAGTGCAGAGGGTTGGACTAGAGGACCCTTGGGGGTTCCTTCTAACTCTGCAATTCTATGATTCTATTATTCTTTTAAAGCCACGAAAGTTGGTGGTCAGGAGTGCCTCCTGTGGGAGGTAGTTCCACAGTTTTAATTATGCACTGCGTGAAAAAGCCATTGCTTTTCTCCTGAAACTTGTTGCGGGTGGATTAGGGTCTCTTAGAGAAGGGAAGGGCGTACCCAACGTTCCCAAACAGGACCCCCCTCGGCCGAGGTGGTAATCCCCCCCCTTCTAAGGGCCCGGCTTTGATGCGCCGCTGGGCTTCGCGGAGGTGCCACTTCACACCTTCGGGCCGGCATAAAGGCCGGCTGCCGCCTCGGCGTCCTCCCAGAGCCAGCTCGCCTGCAGCCATGGCCCACGGCTATCCCACTGCCCCACTCGGGAGCCCAGCTCTGGAGCTGCCCTCCTTCTGGGCCCCCCAGCTTCAGCCTCAGCCCCAGCACACGACGTGGGGTTGGCCCGACGGCTCCAGCAGCGCCTCGCCGGCCTCTTCTCCGGACTCGTGCAACTTCTCGCCCCCGCCTTGCCCCTGGAGCAGCGCGGGCCTCGGGGCCAGAAAAGGCTGCGGCGGCAGCAGCAGCGGCCGTCGGGCCCGGCTAGGCTTGGGGCAGCGCCAGAGCGCCAGCCAGCGCGAAAAGCACCGCATGCGGCGCCTGGCCCAGGCCCTGCACACGCTGCGCCTCTACCTGCCGGCCTCGGTGGCGCCCGCTGGGCAGAGCCTAACCAAGATCGAGACACTCCGCCTGGCCAGCCGCTACATCGCGCACCTCTCCGAGCAGCTGGGCCTCAGCGAGGAGGCGCTGTCCCGCGCTGCCCGACGCCCCCCGACGGCGCCTGATCCCCAAGCTTGGTCTCGCTGCCTCGAGCAGGACCCCCTCGACGCCTCCTGCTGCTGCCGCTCCCCTGCCTCGCCGTCGCCCCCTTGGCTGCTGGGGGCTCCGTCCTGCTCCGGAACCGGGTCCCCTGCCGAGTCCTCCACCGACGGAGGCGGACGAACAGAGCCGCCCTGGACTGCGGAGCTCGCGGAGCTGGGTCTTTCCTCGCAGGTACGTCCCCCGAGCATAGCTGTCAACTTTCGGATTTGAAAATAAGGGATTTATTTCCCGGGGACACTACGGTATATCTAACAATCCAGGATAGCAGCGGGAAACGGCGCTGGAATAAGGGAATTTCCAGCCAAAAAAGGGAAGGCTGACAGCTGTGCCCCCGAGCCACAGCTGGGCAGCAAGCTCCGGCCAGTGCCTTGAGCATGTGGCCTTCTGCATGCAGCTCTGGGCCTCCTCCAGCTGAAACGGCCCTTCCGACGGGCTATCCTCTGCTCCCCCTGGGCAGGTTCAAGGAAAGCTTTAAAATGGGAAGGGCCGTCGCAGTTCAGGGCTAGAGCTTCTACTTTGCATGCAAAAGGTTCCAAGTTCAATCCCGATGGGATCTCCAGATAGGGCTGGGAACCCCTGCTTGAAACCCTGGAGAACTGCTGCCAGTCAGTGCAGGCAATACTGAGCTAGATTGACCAGTGGGTCTAACTCAGATGTTCAGTTTCCTGGTTGATAGCTGAGCATAAGGCAAAGCAGGGGACAGTCAAGAATAGAGCGCTCCTTCTGCCCCCCTCCCTGACCACCTGCCCTTGACTGATGCTGACCCCCTGCATTGCTCTTTCTCTCTCTTGCCTCTCTTTCCAGATTCTCCCCGATGAGCTGGTGGCTTTCCTGGAGGGCTTCCTTCCGCCGGCATCTCAAGGCTGACCTTCACACTCCCTCACCCACCCTGTGCCATCTGGCCTGACTGGCACCTGGAAGCTCAGGAGCCCAGTGCGGACATCGGCATGGCAAGGAGTGCCCTGGAGCAGAAGGACCCCTCTCTCCAAACTGAGAGACTCTTTCTTCCCTAGAGGCAAGGACCTTTCCGGAAGCAATGACCCACAGATGTGCCAATTAAGCTCTTCTGCCAGCCGCCCCTGCCTTCCCTCCCTCCATGTTGCTTTGGAAGATTAAGAGCAGCTGGCAAGGTTGTGGCATTTGTGAACAAACTTTTCCCTAATCCCTGCTGTGATAGACAAAAGGAAGAGTCACTGGCATGGCTCCCACAAGAGGCAGTGATTGCCACCAACGTGGAAAGGGTTAAAAAAATTGAGACAAGAATAGTGCTGTCAGTTGCTACTAGCCACAATGGCTATGTTCTGCCTCCATGGAGGCAGGACGTCTCTTCTTGTGTTCTCATGTGTTCTGTCCTTTGCCAGCTTGGCTCTTCGTGGGCTGGCTTTGTGGGTAGGGCAGAAGAGGACGTTGCTTCCAGTGTGGTGTAGTGGTTAGTGCGCTGGACTAGGACCTGAGAGGCCAGGGTTCAAATCCCTACTCAGCCATGAAGCTCACTGGGTGACCTGGGCCAGTCACTGCCTCTCAGCCTAACCTACCTCACAGGGTTGTTGTGGGGATTAAATGGAGAGGGGGAGACCCCTGTATGCCACCTTGAGCTCCTTGGAGATATAGATGCAGTGAATCAATGACTCAATCAAGCTCCATGTCAAGAACAATACATGAGGGTGATATGTCAGGACAGAGTGCCTCTGAGCAAGTGCAGAATAGCTTTCCTTTCCCACTGACCCTAACAAGTCCCCCCTCCTAGGGTTAATTATGGTGTCTTCCCCAAGGAGCCTAGACCAGCATTTCTGTCTCACAACCCGTCTGGTTTTTTGGGTGCTTTGGGGGACAGAAGCCTCCTTTGTTACCCTATAGACCGCTGGTGCTGTCAGGGGGGTAACCCTGTTGCTTTTCATTTGCCCTTTGTAGAATTGTAGAGATGGAAGGGACTCTAGGGGTCCTCTAGTTCAACCACTGCAATGGACGAATCTGTTTTGTCACAAGTCCACATCTCCATGACACTTGTGGGCAAGGCTATCTGGGGTCAGGAAGTGTTGTGTCATGAATCTGCTGGTGGCACCCTGCTCTGTTCTCCAAGAGAAGTGGTAGTGGCTTCTCTGTATATGAGACCAGTGGTGAACTAATGGCGGTGAATAAATGTAGACTTAATCTTGAGTAGAGGATGGGCTGGGCCACCTCGGCTCACTGGCTATCTGGGGGACTGTGTGGCCTGGAAATTCCTGTGACTCCTAGGCAGCAGCAACGGATGTGGCCTGGAGTCTGTTAGGCCACTTTTAGGGGTTGGTCTGGCTGCATTGCTGGAAGATGGAAGCCCACATGGTCAGAGTTATCCGTTCCTTGGCAATTTCTCAATGACATGGCTGCAAAGTGATGGGCGACAATGCCCTTGAAGGTCTGGAAGCTTCATCTGGAACCTGGTACTGAACAAAGCCAGGCTACTGATGGGTAGAATCATACAATCATAGAACTGTAGCATTCAAAAGAAGCCAAGGGTCATCTAGTCCAAAACTTTGAAATGCAGGAATCATAGCTAATAAGGTGGTGGCAAACTTACTTTGTATATTCTAAGCATTTGCTCAGATTGCCAGTTCCTTCCTAGGGCCAACAGGACTCTGTCTGAAGCCTTAATTGGTCTTCCACCTGATATCTCTACCCCACTCCACTCTGAGATTTACCAAGAAGTTGTGCTGCTTTCTAACCTACACTAGATAAACAGGGCCTTCCTTATAGTTTGCCCTCAAGACCCTGGAGAGGCCCCTCCCTCCTCTTTTGCTTCCTTTTTGGAGGGAGGTGAAGGTGTTTGAGGGCTTTATTTTATGGATGTTTCTTGAGCTGTTTTTTTCAAAATATTTTTATTAATTTTCTAAATTATTATAAATACAATGTCTTTAATACAATGTCTTAAAATCAGGTTTCCTGCTCCTGTTGCAAACATGTTTGAGCTGTTCTTTTTACTGCTTTTTCCACCCGATTTGTTGTGAGTCTCTAATAATGATATTGTTTCAATACTTCTTATTATATTGATGTTTTAAATATTTTTGTAGCTCCTCTGATGATTGCTTTTACCCAGAGAGAACATGTGTGATACAAATGACTGTAAATAAACAATCCCACTTTAACCTATTTGTTTATTAGAGGTTTATTTAACCGGTTCCAACTCTAATTCTGCGAACTGATTAGAGAATATTTGAGAGTGAAAAGCAATACAGTATAGTACAGATCCTGTGAATAAAAAAGACACCCTATGCAGTAGCTGAAGTGGAATAATGCTCCCAACACAAGGACAGTTGGGTGGGGCCTTATGGGTGGGAGTTAATGGGTTAATAAAGGCCTGTTTCTGACCCTCCAAACCCAGCGCCCCTGCCAGGGTCACCCCAGACCTAGAGGGAAAGTTTTTACAGTCAGAATTTATTCATTTCAGCCAGGAGGAATCCCCTTAATTCCCCTCTGTAAAACCCTCAAACATAAAACCCGTTTTAAATTTAGCATACTGTATTCATTACCAGCTTTCCCCCAAAGGTCTCGGAGCAGATTAGAACGGTACAAAATCAATACAATAATAGTCTGTAAACAAGACAGCAAACCAAGCCCCTCGCCTTCCTGGGACTTGCAAGAACCAGGGAAGCTGCACGTATGAACACAACCCTGGGCAGAAGTGGGAGGCATGGCGAGGCTTCTGCTCTACGGTAAAGGAAGAGAAGCCAGGCCCCAGTCGGAGGGAGACGGGAGACAACCCGATGGCGCCCCTCAACTCATCGTACATATCAAAGGTCCGGCAGCAGCAGCCACACCCGACGGGGCGGACTGGACGTGCGCGGCATGTGCTCCTGCTGCTGCCGCGTGTCAGGATTTGCGTGAGCTCTCAAGTCCTTCTCACCCGGCACCCCGCCCCTGCGCCCGGGGTCTGCTGGCGACTGCCTGGCGGCTGCTTGAGCCTCTTCCCCCGCCCCCTAATGAACCCAACTTCCTCGCGCAGTGACTTGCTAATCGTCCTGGCGGAGCCTTTGAGATGCAGAGTGCGGTGTCCGCCCCGTCGCAGTCCGTCCCCGCCGCCTCCTTTCTCTGCTCCTCCTCCGCTTCTCAGCACAGCGTGAGGGCAGTCCCCGGGGGCTCCAGAGACACTCGCTAACGATCGTGTTTCCGTTTAGGACAGTGACCTGGCCCGCTCGCAGCCCTAGGGAGCCGCTGCCTGTCGGACTGATGATGATAATGATAATAATGATAATAATAATAATAATAATAATTAGTATATAGCATGGGCGTAGCCAGGATTTATTTTAGGGTTGGGCAGGCCTTACCGGTATGTGGGGGTGGGGGCAGAACCAAGTTATCTGCGATACAATTGGTCATTTAGTTAAGTATTTACTTGATTTAGAGGGGGCAGCTGCACCCCCTGGCTATGCCAATGCTAGTACTGTAGTAGTAGTAGTAGTAGTAGTAGTTGCATTTATATCCCTTCTTTTTATCCAAGGAAGGGAAGGTGGTGTCTGTGGATCACCCCTCTCTGTTCAATCCCCACAACAGCCCTGTGAGGTGGGTTAGGCTGAGAGGCAGTGACTGGGGGGGGTCACATCCAGTGAGCCTTCTAGCTGAGTGGGGATTTGAACCCTGAACCCTGATCTCTCCTGGGTCCAAGCCCTGACTCTAACAACATGATGCTGGGTGTGATGGAGCCCTGGGTCTGCCTGGGCAGAAGGCAGCTGCCTTGATCCCTCTACAGTACAGTACTCAAATCCTGGCATCCTCCCTAATTTTCTACCAAGATGTGAAAGAGCACCACTCATCAAAGTGCGCCCCTTGGTGGCAGCAAAGAGCAGCAGGACCCTCGCTTGTGCACTTTTAATGACTGATTGTTAGGTCACGCTCTACTGGGAACTGGCTTCAGGGACACCACCCATTGGCAGACCATCTCTGCATTACAAAGATGTCTGCAACATGACATGAAGCCTGGCAGCTTCAACCTTGCTTTGTGGGAATCCCTTTCAGATCATAGCAGTGCCTGGAGACAGGCAGTTAGGTCATGTATCTACAGCAGTGACCAGAGGAGGGGAGACTGCTGAGAGGAGCACAGAGAGAAGACATGCCATGGTGCATCTGCAGCAGCACAACCGGATGCCTTCATCTGCCCCAGCTGCAACAAAACATGTCTCTCCCATATTGTTCTCAGGCACTGCAACCTTTCAACAAGTTGACTTCCCCCCAAAAGATGCACTCCTCTGTTTCCCAAGACAGCTGCCAACCAACATCACTTTGAGGTATTTCATGAGAAGCTAGTTAACAGTGACATAAGCATTTCCCATATTTGCCTGGAGTGATGCTCCCTGACCCAGGCTCCCACCATTGCTGGGAGAGGGGCATTTTTAAAGGGAGGGCCAGGGGGCTGAAACCAGGCCTGGTCAAGTGGCACCAGGAAGGATTGCCTCTGATGCCATCTTCACCAACTTGGTGCCCTCCAGATGTTTTGGACTACAACTGCTGGCAGCCCCAGCATCATCCACCTGGACTAGCTGGGGCTGTTGGGAGTTGGAGAGCACCAGGTTGGTGAAAGCTGGTCTCCAGGTGATTGGATAGTCACTCTTTCTCTGTCGCTGCTGGGATTTCTGTTGGAGCTGATGCAGTCTTGACAGCTGCTGCTGACTGGTTTACTCAGGTGAGCAGGAGAGCATTCAAAGGAGGGACTCGAAGATTTGGAAGAGTTGCAGCCTGGAGGAGGAAAAAAAATCCCCAGACACATTTTTTCTCCTAGTCTCAGAGGTTGCAGCTGTAAGACTGGGGGGTGGGAGTGGTATAGCAACATAAGAACAGCCTGCTGGGCCCATCTTGTCCTGCATCCTGTGCATAGCTGCCAAGTTTTCCCTTTTCTCGCGAGGAAGCCTATTCAGCATAATGGAAAATCCCTGAAAAAAAGGGATAACTTGGCAGCTATGATCCTGTGGCCAAGTAGATACCT
Source organism: Zootoca vivipara (assembly GCF_965207765.1). Lineage (NCBI taxonomy): Eukaryota > Metazoa > Chordata > Lepidosauria > Squamata > Lacertidae > Zootoca > Zootoca vivipara. The sequence goes on along the minus strand of NC_142596.1, from coordinate 27,532,888 downwards.
CCATGGGAAACATGCAAGCAGGATCCAAGCACAAGAGCTCACCTGTGGCTTGCAGAAACTGGTATTGAGAATCTTTGCTGCCTAGCCTCCATTATGGCTAGTTGCCACAAATGAATTTCAAACCCATCTAGGTTGGTGGCCTTTATTTCCTTCTGTGGGAGTGAGTTCCGTAGTTCAACTCTGCACTATATGAATAAGGACTTTCTTTTACCTGTCCTGCGATCTTCCCCAGTTTATAGCAGGAAAGAGATGGCCTTTCAAAAGGTAGTATCTGCAGATGACTTAAGTTTTATCTCAAGGCGAGTGGAGGAGACTCCTGCAAGCATGGAACAGGCTGACAGGGGTTTTCAGGGGCTACTTTCTGATGAGGAAAAAGATGCCTTGTCTGAACTACTTCAGCAGCTGCTGCAACCATCATCTGTGAATCTCTGTTTCTGCTCTTAAATGAGATGCAAAAAGAAACCAGCCTTCTTTTGCACTTCCCAACAGCCTTGGTATCCATGCTGGGGTCTGTTTTTGGCTGTGTATGCCCCTCCCTCTGGGAGTGGGAGTGAGTCAGTGTGACATGGGGTGGTATTAAGAGGAGAGTACAGAAGCTTCTGCCAAGGGCACTGAGCAGCAGGAAGGGAGCTGAGTGGCTGGGTCTATTGCTGTGAAGAGGAATCGGCCAGGTGAGCTGGGGCAGGTGCCAAGGAGGTGGAGAGGTGGGCAGAGCCTGAGGTGGAGGCTTGGAGGGGCCACGCTTGAGCCAGTTGAATCAGTGGCCCCGAAAGAGACAGCACAGGTGCAGCTGGTCCAGAGAAGCATCCCAGACAGCTCCAGGTGAGGCAGAAGGGATGGGGGTGGATGGCTGTAGGGGATCTGGTGGAAGAGGGAGTGAGATCCCCATTAGCCTGTGACCTGTTATAACTCAGGTTGTGTGTCTTCCCTGGCTGCCTAGGTGGAAGTGAATAGTTCTCACAATGACCCTGGAGGAGAATGCCAGTGTGGCAGAAGTCATGGCGCCCTGTGGCGGCTTGTTCCCCTTCGAGGGGGCTGTGTGGGCCAATGGCAGCACCGCGGCAGAAACCCTGAAGCTGCCCACCTTCTCGGCAGGGGCCAAGGCTCGTGTGGCCATCACTCTGGGGCTCTGCGTGATTTCGACAGCCTGCAACGTGGCAGTCCTGTGGGCTGGCATGGGCAAGCCACAGTCCAAGCGCTCCCAGGCCCGCCTGCTTCTCCTGCACCTGGCGGCCGCCGACCTGCTGGTGGCCCTGGTGGTGATGCCTGTTGATGCCGCCTGGAACGTCACCCTGGAGTGGCGGGCGGGCGACTGGGCGTGCCGCCTCCTCATGTTCCTCAGGCTCCTGGCCATGTACGCTTCAGCCTTTGTCACCGCCATCATCAGCCTGGACCGCCAAGATGCCATTCTGCACCCCCTGACCATCGCTAAGGCCCGCCGCAGGAGTCAGGTCCTGTTGCACGCCTCGTGGCTATTGAGCGCTGGGCTCTCCATTCCTCAGGTACTCCACACACCCCCTCGCCAAATGGTGCCCTTTCAGATTTATCAAAGCTTTTTTCTCCATGGAGCACAAGGCGGCGTTCACAGTTCTGTTTCCTGCTCTGCATTTGATCCCCACAACAGCCCTGTGAGGTAGGTTAGGCTGAGAGAGGCAGTGGCTGGCCCAAGGTCACACGCAGTGAGCTTCATGGCCAAATGGGAGAAGTCAGTATAGCAATAAAGGTAGAGGGAATCTGCAGGTCATGAGCGTAGCCAGGATTTTTGTTAGTGGGGGCAGGCTTCATATTAGCGGGGGAAGAACCTCAGTTAAATATTTTTATTGATTTACTTTTTTATTGATTTATGCCCATGCTGCAGGTCCCTCAATAATAATAATAATAATAATAATAATAATAATAATAATAATAATAATACTCTGCCCATCTGGCTGGGTTTCCCCAGGCACTCTGGGCAGCTCCCAACAAAAGATTATTAATAATTAAAAAATGATAAAACATCAACCATTAAAAACTTACCTGACTTAGCTCCTTGCAAAGCCCTCTTCTGCAAGCTGAGTTTGAGTTGCACCCAAACGTCCAAAAGCTGCAAGCCCCAGGGAGGAAGAAAGGCACCTTCACCAGGAGAGGAGCTTAGCTGTCCTAGGGTGGGATGGCTACTTCTCTCCTAAAAAGTTGGGGTAAACTGGGGTGTATAGGAGAGAAAGGGGGGGAGTTCTGAATGCAGCATGTTGCAAGAGCTTAAAGGCTCCATTTTCTCCCCTTCCCCGGCGGTTTGTTGTTTCCCCCCTCAAGCTCTTCCTGTTCCGCACGGTCACCATCAGCTCCCCGCAGAACTTCACCCAGTGCACAACGAGGGGCGCCTTCACCCAGCACTGGCACGAGACGGCCTACAACATGCTCAGCTTCCTTTGCCTCTTCCTGCTCCCGCTGCTCATCATGGTTGCCTGCTACTCTCGGATCCTGCTTGAGATTTCCCGCCGCATCGGGTCCTCCAGCTGCTGTGAGTTCCGCAGGGGAGAGGGGAGGAGAAAGGCCAGGACGCCTGGGCAAAGATTGAGGAGAGTGCTGAGGGCCAGGTAGAGAGGATTGGAGGGCCACATTTGACCCCTGAGCCTGAGGTCCCCCACAACCATACTAAGAATTAACTAATTGAACTATCTGCCACAGGAAGGATTTTTTAGAAGAATCTGAAAAACCCACCGAGGTCAACTGGAAGTGATTAGCCTCCCCAGGAAAAATGGAGCCTTACTCCATGCTCAGAGGAGGCCTTGTGGTTCTGATTCCCAGTTTCCAGGGCAAGCAACAGGGCATGGCTCTCTCTTTTGAGTGCCTGCTTGTGAGCTTCCCTGGTAGTAGGTTTCTGGAAGGCTGACCTTTGTTCTAATCCAGCAAAGCCATCCTCATGTTTGATGGACATGGGAAGAAGTTTCCCAGGCAAAGTTTCTCCTGTTCTCACTCCCTTCTGATGTGTGTGTGTGTGTGTGGGGGGGAAGAGTGAAATCCCCATGCAGACCCCTAGCAGAGTGGCAATTTCTACTGTGGGCAAGGACCACCGATTGAGTATACATTGCCCAGAAATGCAGAGAAGCTGGGGAGCAGAATGAGGACGCCACATTATCTGCCTGTATCATAATGCCACAATAGAAATCTATGGTGCGACTGTATTTGGAATACTGTGTACCGCTCTGGTCGCCTCACCTCGAAAAGGATATTGCAGAGTTGGGAAAGCTTTAGAAAAGGGCAACCGAAATGATCAAGGGCGCCCCAATGAAGAAAGGTTGCAGCATTTAGGACTGAGAAAAGGCAAGTTGAATGTTGGAAGATTCAGGGCAGATAAAAGGAATTCCTTCTTCACCCAGTGCATAGTTAAACTACAGAACTCCCTCCCACAGGAGCAGTGATAGCCACCAACTTGATGGCTGTGTTCTACCTCCACAGCTGGAGGCAGCCATGCTTCTGAATCCCAGTTGCTGGAAACCACAGGAGGGTAGAGGGCTCTAGAGCTTGAATCCTGCTTGCTGGTTTCCTACAGGCATCTGGTTGGGCACTGTGAGAGCAGGATGCTGCTCTAGATGGCCCCCCTTTGGCCTGACCCAGCAGGATCTTCTTACATTCTCCTCTCTTTGTCTTTGCAGTATCTGCCAAGGAGCTGCCCCTGCGCCGCTCGCGTGACCCCATCCCGCGAGCCCGGCTGCGCATGCTGCGCCTCAGCATAGCCATTGTGGTCTCCTTTGTGGTCTGCTGGACCCCCTACTACTTGCTGGGCCTCTGGTACTGGTTCTGGCCAGCCGCCATGGAGGGAGCCGTCTCCCATTCCGTTGCTCACATCCTTTTCTGCTTCGGCCTGCTCAACTCCAGCCTGGACCCCATCCTCTACGGTCTCTTCACCTTGCCTTTGCGCCAGAGGCAGGGGGGCTGCTGCTGGGCGGGGGGCCCAGGGTCTTCCTCACAGCCGCCCTCCTCCGTCACCAGCTCCTTCAGCTGCTCAGCATCCTCCATCCGCCTCCGGCGGGGGGTGCCCCACCTCGAGCTGGCTGCAGAGGCCCCCCTGCCCCCAAGTGCCTGGGCCAAGGACACTGCTGATAGCAGCGGCCTTTGAAGGGGTCTGCTGCAGACACTGACCCGGGGACTTGCACAGGGCTGGGTGGAGGCTCCCCACTTCTGAAAGCCGGAGGCCTTGTCCTCTAGTCTAAGCAGCTCAATGAAGAGCAAGCGTCTGCCTTCCTCCGGCTGGCTCCTTCCAGCTGTTTTGGACTATGACACCCACTCAACTTGCCCAGCATCATCTAGCTGTGCTGGTTCCAGGGGATGAAGGGTGTTGAAGCCTAGAACTCCTGGAGCGTGCCAGGTTTAGGAAGGGTGCTTCGGGGGATGTACTTAATGGGATAGAGCCAGCTCCCAAGCACAAGCATGGGGTCCTCTGGCTGGGGCAGGTGCGGGAGTTATTTATTTATTTTTAAAGCGTCATGAGCCCAATTTTTTAAAATTTATTTAAAAAACACATGTTTTTGCCATTTTGTCACCCTCCTCAGTGATTACTCCTGGGGCGGCCCGCAACCACCGCACCCCCCCTTCCTACGCCACTGACTGGATGACCCTTAGCATCCTTTCCAACCCTACAGTTCTATGGTTTATTAAATAGTAAGACAGAATTCCATGTGAAATGAATATGTATGTAGCCAATATTGTCCAACGGTTTCTGTCTCAGAATAAACTTTTCAGCGTGGCTGAACCCCTCCACTGGGGTTAGGTGTGAGTCATTTAAGGTGCGTTGGTGCTTGGAGGCCAGAGGTTCTGTGGGGTGTGATTGATGCGTCGATGCGATGGGGAGATTTTGAAAGAGTGGGATTCCACCTATCCTGCCTTCTCCATGGCTAGGGACTTGCAGCTGCCTTCTCCCCACCTCCCTGGGCCTCTTGAGCTCAGGAAAGACCAAGGAAAGATGTCCTGCGGGTTCTGCCACCACCCCTCGTAGGGCCTGTAAGGTGTTTGGATTTCTAACAATGGCCTTGCCTGTTGCAGAAATCCAAGCACAGCAGCTGTGACCCCCTGCAGTCGAGAGCACCAACCCCCTCTTGTGTGTGTGGGGGGCAGCATTGTTCTTGCCTCTTTAATCCCAGAGCATTTGTTCCCGGAACCTGCTGTTCCCTGTTCTCTCTGAAGCCACCTTGACTGCTGCCCTTTCCAGCCTCTGCTCTCCTGTGTGCAGCTGGAGATCATGATTGGGCAGGTAAAGGAGTGGAGGGCTCAAGCTGAGACATCTCTTGCCATTTCCTCAGCCTAGGCACCGCCCCCCCAATCGGGGAAAGGCAGTGGGTCATGGTGGGGGCTTCTGACTTGCAAGCATGGCTGAGGTCTTGCATCTTCCCTTAGAAATTAAGTACGGAGCTACTCCCAGCAGTTACTTGTGCAAAGAACTCTGGGGAATGTAGTTTTATGGTAGAGGGTCTTGTCCTTGCTTTTCGGTGCTCAAAGCCACTTTGCCCTTGCTGTTCAGTCAAAGACAAAATTTGAGGTGCAGGGTTGGTTTGGGGTGAGTCCTGCTAAAAGCTGGCTGTGACCTTGGACTTGGTTCTCTGTCTGCAAAATCAGAATAATAGTGATCTCTCTCCTAGAGAGAACAGTGACAGCAAAGAGTAAATAGTAAAGCACCCTGTGAGTGGGGGGCGGGGCGGTCAGTGGCACTGCCGACAGCTCGCTTTCCCTGCAATTGATGAGCAAAGTCTCTCTGGGGGCTCTTGCAGGGGTTCCCCCACTTGCTGCTCTTCTCCTCCCCACTTGTTGCAAAATTATGCCTCCCCCTTTCCATGAAATAAAAGGTCGTCATGGATTGTTTTATTGCATGGGATTGCCGTGTATTTTAATTATGGTGTATTGCTTATTTATTTATTACCCACCCTTCACCCTAAGGTCCCAGAGTGGGTTACAGCATTAAGAACAACAACGAAAACCATTTAAAACACCTTACCACCATAAGAAAAAGGTGAGTGCTACAAACATGCACCTCCAGTGCAGTGTTAGAAACTCAGATACAGTACTGTATATGGTCTAGGCACTAAATTGCTTCTTAAACCAGGGTTACAGTCGCCAAAACGGAATGCCTAGTTGTCATTTGGGGGCCAGAGACATAGCTCAAAAGTTGTGTTTTTCAATACGACTTATTGGTTCCTGAAATTCGTTCTGCTTGTGCCGATAAAATATAACAGGTAGAAATTCTACAGGATGTGTTGCTAGTGTATGAAAACAGTCGAGATCCAAGGATCCCCAAGTAAAGAAGTGCCTGGGCTTCTTTACTTGGCTGAAAGTGCGCCTGGCGAATTTTGAATGCTGCTCCCGTGTCAAAAGCCAGGGTAAAGAGGTGCGTCTTCAGCCTTCACCAAAAGCTGTACAATGAAGGCGCTAGATGCACCTCTATGGGGAGGGGATGCCACAGCTGAGGGGCCACCACAGCGAAGGCCCTCTGTTGTGTCTTTAGTTGTGTCATTGGTTTTTCTGTTTTGCATACGTCTGGCATTAAGTGGCATATACTTTTGTTGTTGGTGGTGGCGCCGATGATGATGGGATCCAGAAGGGGATAGGGCCTTTCCTGCCCCTGCAGCAGGACAGCTGTCCAGACCCTGGAAGTTCTGTTGCAAAGATTCCTCCTGCGCCACCTTAAGAAAACTCTCTCTCTCCCCCACTCTCTGATGCACCCTCTCTGTGCATCAAGGAGTCCCTTCTTCCAAAGCCTCTGTGCTAAGTTGCAGCACCTGCTGTGCTTTGAGGTGGGAGGGCTCCTCTGCCAGCTTCCGCCAGTGGCCTTGAGAGAAGATTTCCCAGCTTGCTCATTATGTGCATTGTGTTCTGTTCTGCTTGCCTTGCAAGGCTTCAGCTGACGTCCATCCCAGCAGGTGGCCTTGGTGACAGACATCTTGACCTGGAACACTTGCCTTGTTGTGACACCCAAAGGCAGCTCGGGGTGTGTGTGTGTCAGTTTCTGTGCCTCCCAACTAAGCTCCAGCATTTAAGTGGGACCCCTTCCTCCGTGATGGCAGTTGGCATATCTATAGGTTAACGCAGCCTTGGCAAAACTTGGTGTCTCGATAGATGCTTTGGACTGCAACCCCCACCACCCCAGCATCATATACCTGTCTGAAACACTGGGAGGGCACCAGGTTGGCAAAGCCTAGGGTAATGTACAAACACTGTCCTTGTTGCTCTTTAGGGGTAAATGCAGCAAGATTAAGCAACTCTTGCCAGAATCCAGTCCCTGCCCTAGGAGTCCTTTGTGTTCAGGCACCATCGCTGCCATAGGCTCATGGTGTGACCCTGAGCAAATCAGCCTCAGCTTCCTATCTGCAACATGGACATAATTGTGCTTTACAGAGATGTTGGGAGGGTGAATCCTGTGAGAAGAGTATTTGTGCACTGCTTTGAATACCAATTCATAAAGCATTATTTGTTTGTTATTGATTAAGAATCTTGAACTCCCAAGGTCCTTATCCTAACTAGTTCTTTGGTTGCTGGAGGCCCTTCCTGGTAGTGCAGGAAATGAGAAAAATAGCCTTCCTATCGGCTCTCTGCTGCTTACTCTCTCATTGTGTGTCACAGTGGCCGGAGCGGGCTACTTCAGAGTAACGACTCTACACAGCTCTGCATTTTATTCTTTTATTGGTGCTGCGTATTTACAGTGCTGAAGTCATTGCTATTTACACGGAGCTATGTGTTCAGTCGGGTTCAGAACCTCCGAATGGCTTTTGGCGCGTCTTTCTCCAGCACAAAAGCCTTGGTAGACCCATCCTCTTTCCTCTCCTCTTTCTGCGCAATTCCGGAGTTGGGGGGATGGGTCTCCCCCCCTTATTTGCCCCTTCCTGTCCCACCTGGGACCCTGGCTCCGCTACCTTGCCTGAGCCTCGGACACGACTTCCTGCTTCCCCACTGGAATCGGAACTCTCTCTGCTTTCCCCTGTGCTCGGGGATGGGCTTGAACTCAGGAGGGGAGGGACTTCGCGATATCCCCTGTCCCTCACATCCACCCCCCTTCCAAGCTCCCCTTCTCCCCTCCCCAGGTCCCCCCCGGGTGTCGGTGACGACTGGAAGCCTAAGAACTCAGTACTTTCCGAGCCCGTTGGTGTGAACACCTCCCCCCAGTCCTGCTAGCCCCCCCCTTCCGCCTGGGAGGACTGGAATCCCAAAAAGTCCGTGGCGTCAGAGCTGGTGGGGGTAAAAATGTGCTGCCAGTCTGCTTCTTCCTCTGACTGAGTGGATCTCGGCGACGCCCATACTTCTTCCTCTGGTTCCTCAAACTCCGCTTCCCATCCCCATGGTGAACTGCTCTCCAGTACTTCCTCCCTCTCCCCCTCCCCCTCCCTTTCCATGTGCCAGGGCTTGGGTCTGTGGGGAAAGAGGGCGTGAAATTCTTCCACCAAGAATTCCTCCTGTATCTGAGAGGCTGGGACCCACTCATTTTGGGATGGCGGGGCGTCCTCCCATGCCATGAGGTACTCCAGGCCCCCCACCCCTCTCCGTGAATCCAGGATGGCCGTGGCCTCATTGAGTTGCTCCCTGCCTTCCCTCTCCCCCCCTCCCTCGGGGGTTTGGTCGCTGTCTCGGAGCCTGCTGCTTGCCCTGTACGGCGACAGCAGCGATCTATGAAACACTGGATGCACCCTCATGTCCTCTGGTAGTGCCAATCTGAAGGCCACCGGATTGACCTGTTGCGTGACCGTGAAGGGGCCCAGACGTCTGGGCGCCAGCTTTTTGCACCTCCCTCTAATGGGAAGGCCCTCCGAGAACAACCAAACCTTGTCCCCCACCCTGATGACCTCCCCTTGTCGCCTGTGGCGATCTGCCCCCTTCTTGTACGCTTCCTTGGCCCTCTCCAAGTATTCTCTGAGCTGCTGGTGCACCGTCTCCAGTTCCTCTGCCCAATCCTCTGCCCGTGGGCCCTCCTCCTCCTCCTCCCCCTCCCTCTCCGGGAAAGATCTGAGGTCGCGCCCATAATTGGCCTTAAAGGGCGACACCCCTGTGGAGACGTGCACTGCATTATTGTAGGCAAATTCCGCCAGTGGCAGGCGATCCACCCAGTCCGTTTGTCTCTGGCTGACGTAGCATCTCAGGTACTGCTGCAGGATGGCGTTGACCCTCTCCGCCTGTCCGTTAGTCTGCGGGTGTCTAGCCGTCGATAAGCTGACCTCCACCTGCAGGAGGTTCATGAGCCGCCTCCAGAACCTGGAAACAAATTGGCGGCCACGATCCGAAATAACCCTTAAAGGTAATCCATGCAGTCTGAAGACGTGGTCAACAAACAGTTTGGCTGTCTCTTCTGCAGAGACCACCCTGGCACACGGTATAAAGTGGCACATTTTGGACATAAGGTCCACCACCACCAACACTGCGGTCTTGCCCCTGGACGCAGGCAGGTCCGTGATGAAGTCCATGGACACTACTTCCCACGGCCGGTGTGGTGTGGCTAAGGGCTCCAGCAATCCTGCTGGCGCTGCTCTGACTACCTTTGCCCGCTGGCAGGTGTCACAGCCCCGTAATAGTCTCTAACATCTTCCCGCACCCCTGGCCACCAGAAGTGTCTCATGACTAGGTGAGCGGTTTTGTCCCTTCCAAAATGACCTGCCGTCGGGTTGTCGTGCATCTGCTTGAGGATCTTACGTCTAAGCTGGGTGGTGGGCAGGTACAGTGCCCCCTTGTGGAAAAGCAGCCCCCTGCGTTCTGCAAAGTCTTTTGCCTGCTCCCTCCCCCCTCTCAGTTCTCTGAAGATGCGGTTGGCAAACTCATCTGCTGCCGTCAGTGCTGTGAGTTCTGCCTCGCTCACCACTGCTGCTCCGCAGGACCATGCTGATGGGGGAAAAATGTGCCTGGGTGCTGGTGGCAACTCCTGCTCCATGTACTCTGGTTTGCGGGAGAGGGCATCCGCCCTGACATTCTGCTCCCCCGGTATGTAGTGGATGGAGAAGTTGAAGTTCGAGAAGAACTCTGCCCACCGTATCTGCCGCTGGTTGAGCACCCTGGCTGTTCTCCAGAACTCCAGGTTCTTGTGGTCTGTGCACACCTGGATGGGGTGCTTGGCGCCCACCAGGAAGTGTCGCCAGTGCTGGAAAGCAGCGTGGATCGCAAGAAGTTCCCTATCAAACACCGTGTAGTTGCGTTCTGGCTGGGTCAGCTTCCTGGAGAAGAAGGCACAAGGTCTCCACTCTCTGTTGGCGTCCAGTTGCAACAGGATCGCTCCCAAAGCCCTGTCTGAAGCATCGGTCTCAACGCGTAGGGGCGCATCCTGCACCACGTGGAACAGGTTTTGGTCTGAAGCGAACACCCGCTTGAGGCTTTCGAACGCTGCTTGCGCCTCTGGTGTCCACCTGAACTTCTGCTTGCCTCTCAGGCAGTCTGTGATGGGAGCCGTAACCCGTGAGAAGTTCTTGATGAATTTCCTGTAGAAGTTGGCGAAGCCTAGGAGGCGTTGGGCATCTTTGCGCGTCCTGGGGCTGTGCCAGTCCAGGATGGCCTGTACCTTGTCCTTGTCCATCGCCAGACCCTTGTCGGACAGCTTGTAGCCCAGGAAGTCTACTTCCCTGGTGTGAAACTTGCACTTCTCCAGCTTAACATACAGGTGGTTCTCCTTCAGGCGCTGCAACACCTCCCTGACATCCTTCACATGTTGCACTGGGTCGTTGGAATAGATAAGGATGTCATCCAGGAAGACCAAGCAGTTCTTGAAGAGGAGGGACCCCAGGACGTGGTGCATGAAGGCCTGGAAGCATGCTGAGCCCCCTTGCAACCCGAAGGGCATCACCAGATATTCAAAAGAGCCCAGGGGCGTGAACATCGTGGTTTTCCACTCATCACCTTCCCGGATTCTGATCAAGTTGTACGCCCCCCTCAGGTCTAGCTTGGTGAAAATCTTGCCCCTGCGTGCCGCTGCCAGGAGATCGTCCACTCTGGGCATGGGGAAAGCCACTGGCTCTGTCACTGAATTCAGTCGTCTAAAATCCACCACAAGACGGCGCTGTTGCGTGTCTTTCTTGTCCACCCAGAAGACCGGGCTGCCCCCTGCTGCCTTGCTTTCTCTGATGAACCCCCGTTTGAGGTTCTTGTCTATAAATGCACGCAGATCCTCCAGTTCCTGATCTGACATGGCGTACAGCTTGGCTGGGGGTATCGTTGCCCCTGGCACCAGGTTGATCTGGCAGTCAAAAGACCTGTGTGGGGGTAGGTGGTCGGACTCCGCTTCGCTGAAGACCTCCTGCAGGTCCCAGTACGGTTTGGGTATCGCCTCACCCCCTTTGACGTGCATGGTGGCCACCGTGGCTATTGGAGGCCCCTCCCCTGGTTGGTGCTGCATGCAATGTTCCAGACAAAAGTCCGACCCAAACGTGATGCATCTCTGGTGCCAACTGATGGAGGGGTCGTGGCGCGCCAGCCAGCTCATGCCCAAGACGATGGGGGGGTCTGAGATGGTGGTGACGTTGAATGCCAGTGTCTCTGAGTGCCTTCCCACCGTCATTCTCATGGGGGGGGGGTTGATGAGTGATGGCCCCTCCCAGCAACTCCCTGCCATCAATGGTGGCTACGTGCAGGGGAAAGTCCAGCTGCAGAAGCTGGATCTGGTGCTCTTCTGCAAAGTTTCTCGAGAAGAAGTTGGCTGATGCACCACTGTCAATTAAGGCGAGGACCGTAAGGGGATAGCCATTTGGGAGCGTTAGCGTCACTTCTAAAACCACTCCTGCTCTGGGAGGGGTGGGCTGACTCTGCTCCGCGCTGTGCGGGTGGGAGGGCTGGGGCTGTTGTCTGCTGACTGCGCCTGGCTGCTGCCCCTTGTCTCCTGCAACCAGGCTTTCCCGTTTCCCTGCTGTGGTGCTGCGTCAGTGGGGGATGGCACAACTGTTCCCGCCTTTCCTTGCCACTCTCTGCGATGTGGGCAGTCCCTGACGAGATGCTGGGGGGAGTTGCAGAGAAAGCAATTCCTGCCCCTTCCCTCCTTGCGTCTTGTCGCCGCTGGGGTTTGAAAAGCCCGCGCGCGCGCGCTATCAATTTGCATGGGTTCCTGGTCCTGGCTGGCCCCAGGCGTGGCTTGGAAGGGTTGTTGGGGGAGTGGCTTCTCCTGCGACCGTGGGAACCAAGCCCGCTTTGCGCGTGTTGCTTGCTTGTCGTTCCACCGGGATTCCTGTCTCACCCCCACCGCCAGAGCCGCTTTGCTCAGCTGATCCATATTACTGGGCTTTGGACCTCTCGAGAGCTCATCTTTCACATCCTCATTCAACCCCAGGTAGAACGCCGCTTCCATGGGAGGCGAGTGCAGTTCCCACCCCAGTCTGTGCACTAGCATGGTGAATCTCGCCCAATATTCGCGAACGGTCATTGTTCTTTGCCTTAAATTATGCAGTTCCTCCTTGGTCTGGTCCATATGGCTATCGGACGCATACATAGTTTTCAAAGCCTCTAGAAATAGTTTGACGTTCTTCATGCAAGGATTTTTTGTCGCGATTAACGGTCTTAGCCACTCCCTGGCTGCCCCTGTAAGGTGTTCCACAATAAACGCTACCCTGTGCTCATCATCAGGGAACTCATCATGGTGCAGCTCAAGAGCATACACTATCTCAGTCTCAAAGCCATGATATTCCCTCGGGTCTCCATTGAACTTGCTTACTAGGGTCCCCGCTCTCCTTCCTGGCAGCACTTGGAGTTGGGGGGCCCCTCCCGCCTTGTTTTTCTCAGCATCCAACTTGTTTTGGAGCTCTACCGCCACCGCCCTTAATTGCTGCTCTTTTTCCTGAAGCGCTCTCACCTGTTCCGCAAGTTGTAGCCGGTCCTCCTGGACCTTCTTGGTTTCTTCTTTAGCTGCCTTTAATTCCCCCTGTGCCTGCAGCGCCAGTTGCTGCAGGTCCTGTTGGGCTTTCTCCGCGATCTGCCGCCATTTCTCTGCCTCGGACGCACTCATCCCGGCAACTCCAAAGTAGCCCAAAAAAAGATTCGGAGGTTGCTGTCACAGTGGCCGGAGCGGGCTACTTCAGAGTAACGACTCTACACAGCTCTGCATTTTATTCTTTTATTGGTGCTGCGTATTTACAGTGCTGAAGTCATTGCTATTTACACGGAGCTATGTGTTCAGTCGGGTTCAGAACCTCCGAATGGCTTTTGGCGCGTCTTTCTCCAGCACAAAAGCCTTGGTAGACCCATCCTCTTTCCTCTCCTCTTTCTGCGCAATTCCGGAGTTGGGGGGATGGGTCTCCCCCCCTTATTTGCCCCTTCCTGTCCCACCTGGGACCCTGGCTCCGCTACCTTGCCTGAGCCTCGGACACGACTTCCTGCTTCCCCACTGGAATCGGAACTCTCTCTGCTTTCCCCTGTGCTCGGGGATGGGCTTGAACTCAGGAGGGGAGGGACTTCGCGATATCCCCTGTCCCTCACATTGTGTTTCTTAAATGGATTCTCTGCTCGAGATGCTGCTACTGCTGCGGCAACCACCCATCATCGTGGAATGGGGTGACTTTTGAGCCAGATTATTTCCATCCACACAAGCCCTTTCCTTAGGGATTGCCAACCAATTCTTATGAAGGCTTTTCAGAGCTCCTGGGCCTTTAAATCAAGCCCTTCCTCTTTGCACTTTCAGCCTATTTTGCAGATTTTAGTTGATCCCTTTCTCCTTGAATTGCCCCATTTCAGTGTCTTCCCCCACTCATTTTTAAAGTTTAATTCAAAAATAATAGCTTTAAAAAATGTCATAAAAAAAAGAAAAAAGAAAATAATGAAAATAAATTGGCAATTAAAGACATACAAATAGAAACTGATCCATGGCAATTCACTGTCTATTTAGTTATGCACTAATATCCCAACCAGGCCTAATAAAGAAGTAATAAAAATAGTAGAGCTTGCAAGCAAGAAGCTTTTATTTGACATTCCCAGGGATCTTTTGCCAAATGGAATTCTTTTTGTGAGATGAGCTAGAACGATATTGGTCAGAGGGAAGACCCTAGCTGGTTACCAGTGCACTGCAATAAATGTTGTGTGGAACCTGAGTTTTTATTCTGCCAACAGAGAGAGAGCAGGGACACAAAAATCAATGCTGAGTACTGTAGATAGATGGCTTGTGGCAAGTCCTTTGCAAAGAGCTCCCTCTTGGGGTCTGTAGCAGACACTTCTGTACAGAGATAATTCTCACCCTGTGCCATGGGGTGGCACAGAGATACTGTATTTTGGGGCCTTGGCAGCCCCTCAAAAGCACAGCCAACAGGCAATGGGACCGGAAGATAAGGAACTGGGTGTGAATTAATGAACATACAGTAAGTAAATAACTGTGGATTACTGTTTTAATATATGACCCCAATGAAGAGACTCCTGTGGGAATAAAGATCAAGGATTTATTGCTTTTCAACATTGGAGATAACGTCCTTATGCTGAACTGGAGGAAGACTATTGTTGACTTTTATTGATAATAGTACAATAGTTGGCGAACTTCTTTAGACTTTTTGTGTGGAAGGAAAAATGAATGAACTTGAGATGTCCGAGTCTGAAGGGCTGGAAGTACATCACCTAACATAACAGCTGGAGTAAACACCTTGAATATTTTGAATAATTAACATATATATATAACTGACAGCTGGAAGTCCTTTCTATTTCTATCTTGTCCTTTTTCTCTTTTCCATTCCTTTATTATTTTTCTCTTTCTTTTACTTTGACTTCCCTTCCTTTGCTCTTGCTCCTGTTTTGTTTTTTGCTGTCCTCCATGCAGAGGAAGGTGATGGCTGGCTGGTGAAGGACCCTGTGTGAGAGGCACAAAGATCCAGGCATCCCCAAACTGCGACCCTCCAGATATTTTGGCCTACAGCTCCCGTGATCCCTAGCTAACAGGACCAGTGGTCGGGGAAGATGGGAAATAGAGTCCAAAACATTTGGAGGGCCGAAGTTTGGGGATGCCTGTAAACCCTTTTGTGTGCCCCCCCAAGAACTCAAGGGAAATGACCTCATGCAGTGCTTTCTCTAGTAATCAGGAACTCCGTGAGTCTTAACCCCTTCATATCCTTATTTTGCAAACATGTACAATATTGTTGTTTTGACCACAAATCCCCACAAGGAGGACTTTTGCCCTTCAGGGTGGATTAATGGAGGAGGAGGAGGAGGAGGAGGAGGAGGAGGAGGAGGAGGAGGAGGAGGAGGAGGAGGAGGAGGAGAAACAGGAACTGTCAATGCATACCTGAGAGTTCCAGACAGTTCCAAGGGAGGGCAGAGTGAGTGTGGTCCCAGTCAGGGAAGTCTTCCCCCACCCCATGGTGTGTTGGGGGGGGGGGAGGCAGAGGCATGAGTCCTCAGGTGGTTCTTCTCTCTTGCTCCACACACACGGAGCATGCTCAACCCACCATCATCCCTATCTTGGCAGGAGGAGTGGGTGGATTAAGTCTGTATTGACAGCAGAACTCCCACCCACGGTTGTGCTAGCTTAGCCCAGAATTGCAATAATATGGAAGGGAAATAACAACAAATGTCAAGTTTAAATATTTTACAGTGAATGCAGTATATTTTGTATAACAAAAGCGCTTACGTGACAGTAATAACCCCCAGTGCTTTTAAAACAACCTGATTGCTACTGCTGTACAGCTACAAATCCATCCTTTTTATAGAAAAATACAAATATCTTCAGCATGTTTAGGATGTTCTGAACAGCAGAGCAAAAGTGTAAATGAAATGCATTATAACACAAATGGCTCACAGTCCTTTGGATGTTCACATGGTCCTTGGAAGAAGGCAGAGGTTTTTTTCTACCTCTCCTTCGAACCTTGAGCCCTGCAGATAATTCAGAGCAAGCCTCGAACTCTGCAAAGACCCCTGGTTTTTCTCCTAACCCCTCTGGAACAGCTCTTTCTCCCTGGGCTGTACAGTTTCAGTGGTGCTGTCTGTCCCAGGAGAAGGGAACATGGAAAATAAGAAAAGGCAGTTGGATCAGGCCAGCGGCTAGGGCCAGCTGAAGACATTTTGGCACCTGAGGCAAACCACAAAATAGCACCTGCCTTAGGGAAGAAAATCTACATCGAGAACAAGGGTGGAAGGAGACCACCAGCGCCTTCTATTTGTCAGGAGGACACTGTAGAAACGACATGGGATGGGGGGGCTGCGAGGAGGCAGCAGATCCAGCCTCCAAGAAGCATGCTGCAGCTCTTGCTGCCACCATAGCAGAAGCAGAAGCAGCAGGAAATGCATTCCTTGGGGGCCGGATCTGCTTTCCTTGTGGATCCTGCTGCCTTATCTTGCCTCATGGGTGAGCCAGCCCTACCAGTGTCCCATCTAGCTCAGCATCCTGTTGACCAACCAGAAGCCTGTGCTCTGGAGGGGGGAGGAGAGGGGCAACTAGCACCGCCGCCCTGCTTCCCCACCAAGCTACGTACTGAGCTATGCTCCTGCAGTGAGCTGGCTTATTCTCAAGAAATCCTTTGTGGGCCTGTGGTCTTCTGGGTTCAAGACCTGCCTGGTGCCCTCTGAAGGGTTGGTCGCTGTCTGGATAAGTCCCCTCCCTCTCATTGATCTTCAGGCTGAGAAAGAGCAAGTGCAAAGTTGTGAAGGCGACTGCTCAGTGGAGCTGCCAGAGGTTGAAGGTCAACCTCCCTGGCATCCTGGATATGACCTTAGCAAGAAAGAATGTCAGAGGGTCAAGCAGAGAGCCAGTGGTGGTGTAGTGGTTAGAGCAGGTGTAGGCAACCTAAAGCCCGTGGGTCCCATGGATGGTCTGGGAATCAGCATGTTTTTACATGAGCAGAATGTGTCCTTTTATTTAAAATGCATCTCGGGGTTATTTGTGGGGCCTGCCTGGTGTTTTTACATGAGTAGAATGTGTGCTTTTATTTAAAATGCATCTCTGGGTTATTTGTGGGGCCTGCCTGGCAGGGGCGTACCCAGGATAAAAATTAGGGGGGGCAAGGGGGGCAAGGGGTGGGAGGGGAGGGACCACAGTGGGTGCCTGTGGCTGCCTCCTCCGCTTACGCTCCCCGCGCGCCTCTGGAGCTTCGCGCTGGGAGCGGGAGCCTGGGGCTGCCACGCCTGCGCCCCTCAGCCTTTTGCTTCTAGGGGGGGCAATTGCCCCCTCTTGCCCCCTCTTCCTACGCCCATGCTGCCTGGTGTTTTTACATGAGTAGAATGTGTGCTTTTATTTAAAATGCATCTCTGGGTTATTTGTGGGGCATAGGAATTCATTCTCCCCCCTCCCCAAATATAATCCGGCCCACCACATGGTCTGAAAAAGGTTGCTGACCCCTGGGTTAGAGGGTCACACTAGGACCTGGGACCTGGGAGACTAGGGTTCGAATCCCTGCTTGGCCATGAAGCTCATTGGGCAGCCTTGGGACAGCTCCTGCCTCTCAGCCTAACCTACCTCAGAGGATTGTTGTAGAGATTGAAGGAAGAAGAGCAGACAATGTATGCCACCTTGAGCTCACTGAAGGAATAATAATAATAATAATAATAATAATAATAATAATAATAATAATAGGAATTGGTATTCCCACAGAGGTTACAGTTAATGCTTTCCTCTTGAAGTACCCAGCCTTCCTGTGGATTTATCAGACTGGAGCTGAGGGTGACACAGTCATATAAACTGGGAGGAACTGGTTTTGCTCCCAACAGGAGTCTGAACAGCACCCCTCTAAGCCACAATGCTCTTCACAGCTGTTTAGTGTCCCCTCCTGCTCTTTGACCGCCCTCTACTCATGTCTGGAGGCTGCTGGCTCAGGGAGGAATATGCAAGATGGCTCTTGCAAGGCTGTTTCCTGCAGGAGAAACTGATTCCTGCCTAGTTGCTGGGGGCAGCTGAGGCAGCCAGAATAGGTTTCCATACATAGCAACTTCCCTTCAGATGCAGCAGTAGAGGGGGCGGGGGGCGGGAGAAAGAAATCCCACCTAAAATAGAATTGTGCGACAGCAGCTTCGAGTCCCTGGGGAACTATGTCTCTGTTTAGCAAACCCAGTTTGAGGAAGCAGAGGGGGAGCAGCAGCTTTTCAGCAGAGGCGTACCTGGGGTCCCTTGCACCCTTGGCAACCTGCCACCCCGAATCACTTTACTGCAATAGGCACATTAGAATTGCTACATTTTACCTGACCCAGGTCCTCGAAGTGTCTGGAGTGGGGGCAAGGTGAGGAGGAAAGGCGAAAAAATGCACACCTTTGTGCAGCGGTGTGGAAGGTCCCAGGTTCAATCCCCAGTGGCAACTCTAGGTAGGACTGGGAATATTCCATGCCTGAACACCAGAGAGCTGCTGCCAGTCAGGGTAGACAACACTGAAGTACATAGACCAGTGGTCTGACTCAATATAAGAGCCTGATCAAGCCCAGCATCCTGTTCTCCCCTCCTGTGGCTTCTAGCAACTGGCATTCAGAAGCACTGCTGCCTCCAACTGTGGAAGTAGAGCGATAGCTGTGAATTTGTCTGATCCTCTTTTAAAGCCATTCAAGTTGGAGAGAGAGAGAGAGAGAGAGAGAGAGAGGGAGAGAGGGAGAGGGAGAGAGAATGAGAGAGAAGGGCCATAGGAAGAGCGCAAGCCCTTTTATGCTGGTAGAACAGGCACCCCCAAACTGTGGCCCTCCAGATGTTTTGGCCTACAGCTCCCATGATCCCTAGCTAACAGGACCAGTGGTCAGGGATGATGGGAATTGTAGTCCAAAACATCTGGAGGGCCGAAGTTTGGGGGATGCCTGTGGTAGAATAAGGAAGATTCTGCCCTGAGATAGCAATACCTATTGAACAACTAAAGCAGGGCAGAATCATGGCCAGCAGGGGGCATCAGAGTGCAAGAGTCACTTTTAAGCTGCATCTTACACCTGTCCAGAAGACAAACAATGCTCTCCCCCTTTGTTTGTTTGTTTGTTTGTTTGTATTTTATTGAGAGTATTACATTGAATTCAAGTAAATAAGAAAAAGAAAAGAAAAGAAAAACATTTTAAATGCAAGGGAAAACAACAATGACAAAGTAACACTAAAATATAATTAAGGTTACATAACTATATAGTATATACCGATATGTAAGTAAATAAATTTATTATTTCCATCAAGTATACGTTGGTTCGAAGACAGGAGTGCCTGGCATGCTCTGGTCCACGGGGTCACGAAGAGTCGGACATGACTAAATGACTAAACAACAACAACATGTTGGTTCATGGGTCACCGTGGTTTCAATAAATACGTTCCAAATATAATTACATTTGTCAATGCATTATCTTCATCTGAAAACGATCCGTTCATGGGTTGCAAGAGTTGATCAAAGGGGGGGCCTTCCTCATGAGTGGCAGGCCTATATACCAGTCAGAGACCTAAGGCAAGGACTGAAAACTGGCTCCCCACCCCCCATCCCATAATGACTACTGTCCTGTCCTCATTGCCATGGGGGAGAGACCAGGATGCTGTGTCACTGAGCCCCAATCACAGCCACCAGTATGTAAACCATGCACAAGGAAAACACATTATCAGGAACATGGCCTGGGGCTCTATTCCTCAAAGATGGGGAATTGTTTGAGTCCTTTGCATATATCTCCAGGATACAGGTGTAGCCAAGTGGCTCAGAAGGTCAGCCAACCTCAGAAGGTCAGCCAACGAGCTTTGCTTTGCAGGGCACAGTCAAAGCAGGATAACACTTGAGCCCACATATTTCCAGTGTGGCTGACATTTCCACCAGGCCACTAAGGGATATAAGTGGTGTGGCCACCTTCACTGTGTGTCATCGATGATATCCTTTCTGCTTTGGCTCAGCTTCCAACCTGCAACACAGGGGCTTCCAGAAGCCCTAGGTGACACTGCAGGGTTGTGTGCTAAATATCTCAGCTCAGCCTGCATTGTGGGAGCAACAGCACTAGGCAACCTGCCTTGTGCTCTCCCAGCCTCACAAGGAGGGATGTTGCATGACAAGAGCTCGCTATAGCATTCACTATCCTATCAGAGCTTTTCTTCTAGAAAAAAGGTGCCAGTAGTGCGTAAGCTACTCTCTTTCAGCAGCAGCTGACTTCAAACTGCAGCTACTCCAATCCTCGCTGCAAATTGGGCATGCTGGGTGGCATTTACATTGAAATTGGTACTGACTGAGTTGAAAATCTAACCAAAATCCCTCCCACCCCCATGAAATAAAACCTGGATGATAAAGACCACAAATGCCCTCTTTAGTTTTGTTTGGGGGTGATCATGCTGGTGCCCAATCACATCTGTGTAAAAATCTGGGGTTTTCCACTGTGGACGGCTCAGCAGTCAATTTGGCACATCTAAAAACTGATTCTTGAGGTAAGCCAGAATGTTGCCTATCCAGCCAATAAGAAGATCCCCTCTGGACATGTTCTAACTCTGTGGCCACACAACCTGAGAGCCAGTGTGGTGCAGTAGCTAACGTGTCAGACTAGGACTCTGGGTAGAAAGAGAGCGGGGCAGCTACCCTGCGGAGGTCGTTGCATGCGAAGCCCTGAGCCGCCTGCCACAGAGCGACTGGGAAGCAGGTGGGGCCGAAGGGCTGAGTCAGCCGAGCTGAGGAATCCCAGAATTGCAGAGTTGATGCTTCAGTGGCTGAGCTGTCTGGTCATTTTAATGAGAGCCACATTGAGCTGATCCTCTGTTTATACACCCCGGGCAGAGGTTATGCAAACAGGCGGCTTCGCCATCCAGCTCCGTTGCCTCCGGGGCGCAGTCAGCAAAGGGGCTGGCCGGGGCGGAGGGAGAGAAAGCAGCCAGCCGCGGCCCTCACAGCCTCGCGCGCTACCTCCGTGAGGATGAGCAATTCTTCCACTAGCCTCTGGGATCCTTCCGCGACCATTCTGCTGCTCCACCCAGGGCAGAAGCCGAGAATGGTTGCTCAGGCCCCTGCCATGCCCAGCCCAGACTCAGGGAGAGTTCTGCCTATGCCTAGTCAAGTGTTTGAGTGAGATAGTTTCTGGTGAGAGGGCTGGAATTATTGAAGCTAGCTTTCCCCAACCTGGCGCCCTCCTGATGTTGTTGGGCTACAGCCTCCATCCTGAGTGGGGCTGATGCAAAATATCTGGAAGGCACCACGTTGGGGAAGGCTGATGTAGACCATTTTCATGCACCACAACAGTAGTTCCCAAAGTGGGTGGTACTGCTCCCTGGGCGGGGATTACCTAGCAGGGTGCTAAGAGGCAAGGGGGTGGCAGGCTGGCATTGGAGGTGGTGATTTTTTAAGACATCTGCTAAGTGACTTTAAACCAGATATTGGTAAACTGGTACTGTATCGGTTTGTGAAGCCCATTCACTGCATTAAGAATGTACTGAACAGGGAAGTTCCTAAGTGTAGTATCAAAGACACTTGCTAAATACAGGCTTTGAAAAGCTGGTATCACTGGATCAAGTGGATCCATTTTTCTGAATCAATTAAACTAAATAGATTCACTTGGATTTTGAATGAATGTGCACTTAATTGTTACACTTTTGAATTTTATTGCTTTATTATCGTCCTGAGTGGGTTGTGCAAATCACTATTCTGGATAATGCTTTTCATAGGGTAGGGGGCACTGGTGATGAGTTTATGGAGCCAAGGGGGCAGTGACCTGAAAAGGTTTGGGAACCACTGCACTGCATCCAAAAGAGCCACATTTGGAGGTTGTCCTTCGCTCCTCCACCCTTTTTGCCACATGTAGGTTTGTGCCTGAGGCTCATAAGGGCTTCTTCTGCCCTCGAATGCTCTCCTCAGTAAGGCCAGCCACAGCCTCTGAGGTTAAGTTGAGGGATGGATCTCTGCAAGTGATTCCAGCCCTGCAGGGAGTTGGACTAGATGACCCTTGGAGTCCTTTCCAACTGTACAATTCTATGATTCTAAGAAGTTGAGAGGAAGTCAACTGTTTGCAGAGAAAGAGCATCTTGTCTCCAGCTCACCCGTTTAATATCTTGCAGTGGAATGAAATTTCCTGGCCTGGCTTTGATACTTATGAAATATCCGGACTCCCTTTGCTTTTTTGTTGTTGTTGCCCTCTTTCAAAAGAGGTGTAATTTCCTATTGATGGGTTTAGCAGTCAGACTGTGTGCTCAGCAAGGGAGAGGAATGGGAATGGGAGGGAGGGAGGGATGGGAGGGTTTTTTTGTCCATCCCAGGCACTGCCAGGCTGCTGGCCTCAATGGTTCTGCTGCCTCAGGCCTTTCTCTGCTTGAAATAATCCACCCTTTCATGGTTAACAAAACAGGCACATGTTGGCACACAAAGGCAACCTCCTTGTTTGGACAGGCAGGGTAGGGATGGGTGTAGGGAGACTAACTTGGGGCATCAATCTTGCTGGGCTTCCCCTCTTGAAAAATCTGCTCAGTGATCTTTGAGATTGTCATTATTAAGCAGCTCAAACTCATTCCACCCCTTCTCATCTCACACCCTCCTTGTGTTTTATTCTCAGGTTCCTTCTCTAAATTCTCTTTATACATCACCGATCCATTTTACTGTTTTTAAAAGCACACTATCCTGACTCTTGTCTCGGCCTCCTGATTGTTTGACTCTTTCTGCTTTCTGTTAGGTGAAAGGCTAACTTTCTCCTTGCAGAGGTTGGTGTCATTTCTGTGGCTCTTCTCTGCACCTTTCAGGAAGGTGATGGCAGCTCTCGAAAAGAGCCTGATAAAAAGCACAGACGTCAGAGGGGAGGGATGGATATTAGCCTCCAGCCTCACAAGGACTAGGCAATCAGGAAGCCTAGACTAGGGGCAGTCAACAAGTTGCCCTCCAGACCATAGCTGCCAAGTTATCCCTTTTAAAAAGGGATTTTCCCTTATGCTGAATAGGCTTCCTCGTGAGAAAAGGGAAAACTTGGCAGCTATGCTCCAGACGTGCTTGGAATGCAGTTCTCACCATTGACTGTGCTGGCTAGGGCTAACGGGTGGGCCCCTCCCTGGGGCCATGCTTGTCCACTGTGTGGGAGTGGATATCGCCTGGGGAAGGTGACGTCATTGTGGCAATTCTGCCATTGCTCCTTGTTGATTAGTACTCTCCCATAATGGCTAATGTGTGATGCCAACTGGGGTGGTTGATGTTTTGCTGGTTCATGACTTTATGACTGATGGATGGGAACAACATTGTAAAGGGCAGTGTGGGAGTGCCTGTTGGTGTTGCCACACTATCCCAACAATTCTTGTGTGTTCTGCTGTGATGAATGCCATATAGCCAAGATAGCTCTAGTGCAGAGGTCCTTGGCATCAACTGTTTTCAATTCACGTCTTAATCCTTCTCGGGGCCCACCCACATTTCTGCTTAAAATGGACTGTGTGCCCCCTTTGCACCCTTGAATTCCCTCAATCCATACTTTGTTCCTTGAAAACAGCTGCTCTCCCACCTCTCATCTAAATCCAGATTCTCTATCGCCTTGGGAAATCTGAAAAGGAAACCTGGCCCACTTCAAAACCACTGCTGAATGGGGGATGTGGATGCCTTTGCCTGGTTTCTGCTATGTGGGCAGGTGGTCCACTAGTGTTGGGGGCAGGCGGGCATTGCTGGAAGGAGCAAATAATGGGAAACCTGAGAGTGGACAAGAAATTCCAGAGTATGAGGTGCTCCAGTAGGGACTTCAAGGGGGAAAACATATTATAGAAGCTCTGGGTTTCGTGGGCATATGTAGATCAGGCCAGAGGTGATTGGCACATTTTGTTCTCCTTCTTTCCTGCTCTATGGCTTTGAGTTCTTTTGGGACATCCTTTTCTCTCTCTCTCTTTTGTGTTTTCTACTATATAAATAAAAGTGATAAGAATATTGATCTGCTTTTCAAGGTGCTGTGTCCTAGGGTATATTACTGGGTGGGATTGATGTCTGTAATTAATAACAGAGTTTTTTTGTAGCTTGAAACTAGAGCTGCTGGTGGTGTAGTGGTTAGAGCATCAGTCTAGAACCCAGGAGAAATCAGGGTTCAAATCTCCACTCAGCCATGAAGCTCACAGAGTGACTTTGGGGCAGTCACTGCCTCTCAGCACGACCTACTTCATAGGGTTGTTGTGGGGATTAAATGAGGGGGGGGGGAAACCATGTATGCCACCTTGAGCTCCTTGGAGAAAAAGGTTGGATATACCAGTACATGCAATAAATAAATACATATCCTTCCTTTGCATTAGATACTGGGCACCCCTCTTTTTATAGACTCCATTTATAAGATTTTCAGATGCTCCTGAATGTTTTTTGCCTCATTTGTACCTATCATCGATCTGCTCCTAGACTTGTAAGAGAATATGCAGGCTTTTGGAACAATCATTTTTGCATATTTGTGGATATTTAGCTCTGCATCTGTGTTTGTTGTCAGTTTGTGCTTCTATCCCATCTCTCTGCATGTCTGCCAGAGATTGTGGCTTTGTGGCGCTTTGGAGCAATGGTCTTCAGCTGGGATGCACACACACCCGAGCACCCTCTCTCATGCACAACCTTGTTTCCTCCTCAGTGTTGTTTCCAATTGGCTACCTAATTGTTTGACACAGAGCATTTTTGGGGTGGGGGGCGGCGGCGCAGCGGTATTAATTTGCTCAGTTTCCCAGTTCACACCCCACTGATACTACTTTGCCTCTCTCATTGCTCAAAGAAGACTTCCATACATCCAGAATGACTGCTACCCCCATAATATTTGATGCAGTGAAAACTGTCACTCTATTTGCTATGTCTCCTACCTTACAAGGTTGTTGTGAGGACAAAGGGGAGATGATACTTGGAAAGCTTTAGAGAAGATCGGTTGTAAACATGAGAGCCTGGGTGTAGTGAATAAGGGCACTGGACTGAGATCTGGGTTTGAATCTCCCCTTGGCCTTATAAACTTACTGAGCAAGTTACACCCCTCTATCCAACTTCACAGAAGAAGAAACTTTGGAGCACCTTAAACTTCCATAGTCTAGAGTCCAATTCATTAAATAAAGGTTTCTCATCCATGAAAGTGTCTGATGTAATAAGCGTGTTTGTATTTAAGGTGCTACATGACTCAGTAATGTTTTGGCAAGGGTAAATTTTTGGGGGGTGGGGAGGATGCCGGCTATGCTCTCTGCCTTGAGCTTTTGGAAGGAAGGTGAAATAAAAACCAGGTTAAGAATATCACTTTTGATATGATTAAATGGAATGGATAGAAAGAAAGGTTTTCTTGACTTTCTTTCAGCATTTCAGGCACCAGGAACACGGAGCTGTTACCCTGAGGCTAGAGGAAGAGTCTCCAGCTGAAAGAAATCTGTGCCCCCCCTTTGGTTTTTTTGGGTAGGGAGAGGCTGAAGAAGAGAGGCAGAGGAAAGGAACAAATATTAACCGTGTGTGTGCGCGCTTTGAAGTCAAATATGAAAATATTCATATGGGGCATTCTCTGTGTGTTCACGACATGCAGGGCTCTTTTTAGACTAGCAAAAATTTTTTAATGCTCATATTTTGTTTTGACCAATATACAGATATAAAGCTTCCGGTACAATATACAACATTCAGAAATTCAATGGAGTTTGTTCATGGTAAGCGCAATTTTTAGTCTTGTTGCTGGGATATCCCTGATATCAGAATCGAGTTGGCAGCACATACATTCATTCAAGCACTGGCAAGTCTGTCTGTCTATTGTGTCTGCCTAAGAGCTAGACTGACACCACTACCACCTATGCACACATGCGAGCGTTTGCAGTTATGAAACAGTTTTTCTTTAATTGTTTCTTGAATTGCTGTTCCAAACTCATTGTTTAGTGGATTTTGCAGTGGGAATGCATTCTAAATATCACTGTTCTTTCAAGATGGAGGATATTTTGAAACGACATATTTAAGATTGCTTAAGGAGACCTTAGGTTGATATTTGAATCCAACAGCCTGAATCTCAAGGAAGTTATAGCAGAATTAGCAACCCCAGGAAAACCACCAAATGGTTAAGAATGCAAGAGCTGACTCCCCTCCCCCCTCCCAGCCTGCCACTCGTATAGCTGCCAATTTCAGAGAACATTTTCTGCATCTAATAAAATAAATTTGACTCCACAAAACTTTCTTCCATAACATAACGTAATTATATTATATATTTTAATGCTGTAACTTGCCCTGGGACCTAATGGTGAAGGACAATATTTTATATCTGTCTGTCTGTCTGTCTGTCTGTCTGTCTGTCTGTCTGTCTGTCTGTCTCTCTCTCTCTCTCTCTCTCTCTCTCTCTATCTATCTATCTATCTATCTATATCTATCTATCTGATACCACCAATGTCTTTGTTGTTTGTAAAACATTAAAAGAGTTATTACTATCGTACCTGTTTTGTTATGGGAAAAGGGGCATGAGGATGTTTAAAAGGAGAATGTGGTTCTGGCTCCCCAACAACTAGGAAAAGAAAATTGCTTGCCTTGGAATCTCACTTTCTGAACCAAAGGAAAATACACTGTTTACCACCAAGGGCTGCAGGAGTCCTTGCCCCAGACCTGCAGACCAGCATCTCAGCACAAGGTTCCATCCAGGCAGAGTCCCAAAAGACCGGGGGAGTAGGGGTTGCACAGCTCTCACACACAGACCCTTATCAGTTCTCCGTCCAACGGTTACAATAAGAAGGCTGGCTGGAAAAGTGATAAGGGCACGTGAGTGGATGGAGTTCAGGAATCCTGGCAATAAATTGGGGGTTGGGGGTAGGAAGAAATAAAGCAAGCAGGAGAAGACTGAAAGAAAGTTTGACATCACCAGTTGCATCTGGAACAGCAGGGAGGTCTTCCCCAGGTGAGAAGAAGGCAAGAGGGTCACAGGCTGCCGGTGACCTTAAGACTGGCTGCAGGAGGGAGCCTGGATCTCGCTGGTCCTTCTGCTTCTGGAACAGGCCAGGGAAACAGCTGCAACCCACCACGTCACCTGGGAGGGTCTAGCCCCTCTCCGCTTTCTTCTGCCTTCTCTGCCTTCGCTTTCATAAGCTCAGCCCATTCCTGCTTCCCAGATGCTCTGTTCCCCTGCAGCACTTGGTCTGACTGGCTGGGCTCCACTTTGTGCCCTGCAGTAAGTAGAGCTCCTGGCAGGTCACAACTCCACCCACTATCCACACAGGCAATGAGCAAGGGCAGCTTGGCAGAGCTGGGCAACTTGGGGCTCCTCTGGTGTTCCAAGGGCCTCTGGAAGGAGGTGCCTGACTAGGAAGCAGTCCGCTCGAGTGGATAGAGGAAAGTTTTTCTCCATCTCTCATAATAACATTAGAACTAGTGGAAGTTGAATGTTGGAAGAGTCAGGATGGATAAAAGAAAGCCCTCCTTCCGTGCAGTGTAGAGTTAAACTATGGGACTCGCTCCAACAGGAGGCAGCAGTGGCCACCAATTTAGATGGTGTTGAAGAAGGATTAGCCAAATCATAGTAGAGTGGGCTGTTGAGGGCTACTAGCTATGACAGCAATGCTTCTGAATACTGGTTGCTGGATGCTGCACAAGGGGAGAGGACTCTTGTGCTAAGAGGCAGGTGTTTGGCCACTGAGAGAACAGGATGCTGGACTGGATGGGCCCATTGGCCTGATCCAGCAGGCTCTTCTTAGGTTCTTGTTTATGTTTTTATATGCATTGCAGACAGAGGCATACCTAGTCTCCCTTGCACCTTTGGCAAATAGCTGCATCGGTTCCCCCCCCCCTTGTGCCCTTGGCAATCACATACCCTCCAACATGCTGCAGAGGAAAATCAGGACACAAATCTTCCAGGGCTGTACTCCCTCATGAGTCATGTTGCTCACACGACAGAGTACCCCCCGCAACACACATCTTTTGGGGCTGTGCTTTCACGGGAGCCAAAATGGAACATCCCATGATCCAATCAGAAGCTGGGATGGCTTCTGTAATTCCGGGGATGTTCTGCCTAAAGCGGGACAGTTGAAGGGTATGCAGTCACTGGCTCTCTTTGTCTTTCTTTGTGGTTTTTGCACTCCTATAGGCCTGCACCCTTGGCAAAGGCTAATCTGGCTGACCCCCCAGGTATGCCCCTGCTTGCCAAGTAGTCCACTTGATGTGCCAAGCTAAGAGAATCCCGAGCAATGGGCTTTGGAGGCCCCATTTATGTAGGAAACTTAAATTCTACAGACCTTTCCAAAAGAGAAGACAAGAATTTAGTTCAGTGCTAAGAGCATCTGCTTAGCATCCAGTGTCTTCCTAAGGAAACCTTGGGGGAGCTTTAACCCTCCAGATGTTGCTGGACTACAATTCCCATCAGCAGCAGCATGATCAGTGGCCAGGGATGAGCAGACTTATAGTTCAGCAACACCTAGAGGGCAAAAGCTTCCCCACACCTGTACGGAGGGTTAGTAAAATCAATAAAGACTGTGTTCCTTTTCAAGCTACCCAGCAGGTTTTCCCAGTTTAGGCCAAGATGAGAGGAAACAAGCCTTGCCATGATTGGGCATTCAACGAATGCAAGAGGTTTCCTTCTGCATCTTCCCCTCTCCTTGTTGCTGCAAATGCACCTTTCTCTGCTGTTGTGCTCCAAGCCTCCCCTGCAGGGTTCCTTGTAATGTTGCTGCTGCTGCTGCTGCATGTGTGCCAGGGTCTCCTATAGCACGGAGGTATAAGTGGCAGGCAAGGACACACCCCCCACAGCCCCCACCCCATTTGACAGAGGAATAATGCAGAGCAGGTTGTGCTTCATCTTCTCCCTTACCATTTGGTGGCTGCAGAAGAGCAGCTGCCTTGCTGGGTCAGCCCAGAGGTCCATCTGGCCCAGTATCCTCTGTCTCCTCTTCCACCCCTGGGCTGCCCCAGCCGCTCTCTGCTCCTCTGGCCCCTCCTCCCAGCTGCCTCAGCTGTTTTCAGCAAGGCAAGGAATGTTCCCTTTGCAATGCTCCGTTTTTGGGGCTAAACCCTTTTCAATTGGCCACACTCTCAACCCCCTCCGCCCCAGGCAACTCCAGTAAGCATCAGCTCACAGAGCAGCATGACTCAGTGGTCAGCGATGGGGCTCCAGGGCATAGGCAAAGCAGTCTTTGGAAGACTGGGCCTCCCCCTTTCTTTCAGATTGCATAAATGTGTGTCAGGCCAAGCAGAAGACACAGAAATAAATGTGCAAGCCTTCTCCTAAGGGTGTTAATAGACCGGTGTTGTTCAGTCTGAAGACTGAGGGGGGATATGATAGCCATCTTCCAGTATCTGAAAGGCTGTCACATAAAACCTTTTCTTTTTTTTATTTAAATAAAACATAAAACTTTTTCTGCTGGTCTGCCCAAACCAGTGGATCCAAATTACAAGAAAGGAGATTCTGACTATACTTACCCAACTCCCTCCACTGAGGAGGAGGAGGAGGAGAGGTCCACTGCTCACTGGTGATGTGTCTGGGCAGAGTCACCACCATCCTGGGTTGTTCAGCCGGGCAGAGCCTGATTGTAGGCATGTATTCATTTCAGGGCTAACCTCCAGACACATATTTGTCAAGCTCTGGAGAACCTGCCCTTTCCCTCCCTTCTGTGCAGATGGAGAGGGGTAAATCCTTCTGTGAGACCCAGAGGAAATTGCAAATACCTTTTAGGTACCATGACCTGATTCCTGCCCCATCTCTCTCCACAGGCTCCTTCTTCCTTTCAAAGCTGGGACTCCCCAAGGCCTGCACAGTAGTGGGGGTGGGGGTGGGGGTGGGGGTGGCAGCCCCTCACTGCAATCCCTGGCTGTGTGTGTGTGTGTGTGTGTGTGTGTGTGTGTGTCTTTGCCTAACAAAAGTAGCCCAGGATTTACTCTGGCAGAGAAGGCAGGGAGCCTTGTACAGTACATTAAACCTAGAGAGTGGCAGACCAGGGCTTATACTCTAAGCCAGGCACCCCCAAACTGCGGCCCTCGATATGTTTTGGCCTACAACTCCCATGATCCCTAGCTAACAGGACCAGTGGTCAGGGATGATGGGAATTGTAGTGCAAAACATCTGGAGGGCTGAAGTTTGGGGATGCCTGCTCTAAGCCCTGTTACTCATTGGGGCACTGTTTTGCTGCCACACTGGGTGGGGCAGAGAGGGCCAAGAGAAATAGCTAAAGGAGCGGGGTGGGGTGGGGTCGTAGCCAGCCCTTCATTGATAGGAAGGGGGTTGGTCTGGATGACCCTTTGTGTCCTTCCCCACTCTACAATTCCATGACAAAATGGGCCAAAGACTGCCTCAGAGCCCTCAGTCCAGATAATAGGTAGCTTGCATGAGACTCGTCAGTGGTAAAGGTACTCTGCACATGTTCAGGGACCGTCACCTCAATATAAAGGCTTTTAAAACAGGCTTCAGAGCCAAACGTGGCTCACAACCCTTAGAAATGTCTTTTGCTGCTGTGCAGTGTTGAGTCTCATGTGTGGTACTGGCAGGACATATGCAACCCCCCCCCCCACTTCCAGCTAGCCATGTTGCCCATTGGATGTTTTTGGACTGACCTACCCTATTTCACAGGGAAGTTGTGAGAACCAAATGCCCACTTTAAGCTCTCTTCATTGACGAGCCTTAATCATAGCGCTTAATGTCTGAGCTGCTGGTGCTCAACCTCCCCCCCCCCCCCGTGCCCAATGCTGGGAGAGGAGCTTTGAGCTTCCGCTACGGAAAGAATCATCCTTTCCTTTAAAAGGTTCCGGTCTTCCTGAGCCTTCATGTTCTAAAGGTCTTGAGCTGAGTGAGCCCTGATGAGCTTGGAAGGGTGACGCGGCCAAAGCACCTGGCGAGCTGCCGTCTCTGCGGATGATCGCTCCAAAAAAAGCAGAAAGGTTTAATGCCATGACGCAGTTGTGCCACTAGAGGCCACCTTTGTTATATGAGCGATGTACTGTATTGTCAAAGCTCAAGTTATTTTGTAGTACGGTAGTGCGAAGCAAAGAGAGAGCTTTTGGTGACCCTAAGAGCATAAGATGCACCTGCCGGATCAGGGCAGTGTTCCATCTAGTCTAGCACCCTGTTCTCACAGTGGCTGAACAGATGGCTGTGGGAAAGCAGCAAGCAAGACTAGAGCCCAAGAGCACTCTTCCAGCAACTGGTATTCAGAAGCATCGCCATCTTAGCTCAGTAGTAGAAGAGCCTCCGCTTTGCAGGCAGGGGGTCCCAGGTTCGGACCCCAGCAATCCCACGTAGGGCAGAGAAAGACTCCCTGCATGAAACTCTGGATGGGATGCATGGAACTTGCGTCTGCCCTCCGCCTCTCTCTCCGCCGACCTACAGCTGAGGGGGAAGTGGCGGAGAGACTCCACGCAGCGTCCCCCACCCCCATGAGCGGCTCGCCCCCGGCTGCAGGACGTGCGCGCTGTACTGGGCACCCAAGTGGCTAGCTATGCTGCTAAATAAAGAGCATTCCAGTGGCTGTTAGGCAAATCTGTTATAGGTCAGAAAAAAAGAATTCAAGAAGCAGCTTGGAAGGAAGGAGAGAAGAGGGCCTTCTTGGTGGCTGCTCCCATACTTTGGAACTCCCTTTGTAGATAATCTAGACTGGCTTCCTCCTTGTCCTTCTGCCCCTGTTTTATTTGCTTTTTTTTAAAATGGAAGGGGTTTTAATAGTGCTGTGCTGTTTTTATTATTTGTATTTGTTAAATTTTGTTTTTTATATATTGTTTTAATTCTATTAGAGTTTAATTGCTTTTTAATTATTCTTTTGTATGGTTTTAGCTTTTTTATTTTATCTGCCTTGTGTTAATTGGTATAACAGCCTTGAGCCCTGGTCCAGGAACAAGGCACGGTATAAAGGAATATGATGACGATGATGATGATTCTAGCTTCTCAATGCCCTCTTTAAAAAAGCACCAGTTTGGGCACAAGCCACCCCTCACCCTCTCCATCCTATTGGAAAACCATTGAGTCAAGCCTGTCACCTGATAAAACGTTCATGCAGAGCCAGTTGGTTGTCTGTGACCCCAGTGTTTGGTTGGTCATAGAATTGTAGAGTTGGAAGGGACCTTGTTGAACATCTAGTACAAGCCCCTGCAATTCAGGAATCTGCAGCTATCCCATACAGCAGGCATCCTCAAACTTTGGCCCTCTAGATGTTTTGGACTACAATTCCCATCATCCCTGACCACTGGTCCTGTTAGCTAGGGATCATGGGAGTTGTAGGCCAAAACATCTGGAGGGCCGCAGTTTGGGGATGCCTGCCATACAGGGATGAAACCTGCAACCTTGGCCTTATCAGTACCTTGCTCTAACCATCTGAGCTACCCAGGCTTTTAGGTGACCCTTTAGTGAAAGCTTTCCCCTGCATGATGCCACAGGGACAGGAGTGACATCTACAAGCAATGTAGGCAAGAAAGGATTGTATGATAACTAGAGCCGCTTTTGAGAAGCAGCCCACGGTTGGAATGGATGCCCCGTCTTCTCTCACCAAAAATAAGCACCTCCACCCACATGGTGTGACACAGATGCTGGTCTCCAGATGGGCTGAAATTTCAGAGATGTCTTTCCCCTTCCTAGAAGCATCCCTTTTCAAACTGGCTATTTCTGTTACAGTCTCTGGAGAAAGTAGTAGCCACGTAATATAGTGAAGGCTGACATTCCAGGCTGAAATTCAGGAACCCAGGTGATGTTTTGTCTTTGCAAAGGTGACTCCCCACTCTCACTTCCACACAAGATGCAGGCTGGATTGTGCAGCTCTTGATGAGCCTACACAGGTGAGTAGTCAGATTAAATGCCCTGTAGGTGGCACCCTTGCCCTGAAATGGCTGGAAGTTGGTGATTTGAGGACTGGTGCTTAAAAGAATGTTTTCAGATTCTACAGTGCTATGTTTGCCTAAACCCCTCATCTCCTTTGGGTCTGCCTTAGAAAGGAAGAGTCAGGCCAAGCTGCTTTGAAAGGGAACCCAAATGCGTGGAGAAATCGACTGGTTTTTAAGACAAGTTACTGAGCAGGTGCTTGTAGGCAACCAGCATGGGGGTTGATAGCCTCTGGAGACCTATGTTCATGTGGCCAGCTTTGCAAGGCCCCATGAAACTCCAGCATTCCCTGACCCAGAAAAGATTCTCTTGAAGCTGGCATTTCCCACAAATGAACTTGGCCCACAGAGCCAAATGCTGGTTTCACTGCCTCTGTATTGCTGAAATGTCAACAAATTGGAGGAAACCAAACCATGCTCCAGATGTCCTGAACCACTCATTCTTGAGCTGAGAGCAACTGCAGATAATTGCACTGGCTTTGTCCATGCTCTGGGGCAGTCTCACAACTGCCCCGGGCGACAAATGCTAACACATACATCCTCTGTCTCACATACGTGTCTTTTCTGGATATTGTGATCCACACATGTTCTCTGCGATGCGCATTCTAGGCACCAACCCCTTGCATTGCCCTTGGAACACTCCACTGCAGCGGTTT
This sequence comes from Zootoca vivipara, assembly GCF_965207765.1. Lineage (NCBI taxonomy): Eukaryota > Metazoa > Chordata > Lepidosauria > Squamata > Lacertidae > Zootoca > Zootoca vivipara. Next base: position 27,499,728 of record NC_142596.1, on the reverse strand, counting down.
AGAGAGAGTTGCCGATGCCCAGTGGGGCAAGTGTTGCGCCCCCTGGTAGACTGGGCAGCAGCCAGTCCCTTCGCCAGCCAGTGCCTAATTAAGGGAGTCACTCCTTGCAGATTAGCCCCAACCTGGGAGCAGAGATAAGGCAGAGAAACGTAAAGTCAGGAGTGCTGCTGTGTCTCCTCGCTCTGGGCAATGCACATGGCTCTGGCAGTGCTTTCATGCCTCCCTCCTCAGTGGGTGCTGGTGGCCTCCCCTCCCTCCCTCCCTCTTTCCCTCCCTCCCTCCCTCCTGGCCCAGGGGCACGGTGTATGTGGGTATCCCTTCACCAGCCACAAGGAGAAGGAAGTGCCACCCCCCCCAGCCCAGGTGTGGCTTGCCACCCCATGGCTCTGGCTTCAATGAGGGGGCCTGTTGTGGGGGTGCCAGGTTGTACCCCCTTAGAAATTCGCTGCTGGGACTCCCCCCCCCCCAAAAGCTATGCCACTGCTCCATGGAAACTCTTTTCCAGAGCTTAACGGACATGAAGCAATTTCAAGGCTTTTTCTGCTTTGCCTTTGGAAGGAAACTCACTTGCACTGGGGGGGGGGGGAGGAAGAGAAGGGAGGGGAGGGAGGCATGCTTAAGGCCCGCGCTATCTGGTATTATCTCGCATGTCTTACCAGCTCTGCTTTAGCAGTTCCCAGCCTGTTCCTGCTTTCCTGCCACTGTTGTCTTCACACCTCCGTAGCCTGATTATGCAATGCACTTTTTTTGCCTACTGCTGCCCCCAGATCCAATATCTCCTTTCTGTTATCTTTCCCTGTGTGGTTTGGGGATCCCTCTCTGCCTGCATTTGGTTGGGTGAGAGAAAGCAGCAATGTGGGCTTCTCCCCTTGCAGTGTTGTGGAAGTGTTTTCCTGGGAGTTCTGCTTTGAGATGTTTCAGGAAGGCTGATGGTTGTGGGAGAAATAGGAAAGGAGAACAGCACAGAACTATTGCTACCTCTGTTGACACTACCATGAGGGATAAGCCTCGCTCCAGGTGGCCTCTGCAGGCAGCATGCAGCCCTCCCACCTCCGAGAAAAAAGGATTCATCATTAAACTCCACTGCCACCTTTACCTTACTCTGCAGTTGTAGGAGACGGTGCCCACCTAGTATTTTATATTAATAAGCAGCAAAAGGGGATGTGAAACTATTTGCAGCCAAGTGCATGAAGGAACAAACAAACATAGGAAGAAAGTAAAAAAATGTCCAGTAGCACCTTAGAGACCAACTAAGTTTGTTCTGGGTATAAGCTTTTATGTGCATGCACACTTCTTCCTTGTTGTTGTTGTTGTTTAGTCGTTTAGTCGTGTCCGACTCTTCGTGACCCCATGGAACAGAGCACGCCAAGCACTCCTGTCTTGCACTGCCTCCTGCAGTTTGGTCAAACTCATGTTCGTAGCTTGGATAACACTGTCCAACCATCTCGTCCTCTGTCGTCCCCTTCTCCTTGTGCCCTCCATCTTTCCCAACATCAGGGTCTTTTCCAGGGAGTCTTCTCTTCTCATGAGGTGGCCAAAGTATTGGAGCCTCAGCTTCAGGATCTGTCCTTCCACTGAGCACTCAGGGCTGATTTCCTTCAGAATGGATAGGTTTGATCTTCTTGCAGTCCATGGGACTCTCAAGAGTCTCCTCCAGCACCATAATTCAAAAGCATCAATTCTTCGGCGATCAGCCTTCTTTATGGTCCAGCTCTCACTTCCATACATCACTACTGGGAAAACCATAGCTTTAACTATGTGGACCTTTGTAGGCAAGGTGATGTCTCTGCTTTTTCAGATGCTGTCTAGGTTTGTCATTGCTTTTCTCCCAAGAAGCAAGCGTCTTTTAATTTTGTGACTGCTGTCACCATCTGCAGTGATCAAGGAACCCAAGAAAGTAAAATCTCTCACTGCCTCCATTTCTTCCCCTTCTATTTGCCAGGAGGTGATGGGACCAGTGGCCATGATCTTGGTTTTTTTGATGTTGAGCTTCAGACCATATTTTGCGCTCTCCTCTTTCACCCTCATGAAAAGGTTCTTTAATTCCTCCTCACTTTCTGCCACCAAGGTTGTGTCATCTGCATACCTGAGGTTGTTGATATTTCTTCCGGCAATCTTAATTCCTGCTTGGGATTCATCTAGTCCAGCCTTTTGCATGATGAATTCTGCATATAAGTTAAATAAGCAGGGAGACAATATACAACCTTGTCGTACTCCTTGATGCTACTGGACATTTTTTTATTTTTTATTTCAACTGTGTTAGACCAACACGGCTACCTACCCGAATCTAGGAATAAAGTAGTTTAGCTCATTTCAAGGGATGGATGGCATTTCTCATCTGAGAAGAGATAGAGACAAATATTGAGCTCTGGGAACCACACAGCAAAGTTAAAGAAGGATATTGTTATGAGTTTGGGGTGTTAAGCTGTATGCCACACACCTCTCCAATCCTTGGATCCAGCAAGTGTTAAAAGCTAAAAGCACCCTGCCTTTCTGTGTAGGGTGCTGTGCTTTTCAATGAAGACTTCCTTAGGCTGAGGAAGGGCCAATCGAAACCCTATAACAAACCTAGTTTGGTGGCCACCTCTATGCCTCTCTCCTCCTTTAGAAGCAGCTGCTCAGCCCAGAAGGGCTGCTTAAAGGAAAAAGGAAAGGTCCCCAACAGCATGGATGCAATGCAGATTCTACGCATCAGCCTGTCTGTCTGTCTGTCTGTCTGTCTGTCTGTCTGTCTGTCTGTGGTGTGTGTGTGTGTGTCTGTCCCAGGTAGACAAAAGAAAGTTTGCCACTGGTTGCTTCTCCAAAGGTCTCAGACTGCAGCTCATCAAAGATAATGGACAAATAAGTGTCGGCATGGAAAATACAGCGAGAGGACTTGTGTTCTTAACAGCTTGTTTCCATAGCTGATGAAAGCCACCCTTCTCCCCAAGCCTTTGGATGGGCTCATCAGAGTGCCCAGGCTAGTTTTCCAGAAGAATGGTGGTTGAATAGAAAGCCAGCAAGCAGAAAATCTCTGGAGTCTGTCAGCCACTATAGTTTATGCCTCAGTGCACCTCCCATCTGATGACTGTCTTCTTAGTTCTGCCTGCGTGCGGAGGACTTGGGGAGCAATGGGCCCCTCCCTTAGAGAAACAGAAGATTTGGGGAACACGTCACAGATAGGAATGTAATGGTTGTTCTTGGCTGGGAGCAATAAGGTTGATGCTACTCTCAAAAAGCAAAAAAACAGTCCTCTTCCCTAGGAGGACATTCAAGTGGAGAAAAGGTCACAACGTTCAGCTTGAAAATTCATATTCCTTATGATGAAACTCTTGCACGATAGTGGGGTTTTTTTTTAGCGTAGAAGAAGTCATAGAATCATAGAATTGTAGAGTTGGAAGGGACCCACAAGAATAATCTAGTCCAACCCTCTGCAATGCAGAAATCTCAGCAAAAGCATCCATGACAGATGTCCATCCAACCTCTGCTTAAAAACCTCCAATGAAGGCTAGTCCACAACCTCCCAAGGGAGACCATTCCACTGTCATACAGCTCTTACTATCAGATAGGTCTTCCTGATAGTTGGGACCCCCTTTCTTGTAATTTGAATCCATTGGTGTGGATCCTACCCTCTGGAGCAGGAGAAAACAAGCTTGCTCCATCTTCCATGTCACAGCCCTTTAGGTATTTGAAGATGACTGTCATATCTTCTCTCAGTCTATTCTTCTCCAGATTACACATAACCAGCTCCCTCAACTGTTCCTCATAAGGCTTGCTTTCCAGGCCCTTGATCATCTTGGTTACCTCAAGAGTCCTAATGATAAAAGCTGGTGAACTTGATTGGGGGGGGGAGGCTGAATGGAGAACATTGGTTCTTTTACCAGTTCCTCCTTATTAAAACTCAGGTTCATGGGCATAGCCAGGATTTATTTGGGGGGGGGCATGCTTTATGTTAGGGGGGACAGAACCGAGTTATCTGCAATTGGTCAGTTAAGTATTTTATGTTTATAAATCAAGTATTTTACTTGTTGGGGGGGGCAGCTGCCCCCCTGCATCCCCCTGGCTACACCCATGCTCAGGTTACCCACTAAAATAGAATTATGAGGTTGGAAGGGACCTCGACAACCCTTCCTAGTCCAGACCCCTGCCAGTGTGGGAACCCTAATGCCGCGGCACCCCCTTTCCCTTGAAGGAAAAGACGTAGGAGCTGAGCAGTTCCGTCTCCTCTCCTTCGCCAGCTAACATTTCTCCATCTTCTCTCAGCAGACCCACCTGTTCTGATTCTTCTGCCATGGCTTCAGAAGGGACTTAGACAAATCAGTGGAGCCTGAGTCCTCTGGTTACTAGCTGTGATGGAGGCTCTGCTCTACCTCCACACTCAGCAATGCTTCTGAATATATCTTGTTGGAAACTGCAGGTGAGGAGAGGGCTGCTGTTGCACTCAGCTCCTGCTTGTGGGCTTCCCACTGGGACATCTGTCTGGCCACAATGGGAACAGGGATTTTCTGATGTTCTGATGTTCTTTTTGTTCCAAACCTATCCAAAAGAACCACCCCCTTTTTGTTGTTTTTGCATCTTGCATAAGCCTAAGCCATGACTGGAGGGTAATCCACTGCCCACCTCTAGCTTGCTTGCTTCTCTTAAGCCTTGGAAGGCTCCTCCTCCTCCTCCCATTTCTTTTAAATCTGAGTTCATCAGAGAGCTCCTTTTCCTGCCTTTGGATGTGTCCTCATTGCCTTGTGGAATGGAATGGGTTTTGGAAAAAAACAAATAAATTGGGTTGTTTGTTTTTATTTTAAAAAAATGTTTTAAAGAAGAACCCGCATTTGTAAAAGAAATATCCAACAAGCAGGTAAGTTGCACAGGTAAAAATATTAAATGCAGCAGCAGCAGCAGCAACAACAGCAACAACACACAACCCTAACCCCTCGACTGTCCCCCTCCCAGCAGTCCATATATACTTGAACATTACAGTGAAATCACAAGGAAAAATTGTCTCAAAATAAAATAAGCAACCATTACTTAGTATTCCATGCAGGTAAGTAAAAGAAAGAAGAGTAAAATGAAAAAATAATAATAATTCTTTTTTTAGGTTGGAAAATACACTAAGAAGCATGAGCTCAAGAAATCGTTTTAAGATTAAGCATTCCAGATTCTAGTATAATGTGATAGGGGACATTGACTGTTATTTTTATTATTAGCATAATTAATAGACGACTGCCACAAAGCAATAAATTTATCAGACTTGGAGACCCCATTTCAATGGAATGGTTTTGATTGCACCTTCGGTCTCTCACTTTTAAGAAGCCCCCACCCAGCTTCAACTTCTGCCTCCTGCTTTCTTTCACCAAAGGGACCACACCCAGCATTTCTTGAACTTTCTTGAAATCAGCTTTTTCTAAAGTCCAGGGTGCATATCTAGCTATGTTCACCTTCCCCTTCCCCCTGCATCATGATGACCTGGACACTTCCACTCAACTTCCCCCCTCCACAGCCAGTTCTTCTCTGTGAGCGGGGATCACATCTAGGAAAGCGGATCTCCTGGGATCTTCTCCCACCTTCTGGGAGATGTAAGTGTTGTCAGGGCAAGGGCAGCCAGCCAGAAGAAAGAGATATTCTACTCTTAGCAATCCTGATTATCCCAATGTCATGTGGCAAGAATCCCATAGGCTCCTTCTGAGAACTGTTCAGTTTGAAAATAAGGCAGAGACTATGGACTAGGCTTCTGAGCAGCCCACGTGGTCTTCCTCTTCCTCCGAGAAGATGCATTTTCTCCAGTGCTCCTGTCACTCTGGCTCAATTTCCCTGTCCAAGTGGTCCTGCCCTGCAGGATAAACACAGCTTCCCAATGGTGGCCTTTCTGAGTCATGCATCTCTCTCTCTCTCTCTCTCTCTCTCTCTCTCTCTCTCTCTCTCTCTCTCTCTCTCTCTCTCTCTCACACACACACACACACACACACACCCAGAGAGAGGGGGGGAGGAGAATAAAAACCAGCCAACATTAGAGAGAGAGATGTTTTCATGACCCAACAATCTCCTCTATTGGCAGGACAATTGCAAATGATGGTGACACATGACATTCTGGGGATGCGTTGACTTTCTTTTGATCCTGTGGAAGTGTAGCAACAATGTACAAATATGGTTTCAATTGGAAATATTTCCATGCAAATGAAACAGCAGATGAAACACATATTTTAATTGTTGGTTGTTAACAGTGGAGGAACAGTCTATTGATGACTACTAGCCACGATGCTTTGCCTCCACAGTTAGAGGCAGCAATGCTTCTAAATACCAGTTACTGGAGATCACAGGAGGAGGGAGTGCTCTTGTGATTGGGTCCTGCTTGCTGGCTTCCCCCTGGGGGCATCTAGTTGGCCACTGTGAGAACAGGATGTTGGATTGGATGGGCCATTGTGCTGATCCAGCATGTTCTTCTTATGTTCTCAAAGCTCTGCTATGGGAGCTGCACTGATCATGGATGGCTTGTGGGTGCTGGCCCAGCAGCATGTTGGTCACATGATGAAGGCAGCCTTGGGAAGGCCTTTCCCTCCACTCTGGGCCATGTTTGCACAATTACCCCCATTGAGTTTTGGGAACTCTTGGCATCAAAGACAAAAACTGCTGAGGCAGCTACAGCCTCACCCTGCAAGTTGCCTGGCAGTCCCAACATGCATGACTCTGGCACCAAAAATTGTGGGTTCCTGGCCCCTTCATGGGGAATTTTGTGGGTGCTCAGGCACCCAGAGCCCCAGGGAGTTGGCAACTATGACCACAACATAGACTATTTATTTACTTTGAAAATTTCTAAACTGCACCTTCATTCAAAGTATGGATTCCAGGGGGGGGGTAGGTGTATAAAACTATTGCTTCTGCTTCTTATGGTTTGGGTAAATGCTGATGACACCTAGGACTGCATTAGCCTTTTAAGCAACTGCTTCAGCACAGCCTGTGGTCAACTTAAACCCTTTGTCGCCGCCAATACCCTCAGTGCTGTAACCAAGCCCTAATGCTTCTTGTGATATCAGCTAGCCAGATGTCATTTCCTTGATTGGAAAGATGCACGCCATCATCACAGAAGAGAGCCGCCTCGCTGAACCGAATTTCAGGGTGCTCAACAACATGGCCATCCATGTTACGCAGTTTGCGTGCCACCACACGATTCAAGAGTTTCCTGGATTTCTCCAAAGCCAGAGGGTTATAGCTATCGCGCCACACCCTCCTCTTGAGCAGTGTGGACCAAAACAAGGTTGTCTCAGGGAATAAGGCAGCAAGTCCATCAAAGTCCTTCTTTATATTTAGCAATAAGTCCACGCTCTTCCTGTAGTCCAGAACATGCATTGTGCGATGATCACACCATGGCCAGCAGCCGCCACACTGCTCTGCTGTACTGTTTTACTGCAGTGGCGCCCGGCGTCGTGATGGCCCTCCCAGGTCAACTCACAAAGGCTCCGTCTTTGGATGATGTAGATGCTCCCCCCCATACCCATGGCAGATGCAGCCATCCCATTGTTCTTTTGTCCTGCTTAGGGAGGTGGGGAGGTGTTCTCTGCTTTCTACAGCATTTATTCTTGGCTCAGAGGCTGTCAGAAGGTTTTTTTTTAATTTAAACCATTCCTGAGATGTGAAATCCAAAAAGCTATTTAAAGCCTCTGTCAGGATGCAAGAGGGGACACGAGGCATATTTTTAGAAGCAGCAGCAGCAGCAGCAGCACTGGTGCTCAGCTCTGGAGAAGCAGCTTCATACTCTTTGTGCACATAGAAGAAGACCTCAGAAGCGCCTGGGAATTTCAGGCTCAGGACAAAGAGGGAGAAGAAGCTGGGAGGTGGCAAAGCCTGGAGCTTCCAGCCCAGAGACAGGCACTTTATTGCTCCTATGCCAGCCGATTAAATCTATGCCGTTTGCAATCATTGCATCCATGCAGAGGGACCCCTCCCTGGTTCTTGGTTGAGATCATCTAAGGGAGCTCTCTTCCTTCCCCTTTTTTTCTTCTTTTCTTTTTCTTCAGTGCAATCTTCCTGGAGGAGGGCCTGAGTCAAGATGGAGGGAGAAACAGCAACATTCCTGGAGCAGTTCAGGTTGATGCTCCAGGAGCAAATCCAGCAACAGACAGAGCAGCTTGACCAAATGGAGCAGCGACAGAACCAGCAGTCAGAAACAGAACAGACCAGCTGCTGGCAGAGTGGACGAGAAGCTTCCATGGAGAAGAAAGCATATATAATAAAGACACCACAGTCTCTGCTATGCCTCATTCCCAAAAGGAAACACAGACCTTGGGCGAGCATCAGGAACCCCTGGAATCTTGCACTGCTTGGAAATTGGAGTGGTGTGCAACAATACTTTAACTATGCTCTGGGTAACGACCTGAATCTTCCAACATTCAGTTTCATTGGGTGTCCATTAGTTCCAGTGTTACGAGAGAGGCAGAAAAACTTTTCTCTGTCCACTCTCTCTATGCCAGGCATCATTTTATAAACTTCTACCATGTCACTCTCGCTCTCACTTTTTCTCTAAGCTAAGAAGTCCTAAAAGCTGAAACCTTTCTTCATAGGAGAGTTGCTCCCTCCCCAGGACCATTTCATTTGCACTTTTCTGAATCTGCCCACCTCCTCTTTGTTTATTTGCTTCATTTGTCCTCTGGATGAGACTCACAGGGAGGAAGGTGAGAATGAGACCATGCAGGGCTCAACGTCTGACTCATATCCGCCCTCCGATCAGGTGAGCACCTGCAGGCTCCCTTCCACCTGCCTGCCTGTACCTGTAAGCCATCCTCATAGACAGCGTTTGAACAGGCACATGCATAAAGTCAGCCTATGAAGGCCTCTCTGACAGTTGCCAAGTGGAAGGAGAATGAAAGTCCATTCCAAACAGGCACTGAAACCCACCCCCTGCCTGCCTCATCTGTTTATTTTCATAGGCCTTGCACTTCCCATAGCCTTCAACCTACATTAGGAAGGGGAAAGGATTTCCAGTTCGTGATGTCGGCTGTGGGGAGCTCATCCTCATCGGTCCTTTGGAGAAGAAGAGGCAAGCCAAGGAACAGAAGGCGGCTCCTGCCCTGCATCTTCCATTTTTGGGGAGGCTTGCAGATCTCATGCCTCAGATAACCTAATTTCCTCCTAATCTGATGGAGACGTTGTCCCAGCCTGCACCTCGTTAGTCATAATTCCGAGGTTTCAAAGCCCTCCTGCATGTGCCCAAGTGATCATGAGGTATTTCCACGATGAATCACTGGCTCATAATCTACACAAAAGCTGACGCTTTTGTTATTAAATTTGAAGGCCCGGCTCAGGAGAGGAAACTGCCGCTTGGCTAATCCGCCCAGACAGTGGAATGCAAGCAGAAAATATTATGAACTCGTCATTAGAGCACTGGCATATTGATGTGGCATTTGCACCTGCCTGTGGGGCTTTCCAGAAAATGCTCTTGACTGCGGCTGACAGATGGGGGATGATGAGTCTCAGTCATGCACCGGAGCTGGGTTCAGGGGCCGCCTCTTTAGGCAGCTCAGGGAGGGCAAGGAACACACCCTCCGTGTGAAAGGAACTGGGAGGGGGGGCAGCTCAGCTGTCCATCACCCAGATGGATCTCTCTCAGCTCTGTTGCTAGTCCACTGGGTCAGGGGAGCAGTTGTTGCATCTGCTTTCAGGGCAGCTCTGGATCAGCAGCCGGCTCCAGCCTTTTGGCTCCCTGAAGCAGGGCCTAAATGAATATTGTCCCCCGCCCAGCTTCAACCCCACAAGAACATCAGGAGAGCCTGCTGGATCAGGTCATAGTGGGTCGATCTAGTCCAGCATCCAATGGCCAACCAAATACCCATTATGGGAAACTGCTGTGGCTTCCAGCAGTTGGTATTCAGAAGCATTGCTGCCTCCAACTGTGGAGGTAGAACACAGCCATCATGGCTAGTAGTCCTTCACTGTCCTCTCCTCCATGAACTTGTCCCATCCTCTTTTAAAGCCCTCCAAGCTGTCCATATGACTTTTAGAAGAGGCCTGAAGACAGCCCTGTATAAGGGAAGTTTTAATGTTTGGTGTTTTACTGTGTTTGATGTTTTAATTTGTTGGAAGCTGCCCAGAGTGGCTGGAGCAACCCAGTCAGTTGGCGGTGTGTAAACAAACAAACAAACAAACAAACAAACAAAACTGTGGCCATTACTGCCTTCTACAGGAGCAAGTTCCATAATTTAACTACATGCTGCACGAAGAAGAGTTTTCTTTTATCCGCCTTGAATCTTCTAACATTCAGCCTCATTGGATGCCCATGAGTATTAGTATCTGTCTGTGGATCCAGAGTCGTCATTGTGGCTCATGAGCAAGGGGTCTGCTCGTGAGTGAGAAATAATAATAATAATAATAATAATAATAATAATAATAATTTATTATTTATACCCCGCCTATCTGGCTGGGTTTCCCCAGCCACTCTGGGCGGCTTCCAACTGAATATTAAAAACAGTACAGCATCAAACATTAAAAACTTCCCTAAACAGGGCCGCCTTCAGTTGTCTTCTGAAAGTAGAATAGTTACTTATTGCCTTGACATCTGCTGGGAGGGTGTTCCACAGGGCAGGTGCCACTACCGAGAAGGCCCTCTGTCTGGTTCCCTGTAACCTCACTTCTCGCAATGAGGGAACCGCCATAAGGCCCTCGGTACTGGATCTCAGTGTCCGGGCTGAATGGTGGGAGTGGAGACGCTCCTTCAGGTATACAGGACCGAGGCCGTTTAGGGCTTTAAAGGTCAGTACCAACACTTTGAATTGTGCTCGGAAACGTAGTGGGAGCCAGTGTAGATCTCTCAGGACCGGTGTTATGTGGTCCCGGCGGCCACTCCCAGTCACTAGTCTAGCTGCCACATTCTGGATTAATTGCAGTTTCCGGGTCACCTTCAAAGGTAGCCCCACGTAGAGCGCATTGCAGTAGTCCAAGCGGGAGATAACCAGAGCATGCACCACCATAGCTGCCAAGTTATCCCTTTTTTTTAAGGGAAATTCCCTTATGCTGAATAGGCTTCCTCGTGAGAAAAGGGAAAACTTGGCAGCTATGATGCACCACTCTGGCAAGACAGTCCCTGAAATCCCTGAAATGCCTTCACTGCCAGCTTCTGTGATCAGGGTGTGGTCTAGGAGGTCAGAGTGTGTCAGATTTCTCCTTCCTGGGAGCAATGCAGGGTGCCTCTGCTGAGGGGAATCTTGACTGAGCTCCCTGCGATGCTGAACTTCGACTGTGACCTCACCCAGCTTCTGGTTCCCATTTTGGATGTTGCCTGATTCTCTGTGCTTGTTCTTGGTCTCTTTAGATTGTTCTATAACCACAACTCTGCCCTGCTGGTGAGTGATTCGCAAAGGCATACATAGATCACCTGGAATTGGGGCCTGAGCCCCTGAGGGCACCCACTGGACTGTTACCTTCATCAGCATGCAAGTGTCATATATGATTAGCATTAAAGTTTTAAACAACATGTGGCTTGAATGTGTCTGGGTTGTTTAGAGAGCCTGTCACCACAAAGGAGAACTAACTGGCTTCTTCTTGGCTTCTTCTACTCCAGGAGGTAGGCATATGCTCCCTTGGCCTATCACCACCTTTTGGCTCTGAGCATTGCATACTTTTGTACAATCACAATTTTTTTTAATAATTATTTTTATTAAAGATTTTCTTAGGTTACAAAGGTAGTGCAATGTCTCATTTTTTTTCATGCATCATTTTTACACATCAGTTTTACTTGTTGAGACATTATGAGGAAGGGGGGAAAGAGGTAGGTGGGATGGGGAGTTGGGTGTGGTGGATTGCCGATGTTTCTGTTTTTCTTGATATGTGTAGGGGTTCGGCGTCAGCATCGTTTGTGCAGGTTCTCTGTTGTTTGTTCGTGTTTCTTTGTTGGTGAGAGAGGTCAGGATTTGTCTTAGAATGTGGTTGTTCATTTATGGTTGGCTGTGATGATCCTTAATTTCTTGCGTGAGTGGGGAGGGAGGGTCTTTTGATCAAGTTAGCCATATTGATTTGTATGCTGACGGTAAGTTTTTGTCATTGTCCTGTTGGGCTGTATAAGTGATGAAGGGGAACCATACTGGAGTGAAGGTGTCTTCTTCTGTTTGTCCCCATGTCAGTTTCAACTTACTGGTTAGTTTTTCTAGTAGGGCTGTTTCCCATACAACTTGGTACCATTGGTCCAAGCCCACTCCCGATAGGTCCCTCCAGTGCCTGGCTATGATGTTTCTGGTTGCTGACAACAGATGGATTATAAGTTCTTTAACTCTACACATAATTGTAGAGTTAGAAGGGATCTCAAGGGTCATCTAGTCAGAGCCCCTGCAATGCAGGAATCATCCAACCACTGTGGAATAATGTTGAAGAGTGGGACAATCTTTTAAGCACCTCACTGTGAAAATGGTTTAAGGGACCGTCCATATCTGTGTTACGGCCAGCTCTGAAGACCAATCTATGTCATAGCCAGCTCGCTTCTGCTTGGCTGCTAAACATGATGGATTGCAATTAATTTCTGTAGTTGCCACTTTCAGCTTGAGTATGTGAAGCAGCAGAACTGCAAGCCACCCATTGCTGGTGTAGAGAAGACCTTCCAAGACCCATTTTGCAGCTTCCCAGTTGACAGGCATCTTGCTAAGTCTGCTGTGGGAGGAAGTTCCACAACTGGGCAAGTGAGCAAGGCCAGATTTTCCAGGATATACACAGGTGCACTCCTATGATTTTGAGGAACTGGCAGACCTTCCCCCCCTCAGGAAAGCTATCCAGTTTCTTATAGGATTTTGACTCTTGTAAGTATACTAATTTCCATATCTCCTTTTGCTGAACCCCTTTGATCTCAATCATATATCACTCAAATGCCTGGAAATCTCACTCTTAGGGTGCATAGTTAATATGCACTTGGCCTGCAACCCTGTTCATAGGCACTGTTGAACAGAGCAGGATTTACTTTTGAGTAAACAAAATATTGTGCTGTAAATGCCTTTTCTCCCACCTACTGTCAGACACATCACTGTTCTGTTCTCTGCTGAAGATGATGGAAGCATAGAGGCATCATTCTGTTGCTTTGTATCCCTCTGGCAAGGTGGGAGTTTCTTTCCCTGCTTCGCAACCACATACTTCTGGAATGCCTTCCTGGGCATCCTGCTGTCCTTCAGAATTGGTGTGCATTGGAGAAAAAAATGGTGAGACTTGGATGGTTTCAACCCCAATATTTCCAGGCCTTCACCTGAGTGAACCCCCTTCTCTCTTAACTTGCTTATTGTTGTGGTGACCTTGGGCTGGTGGTTGCTTCTCAGCCTAACCCACAAAACATGGTTGTTGTGGGGATTAAAGAACCATGTGTGCTTCTTTGCACACCTTGGGGAAAAAGGAGGGCTATGAATCCAATAAATAAATCCAAAATAATAAATCAGATTAGACTGAATGCTCAGGTTGAGCAGATAACATTAAACTGCCTCTCCTCCTTTTTCTTCTAGGTTACAGCTGACAAATCTGCTATCTTCAACCAGTATTGTTTTCTGTTTGTTTAAACTATTTATTTCCTGCACCTCAAGCACTGCTTGCTGGTCCTGTACTCCCCCAGCCTTCCGTCTCCCCCTCTCCCTCCTTGTCTAAATCCATTGTGGGTTTCAGCATTTCTTGCATCCCTGTTACTGAGGAGCTTCTACAGATTGAGGGCTCCACAATCAAGGTCTTCCCATCCACCACCACCGCACCTGCCACCCAAACAGATGCAAGTTGGAGAAGTGAGAAGCTGAGAGAGGGTGGTCACTGCGTTCAATTCTGCCACCTCGTGGCCCAAGGTGGGAATGCAGCAAGCAATGCATCAAAGTAGAGATGCCTCGCCACCCCCAAACCAAGCATGGTGACAGCAGCTTCGTGTGCCAACAGGATGGTGGCTGATGCATCTGGTCGTGCCTGCTGTGCTGTGGCTTTCTAACACACCTAAGGCTTGGGTTGCCCCAAAGCAGGTCAATTTTACTTTATTTTGTTTCATGAGATTTACCAGTATATAGTGCTCGATTACATCTCAAAGTGGTTTGCAAGAAGAATAAAAATTGTCAGGAAGAGATATAGCCATTTGGGAATCTCTCTGAGAATCTGTGCCTGCAGGAGGGGCTCCCTAGACCAGGCGTAGGCAAGCTTGGCACTCCAGATGTTCTGGGACTACAACTCCCATCATCCCTAGCTAGCAGGACCAGTGGTCAGGGATGATGGGAATTGAAGTCCCAAAACACCCGGAGTTTGCCTATGCCTGCCTAGACCACAGCCAGCCACCAAAGCCAGATTTTCAGCAGAAAGGGCCTTGAACAGCAAACCATGGGGTGATGGGCCCCACAATGGAGGCAAACCCCACAGCACCTCACAACTCTGCTTCCCTTTTAAACTTTGTTTGCTGAGTTTAGCATCTGGGTTTGATGAGGCAAGTGACTCTCACCTGTTCTAAGTCTACTCCAGCTGAAGAATCACACACTTTCTCTAAGACCTAGTAAGCCCCACCTGGACAGCTAGAGAGCTGCTGTGGGCCTCAGCCTGCTGCTACCTAAGCCTCAGAGCCTGTTGTGTTTGTGGAAACAAGGGTCCCTCTGGCTCTGGTGATGGGTCCTACTGCTCTGGTTCCTGTGCACTGACCCCCCACCCCCTTGCCATCCTCTGTCACCTTGTGAGTACCTCCTTCTCCATCCCCTACTTGCCCCATTGTGACCTAGTCCTGGCTACATCCCTCGCTGGATCATCATCTTCCTCCTCCTCCTCCTCCTCCTCCTCCTCCTCCTGCTCCTCCCTGTTGTCCTGCTCAACATCCAAGAATGGGTGGAAGGGAGTAAGGCATGGCTGAGCATTCCAACAGGGTCCCCACTACCCCTAAAGCTGTAAGGAAAGGTGGGCAAGGTCACTCAATGAGGGGTGATCGACACCCATATGTTGAAAAGGTCTTTATGCTCCTCTGCCTTTAGAGTTCCATGTCATCATTGCATGTTTTGCTTCCCCCACTTCTGCACCTTGGTGCTAAGAAATACAGATGGATTTTTTGCCTTGGGTGCAGCTGTTAAAAGCACAAGAGGGAAAGTCGTGGCAATTTCACTTGCACCCCATGGCTGCTTCCATAGTGGAAGCCCAAGAACTTTCCACTTGGAGGCAAATACATTTTTAAAAAATTTAAACTCATGTGTAAATTGATAGAATTGAGTATTTTAAAAAATTGTTTCACTCATTTTGCTTTTATCTTTTATCTTTTGTTTTCCTTTTTATATGATGGTTGTTAGCACCTTATAGTGGGAAAATGCCTTGTCAGTTTTTAAAATAAACCAACAAACTGGGGATAGGTGGCTATTCTCTCTCTCTCTCTCTCTCTCTCTCTCTCTCTCTCTCTCACACACACACACACACACAGACACAATTGTTGTAATGGGACCCTCAAAGCTGCCTGATTTAAATTCTCCACCAGGAGTGACAACAGCACCATTTCTTTCCACCATAGCTGCCAAGTTATCCCTTTTTTACAGGGATTTTCCCTTATGCTGAATAGGCTTCCTTGCGAGAAAAGGGAAAACTTGGCAGCTATGCTTTCCACCACCAGCCCAGGCTGCCATTCTGCATTTCCTCCCACAATGCTCCAGGCTCAGCATTGTTCTAACTGGGGGGTGGTTGGAGGGAAATGTTTTTGTTGTTGTTTAGTCATCTAGTCCTGTCCTACTCTTCGTGACCCCATGGACCAGAGCACGCCAGGCACTCCTGTCTTCCACTGCCTCTTGCAGTTTGGTCAAACTCATGTTCGTAGCTTCAAAAACACTGTCCAACCATCTCATCCTCTGTCGTCCCCTTCTCCTAGTGCCCTCAATCTTTCCCAGCATCAGGGTCTTTTCCAGGGAGTCTTCTCTTCTCATGAGGTGGCCAAAGTATTGGAGCCTCAGCTTCACGATCTGTCTTTCCAGTGAGCACTCAGGGCTGATTCCCTTCAGAATGGATAGGTTTGATCTTCTTGCAGTCCATGGGACTCTCAAGAGTTTCCTCCAGCACCATAATTCAAAGGCATCAATTCTTCGGCAATCAGCCTTCTTTATGGTCCAGCTCTCACTTCCATACATCACTACTGGGAAAACCATAGCTTTAACTATATGGACCTTTGTCGGCAAGGTGATGTCTCAGCTTTTTAAGATGCTGTCTAGGTTTGTCATTGCTTTTCTCCCAAGAAGCAGGCGTCTTTTAATTTCGTGACTGCTGCCACCATCTGCAGTGATCAAGTAAAATCTCTCACTGCCTCCATTTCTTCCCCTTCTGTTTGCCAGGAGGTGATGGGACCAGTGGCCATGATCTTGGTTTTGTTGATGTTGAGCTTCAGACAATATTCTGAGCTCTCCTCTTTCACCCTCATTAGAAGGTTCTTTAATTCCTCCTCACTTTCTGCCATCAAGGTTGTGTCATCTGCATATCTGACGTTGTTGATATTTCTTCCGGCAATCTTAATTCCGGCTTGGGATTCATCTAGTCCAGCCTTTTGCATGAAAGCCCCACCCAATTGTTGTAACGGGATCCTCAAAGCTGCCTGATTTAAATTCTCCACCAGGTGTGACAACAGCACCATTTCTCTCCCCCACCAGCCCAGGCTGCCATTCTGCATTTCCCCCCCACAATGCTCCAGGCTCAGCATTGTTCTAAGTGGGGGGTGGTTGGAGGGAAATATCAGCTGCCATCTAGGAATAGTGGAGAATATTCAGAGAAAGTTATGCAAAGTCACTTTATTTTCTAGGGGAGGGGGATGAGAGAAAGAAAAAGTTCAAAAATGTTCTCTGAAAAAAAATCAACTTGGTCCAAGTTTCTGTACATTCACACAACTCCTGTAGCTGCTGGAAGTGGGGTCTCCCAGCCTGCCAGGCATCCAGTTGGCATCAGCTGGATCCTGGATCCCTTGTTTGGGTGCAGCCTGCTGGTGCTTTGGATTCACAGCTGGAGGCAGCAATGCTTTTGAATGCCAGTTGCTGGAAACCACAGGAGGGGAGAGGGCTCTTGTGCTCAGGTCCTTCTTGCAGGTTTCCCACTGAGGCATCTGGCTGGCCCTGTGAGAACAGGATGCCAAACTTTGGCCGGAATCAGCAGTCTCTTCTTATGTTTTCCCCCCATTATTTTCTGATGAGAGCTGCTCACATTTTCTCCCCCTGTGCATCTCCGCACTGTTCTGTGTCCTTCTCACCCGCCTGTTCGCAGAAGTGACTACCAAAAGCCTTCTCTGCTTACCTTCTCCATTTCCATTCTTTCCTTGATAAATCAGGAAACCCTCCCAGATAAATTCCCATTTAAAAGACTCCTTGAGTTGCGCCACTTCTGGGCAAGGCAGAGCAGATTGCCTCGTGTTGCCATGGGCACAGGATATTAGGGCCTCTTGTCTTGATGAGCCTCAAAACATTTCATTCTGATTATCCTCACCATTAATTTTAATCAAAAGACCTCCTGCGGGAAACCTAGGGTGGGGGAGCAGAGCTCTGGACTTCTGGGAAGAAAGGAGGTGAAGGGGCAGTGAAGTACTGTAGATGAAGACCGAGTAAATGCATTTGAGATTATCATCCTCTTTGAGAATGTATTTGGATGCTGTTCCTAGCTACCCGTGAGATTCATGGCTGAGTGGGGATTCGAACCCTGGTCTCCCTGATCCTAGTCCAACACTTTAACCATTACACAACACTGGCTCTTACTGTGTCACCACACGAGAGGTGGCCCTTTTCAATAGGATATGGGGGGAAATATGGGAGGAGGAATTAACAGCTTGAGCCAGTAAATCCCCCTTGTGTGTTCCTGAATCTGACCTAGAGGGTTCAATTGCAATAACCGTCTTTCTCTCAACGTTCTGTATGTTATGACTGCGGTTGTGCTATTCTTTATGGTGAGGACATGTGTGCAAAATCCAGAAGCTGGTGGAAACTGTGGGTGCCAGAAATAGCAGCCCACTGCTGACAGGTCTGAAATGGATCACATGAGACCTGCTAGGGAGCTGCGCAAAATTATTCCTGCAGCCCTTTGAACTGCTAAGCTATTCTCTGGGAGTTTCAGCAACTGGGATGACAAAGTGGTAATTTATGCCAACATCACCTTCTCACTCACTCATGCACCAAGTGTGCAAAAAAAGAGATGCCCAGCAAAGCATCTTCTCTGCCTCTTAAGGAGAAGGGGGAGGGCCAGTCTACTGATACTCCTGTCCTGGGCAGTGAATGGGGGCTGCGGGTGTGGGTCTTCCATCTACTGGGTGGGGGAGTCAGGCTTGACCTCACAACTGCAGGCATAAAATTGGGCATCCTTGCTGGATGCTAGCCAGAGTCATGTGGATGTGCTGGAAGGATAATTCAGGAGCAAAGGCTTTGAGGGTGGTGGGTAGGTGGGATCAGAGAGAGAGAGACAGAGAGAGAGAGAGAGAGAGCTAGGCTGTTCCAGGGGACTATAACATTCCACGAGTGAGTTCTAAAACAAAAGGTGGGCAACCAAGATGTTCAAGGATCTGGGGGAAAAAAGCCTTATGAGGAACAGTTAGGGAACCAGGTATCAGGCAAAGAGACGACTGAGAGGTGATATCTGAGCCATTTCAGCTGTCCCATGGAAAATGGAGCAAGTTTGTTTTCTGCTGCTCCAGAGGGTAGGACCCAAACTGATAAATTCAAATTACAAGAAGGAGATTCTGACTAAACATTAGGAAGAACTTTCTGAATGCAAGAGCTGTGGACAGTGCAACAGATAACCGCAGAAGGTGGTGGACTCTCCTTCGCTGGAGGTTTTTAAACAGATGGCCATCTGCCAGGGATTCTTCAGCTGTGATTCCTGCATTTCAGGTGGTTGGACTAGATGGCCCTTTGGGTTTCTTCCAGCTCCACAATTCCATGATTCTAAGTACTGGGTTGGGCCAAAGCCATTGAGAGCAGCATATTCAGTTTCTGATGTGCCAGGGGGGGGGCTTTGCAAGTAGCCCACAAAAAGTGTGAGGGCCATTATGTATTTAAGAGATGCGGCACTTGTTCCTGGAAAATTCAGGGCAGTTCCAAAATCAAGATAAAATATACAAATACAATGTAAGAATACAGCAAGAGATACACAGATAGAAAATATATTAACATACATTTAAAAGCCTGAGAGAATATAAAAATAGTTTTGCTTGGCACCCAAAGCAGAATAATTCTACAATCCAGATCCCACCACTGAACAGGCACACTCTCTGGTCACCACCTGCCCTTATAACCCAGGGGGCAGGAAGAGAGAAAGGAGAGCCTTTGAATGCAAGACCTTGAGAATAGCCCTGTGGTATCAGTCCAAAGGCCCATCAGTCCAGACCAGGTGAAGAGCACCAGAATGGGGAAGGTTGGTCTATAAGATTTCCTGCAGAAATAGCCTCTGGCCTTATTTCCACTAGAACCCATCTTTCACATCCCTTCCCAAGGCAATACTAACTTTAATAGGTGTTACCTTATTAGCTGCAAAGTGTATTGATGGATTTCAAACATTGCTGTGTTCACAGGGATTTTAAAAATGATGGGTTTTGCAGAAGGGTTGGTTCTGGTATTAAAGACCTTTACAAAGTATGATACTCTATTAGCTGCAGAAACCTGTAGAGCAGTTTTGGGTGGGGGTGGGGTGCGGGGTGGGGGTGAGGCTTCTGCCCAGAATTATGAAAAGTGTCATCAAAAGTTCAACCCAGTTCAGGAAGCTCCCGAACAATTTTAATCACAACTAAGTACTGCTGTGTGACTTAATGCAAAATAGGAATTAATTCCTTCCTATTAATTATTTTGTGCCCTTAGGGAAGGGAAGGGTTGTGCTGTAGCAATTCTGGAGTTTATTTCCCCCATCCTTAACTCCTGGTGACAATTCAGCTTTCAGTGTTACGCTCAGTTGTGGGCACCTGGACTCTGGACTCTCCTCCAACCACAATCTCTGGTGTTGGCTCAAAAAAACAGCCTTCTTGTAGTGCAGTGCACCTGGCAGGAACAGAGCAAAATCATTTTTATGAGTGGCTTCCACAATTGAAGTGGCAATCCTGGATTTTCACAAAAACTGGAGTGGCTATCAGAAGAACTGGAAGTCCATTGCAGGCACAGTAGAAGTGAATGGAGAGATGATAGAAGACCTTTGGTAAAACACTTAATGGGATTTGGAGAAAACAGCAACTTTCCCTGCCTAGAAGAGCCTGGCTGGCTGCTGGATCAGGTCAATGCGGGCCCATCTAGAGGCCAGCTAGATGCCTGCAGGAACCTCCAAGGCAGGGCCTGAGCACTCAAGCATAAGAACATAAGAAGAGCCTGCTAGATCAGGCCAATGACCTATTAAGTCCAGCATCCTTTTTTCACAGTGGCCAATGGGAAGCCCCAGTGGGAAACAGGCCAAAAAACAGGAATTGAGAGCAACACCAGCAGCACTCTGCCCACTTGTGACATCCAGCAACTGGTATTCTGAGGGATCCTGCCTCTGATGCACCGATTCAGGGCATTGGCAGTCACGGTGGGTATGCTGGGTGTGTGATGTTCAACAGCAGGGCCTGGAGGCTCTAGGGGGCTTACCAAACCCAGAAGTCTTAAATTGTCATATGTGGTTATTTCATCATACATGACACTCCTACAGGAATGTTGGCTGGTTTTAATTCCCCACCTCCCTTTCTCTCTGAGAAATGCATCAGGCCTGAAGCTTCCTTGCCATGACCAGCCAGAAAATCCTGAAGTAGGAACTTCCCAGAGGTCAAGATGTGCAGCGATCATAGCTGCCAAGTTCTCCCTTTTTTTAAGGGAAATTCCCTTATGCTGAATAGGCTTCCTCACGAGAAAAGGGAAAGCTTGGCAGCTATGGCAGGGATGTAGCAATATGAGCATGGCTGTGGCCTGACCTCTGAGGGTCTGCTGCTTTTTGGAGATCTTTCTGCAACAGCAAATCTTGATTGGTAGTTTTTGCCTTTCCTGCACTGGAGTCTGTTTATATTCTCATTGAGACATATCCTTTCTCTTTCTCCTCCTTTCCTTTGACTACCGTAGTTGTTTGTGTTTAAGAGCAGAGGGGTAACGTCAAGGCTCTCCTGAAGCCCCTATTTCTTAAACAATCCCCTAAACTCTTCAAACTGGAATTTTATGGATGTTTCCAGAAGCACAGGCTTATTACCGTATATACAATGGCCATTGTTGGTTGGCAGATGGATCTGCCTTGCTTGTTGGATGCTCTGCATTTGTTTGGGATATCATCTGGACATAGGTTTTAAGCAGTAAGCTTACATTTTAGCATTGCATCATATCACATTATTGTTGCACTCCCCTCCCCACCAACTTCTGAGCAGTGGGATATTCCAGGGGTTCCATGAATTTACCCAGGGTCTGTGTTTTCTTTTGGAAGTGAGGCACAGCGGAGATTGTGGTGTCTTTACGATATATCATTTATTTACACATATATACAACCTGAGCCTATGATGGAGGGGTTCAGAGCAGTGACACCCCAAAATGGTCTTGTTTCTCGCATAGCTGACGCTTTGGATTCAAGCAGACATCAGACATTGCGCTCTGCCTGTCTGGCTTTCCCAGCTTGCTGTTTTTGCCTCCAGCTTCTAGCTCACATAACACAACTCTCCACTCTAGAACTCTGGCTTTTGTCCTTCTAACTATCTAAAAACTGGAGGAGGGCCCCCACCCATTTGCTGCCTGGCACAGAGCTCCCCTCTTCTATTGCTTTCTTAATGGGTCACCACCTTTCCTTTGTACTTTTAATGGCCCATCGCCCCAGGCAATTACTCCAAGAAGAAGCTAGCCTGGTTAATATTTTAACACTTGCTGGAGCAAGAGAGCAGAAGGCTTGATTAAATTCTAACACTTACTGGATCCAGGGATTATAGGTGTCTGGCACCCACAGTTGTTGTTGTTGTTGTTGTTGTTGTTGTTGTTGTTGTGTGTGTATGTATGTATGTAGAGGATATAATTCCCACAAGGGTTTATAACAGAGTCTGGTTAAGGGATTTAATTCTGCATGAGCTGGACCCAGGCTTTGAAAAGGCAGCAGTCATGAATAACTGAATACACACACCCCACGTCAGCACAGGCCTGTCCAATAGTTCCTTTTGACCACTTCCTCTGGTCCTGGGGGAAACTAGTCTGCGGAACCCCATTCACAGAGTTCGATGCATCAGGGCATTCAGTAAAATTCACGTTCCCATCTTTGCCCTCACTGCCCTAATTCTCTGCCCCTTAATCCCATATGCCACAAAACTGCTCTAGCAACCCCTGCTGCAGATCTGGCAAAAACATATCCTCCACCTGTGAGAGATGTCTGTGTTTCTGCCATTTGCTCTAGACCCCTCAGGTTCTGCAGTATAGGGGCTGCCCCTGGACTCCACCTCACTCTTCCAGATCTCTCTACTGAGTTTCCTGTGGGCTCTGTCTAGAATAGGGATGGCCCACCCCCTCTTTTTTTGGCCCAACAGATCACCTTCACTATTGGTCAGCCTTTCAGCAGCCACTTGTCAGCAATGGGTATAGCAGTAGAGGAGATTTACTATGGAGATCAGCAGAGGAGGGGGCTTTTGTCCCCCTCTTTGCTCATCAAATGGCCCATGCAGTGACTGGGGAAGTGGTAATGTACTGTATATGAGACTCATGGAAGTTGTAGCCCAAAGAATTGGCGGGGGCACAAAGTTTGGGAAGGCTGATGCTGATGTTAGTGGACTCCTGTCCCGCTGCAGCAAACAACACTCTCAGAAGGAGCATGACTGGCATTGCTCTCGCTTCCTCCCATGCTCTGCTTCTGCAGGTATGTGGTGCAAGCAACCATGAATGTGCTTCCTGTTTCCCAGACAATTCCTAGATATTTCCATGGTGATTCATGACCTAATTTAAGTCATTGAAGTATTACCCACATTTTCCAGTCAAAACAGAACTAATTGACATAATTTCCCTGACATTATTCAAGTCTGTTTAAAGAAGGCAGGATCTGGGTCACTGAGATGAAGTGGGAAGTCTACAGGTGTTTCTTGTTCCTCTTCCTCCCCTTCTTCCTCCGTAGCCTTCATCCCCAAGAGTTCTTAGAACTGGCCCAGCAGCTCAGTGAAGGCGTCCTCCTTCCATAAATTTGTCTTGCTCAGTTCATGGCTTTTGAGCCATAATTAGTGGTGCTGTCAGCAGCGAGGGGTGAGTTGAGAAGCTCCAGGACCATTTTTTTTTCAGAGCAGAAGTGATCATGTTATCTTAAAATAAAAGGAAATTGAAGCAATCGTGATAATATTGTCAAGTTGCTACAGGTTGTCAAGCCAGGCAGAAGACTTGAATGAGGCCATTAGAAATGTCATATGAGCCCTATTGCATCAAACCAAATTCCTTCCTAGTCTAGCCAACTGTTAGGGGCCAATCGGGCGCCTTTAGGAAGCCCAGAGGTAGGAGATGAACACAGTGGGATTCTCCTGCTCATGGTTCCCAGAAATCGGTGTTCAGAGGCATGCTTCCTTTGATACAAGAAGCAGTACTGGGCCATTGTCACCAGTAGCCATTGACAGCCTTATCCTGTTTCTAACCTCCTTTGGAAGCCATCCTAATGGGTGGGAATGAGTTCCATAGCACCACATGTGCTGCTGTATGGAATAGTAATTTCCTTTGCTTATCCTGAATTTTCCAGCATTGTTGTTGCTGTTTAAATTTGTATACTGCCCTATACCCACAGGTCTCAGGGTGGTTCACAGGCTAAAATCACAACATGAAAACACAGAATACATAATCTAAATAAATAAATAATAAATAATAATTCAAAATAGGAACAACCCAATGCAGCTTGATTAGTCATAAGAAATCTGTTAGTCTGTAAGGAGTCACAAGACTCGGGGTTTCTTTTTTCTACAACTGGCACAGCTGCCCTCTGGGTGTTTTTGCATGTATAGGTTCTGCTTAATATGGAAGAGTTTCTCTTCTGAGGTGGAATTTCCCCTACCATGGCTTATCCCTCGCTTCACTTTCTCCCCTCTTCGGAGCAGGGAGGCCAGGAGGGAATGCACTAAAGGGGACTTGATAAGAATCCTTTAAGCATAAATATTTTCTATCCTCGGAGTACAGAGTTTATCGTGACGTATAGATCAGAGGCCAAGGTTTGAACCCCCACCCCACTCTACGCCCTAGAGGCAGGACAGAAAGAGGGCTCAGTTCCAAAAGGATTTTTCCCTTCTCCCAAATAATACCTGTTCAAAAATGGCTGGAGCCTTGAGCACCCCATTAAGATTGAGATTGCTGTAGGGAACTGTATGTGGGAGTTTTAACATACATTTTTTTAATGGTTAGGTAAAATTAACTGCCGTGTGGGCAGGTGTTCTGCTCTACCTGCTAAAGCTGTGCGTTAATGAGAGGGGGGAGCGAGGAGGAAATGGGGCACAGAGGTTTGGAGAGCTACATGTTTTCGAGTGCAATAGACTGATAAGAAAAAGGACTGCTCTGCAGGGCGGTCTATGAAATGTTGCTGTCACCATGAGAAATTCTGCAGCTGTCACCTGAGAAATCCACATTCCTGGGTCATAAAGAGTAAGATATCACTAAACCGCGTCCTATTTGGAGCAGGACTCTGGCAGGCAGGTGTCTCTGGCTCCGGCAAAGGTGCCCTTCCTTCCTACCCCGACACATTCCCTGGAACATGTAGGCGCTTGAGGGAGGCTACAAATAAAAACGGGCCAAGTCCCGCTGCCGCATTCCTGCTGGCGGAGAGGCTGACATGGTGATGCTCGCAGCGACGGTTTCTAACACCGCCAGCAGCAGCGGCGTCTGCCGCCAGCTTCAGCACCAAGAGGGTCTCCGGCTTCTCCTCTGGCATGCCGGGGTGTTGGACCTGATCCGAGAGGTAGCGATCGCCCCTGCCTTCCTGCGTGCCCTCCTCCCGAGTCCCGTGCCTCGCTCTGGAGGGGCGCGCGCAGGTTTCGTCATGACGCCCGGTGCTGCGAGCAGAAGGGGCCCATTGCTCTCTTCTCGGGCCGTGGGGAGGCGATTGCGCCCAGTGCCAAAAATGTCCTGACCCCACCAGGCGGCGGAGAGGAGGCTGGGTCGTTTGGGAAGGAAGCTGGCACGGCGCCCATTGGCATCGCCGTGGCACCGCGGCTCGCTTGCCGCCGCTCCTGCCAACTCCGGCAAGGCCGCCAGGCGGGTCTTCGGGCGTCGCTGTCCGGGGTGCTGATCTCAGCCTTAAAGCGGCGCTGCCGCAGTTGCCTCTGTCCGCGGTGCTGATCTTTGCTTACGAGCGGCGCTGCCGCAGTCGCCGCTGTCCGCGGCGCAGATCGCTGTCCGCCGCACGGCGGGAGGCTCTGGGCGCCGCTGTCCGCGGTGCTCATCACATGACCAGCCCGTGAGGCGAGCGCGGAGCTGGTAGCAGCGAGCCGAGCCGAGCCGGGCGATGAGGAGGCGCTGCCCGGGCTGAGCGCTGCTTCTGCTGCTGCTGGGGGCATGTGAGAGGCGGCTGGGCGCTTCGGGCGCCGGGCTGCTGGGGCTCTGCGAAGCGGGATGCAGATGCGGCTGTGAGCGCCGCCGGCCCCGCCATGCAGAAGGCGATGCGGCTGAACGACGGGCACGCCGTCTACCTGGGGCTGCTGGCTAAGAAGGACGGCGCCCGGCGCGGCTACCTGAGCAAGCGGAGCTCGGACAATACCAAATGGCACCCCAAGTGGTTCGCCCTCCTGCAGAACATGCTCTTCTACTTCGAGAGCGACTCCAGCTCCAGGCCGGCTGGCCTCTACCTGCTGGAGGGCTGCGTCTGCGACCGGGCGCCCTCGCCCAAGCCCAAGGACCCCCTCGAGAAACAGGTAGGTGAGAGAGCCGGCATGGGAGGAGGACTTGGAGGAAGCGAAGGGGTCGGGGGCTCTTCGATCTGCTGCTGCCAGCCTGGGCCGTGGACAGCTGAGTGGGGGAGGGGAAGGGAGATAAGCCTTGCCCGGTGTGTCCGCTGTCTTGAGATTTGTGTGGGGACAGTGTGTGCTAGGCGTAGCAGGTGCTTGTGACACACCTGCCCCTTTCGAGGCCAGAGGGGGTCAGGAAGGCTCTCCAGCTCCAGCTCTTCCAGCGCTGCAGTGCCAGTCTCGCGCTAGCTCCCCCCTCCCGTGTTCCCATTTTTGGATTCGTGTGCTTAGGACTCTATGCAGGACGGGCAGAAGATACTTCCTTTACCCCCATCCTCTCCAAGAAGCCTGCTCTGGCCAGGAAATTGAAGTTACTTCAGGCAGGAGAACATTTTTTTAAAAAAAAACCCAAAAAACCCATAACATTTGGGGTAATCAGTCGTATTAATTAGTCAGCAAGTTGAAATGCAAGGGTGCCCCCGGTGGAGAAAAAGAAGCAGATCTTCTGCAGCAATCCGTGTCACCCTCCACCCGCCTCCCTCAAGCACAATTCACCTTTGTCAAGTGAATATTTGGGTGCTGGGCTTTAGGAGTTATGACTGGGTCCAGGTCGAGGCATCTGATGGTTCTTAACCTGCAAACATAAAGTGTTATAAGGAAAGAGCCAGTTGGTCCCACCAGAACTTTCAGGGTGTGAACAAAGTCAGCTTGCAGTGGATTTGCAGAGAGTTTCCCTTCCACACAGGACCTGGGTCCAGCCAACCCAGCCACTGATTCCTGAGCTATCCTGTTGATTTAAATGCCGTTATGAGAGACATGTTGCGGCCAGTTCTTGACCATACATATATCTGCAGAGAGATATCTGCTTTGGGAGTGTTTGTTGTCTGTACATTATCTTAATAATAGTCACAATAACCCTGCAAGGCGGGTCGTCCTTTTGATCCTGACAATGATCTGAAGTCACAGGACATTGCCAAACTGTTAAAGCAAATGAGTTTTGGTTCTGAGCAGGGCCAGGATGAGAACCTGTCCGGGACCTGTTTGTAAGTAACAGTGGAGGAAGACAATGTGTCCCATCAGCACATTGCAGATGGGAGGTGGTTGACCTGGAAAGAAGAGTAAGGAGCTTGCCCCAGTTTGCACATGGCTTCCCTGGTGTCCCATACAAAACTTGCTTCCCTCGTGTGGCAGGTGCGTGAGTGGTCAGATTGGTCCTGCCCCTGCTGCCAATGAGAAACCACCGTGTGTCTGTGATGCCAGCATGCCAGGGAAAGTATGGTCTCTTGATTTAGGGATTTCTGTGGACATCCCATTTATAACTTTGGCGTCTCAGCAGGTTTTATCTCCAATCCCACCTCCCCCCTAGTTGTTAGGTATTTGATTGGCCAACTGCTAGCAAGTACTATAGATCTTGGCCTGATGGCTCTCTCTCTGTATACAGAACACAGGAAGCTGCCTTATACTGAGTCAGACTATTGGTCCGTTTTGCTCTGTGTGGTCAACATTGACTGGAAGTGGTTCGCCATTGTTTGAAGCAGGAATCTCTCCCAGTGCTTCCTGGAGATTCCAAGGAATGAAACTGGGACCTTCTACATGCAAAGCAGATGCTCTACCACCAAACCTTTTCCCATATGGACTTATTAGCCTTGCCAAACCATTGCTGCCACACTTATCCTTCACAGATGTTGACATTAACTTTCTTCATTTCTCAAATTGCAGGCAGATTTTTTTAACTTTTTGGTGGGACTGACCAAGAGCCCATTTGGCATTCATGTATGGGTTGGTAAACCAGTTGGCCATTTTTTTCTTCACCCATGTCCCCTTACATGTGTACTGACTTATCTGTCCACTTGGGGAAGGACTGTAGCTCAGTGGTAGAACATCTATCTGCTTTGTGTGTATGAAGTCCCAGGTTCAGTCCCCAAAGAGATCTCCAGGCATGGCTGGGAAAGACTCACCACTGCCTGAAACCCTGGAGAGCCATTGTTGCTAGTCAGCATACAGAACTCAATAGGTCAAGGGTCAGGACTCTGTAGAAGGCACCTTTCAAGGCTTCACATATATGAGGAAGGTGGAGCTTGTTGCGGGTATGGAATATATTTTTCTGCTTCCAACCAACCCAACTACACATTGGGAATTTGTTTCATTCAGCTTCAACTAAATGAGTGCCCTTTGATTTATATCATAATTGTGCCCATTTTGACATTTGTAGAGCTAGTTCATGGCTGGGTCTCCTGCACAGAAGGATTAATCACCCTGGCTTTGGTCCAGGAATTGCAAACTTAATCTCCAAGTGTTGTTGTTTAGTCGTTTAGTCGTGTCCGACTCTTCGTGACCCCATGGACCATAGCACGCCAGGCACTCCTGTCTTGCACTGCCTCCCGCAGTTTGGTCAAACTCATGTTCGTAGCTTCAAGAACACTGTCCAACCATCTTGTCCTCTGTCGTCCCCTTCTCCTAGTGCCCTCAATCTTTCCCAACATCAGGGTCTTTTCCAAGGATTCTTCTCTTCTCATGAGGTGGCCAAAGTATTGGAGCCTCAGCTTCACGATCTGTCCTTCCAGGGAGCACTCAGGGCTGATTTCCTTAAGAATGGATAGGTTTGATCTTCTAGCAGTCCATGGGACTCTCAAGAGTCTCCTCCAGCACCATAATTCAAAAGCATCAATTCTTCGACGATCAGCCTTCTTTATGGTCCAGCTCTCACTTCCATACATCACTACTGGGAAAACCATAGCTTTAACTATACGGACCTTTATCGGCAAAGTGATGTCTCTGCTTTTTAAGATGCTGTCTAGGTTTGTCATTGCTTTTCTCCCAAGAAGCAGGCGTCTTTTAATTTCGGGACTGCTGTCACCATCTGCAGTGATCAAGGAGCCCAAGAAAGTAAAATCTCTCACTGCCTCCATTTCTTCCCCTTCTATTTGCCAGGAGGTGATGGGACCAGTGGCCATGATCTTGGCTTTTTTGATGTTGAGCTTCAGACCATATTTTGCGCTCTCCTCTTTCACCCTCATTAAAAGGTTCTTTAATTCCTCCTCGCTTTCTGCCATCAAGGTTGTGTCATCTGCATATCTGAGGTTGTTGATATTTCTTCCGGCAATCTTAATTCCGGCTTGGGATTCATCTAGTCCAGCCTTTCGCATGATGAATTCTGCATATAAGTTAAATAAGCAGGGAGACAATATACAACCTTGTCGTACTCCTTTCCCAATTTTGAACCAATCAGTTGTTCCATATCCAGTTCTAACTGTAGCTTCTTGTCCCACATAGAGATTTCTCAGGAGACAGATGAGGTGATCAGGCACTCCCATTTCTTTAAGAACTTGCCATAGTTTGCTGTGGTCAACACAGTCAAAGGCTTTTGCATAGTCAATGAAGCAGAAGTAGACGTTTTTCTGGAACTCTCTAGCTTTCTCCATAATCCAGCGCATGTTTGCTATTTGGTCTCTGGTTCCTCTGCCCTTTCGAAATCCAGCTTGCACTTCTGGGAGTTCTCGGTCCACATACTGCCTAAGCCTGCCTTGTAGAATTTTAAGCATAACCTTGCTAGCGTGTGAAATGAGCGCAATTGTGCGGTAGTTAGAGCATTCTTTGGCACTGCCCTTCTTTGGAATTGGGATGTAGACTGATCTTTTCCAATCCTCTGGCCATTGCTGAGTTTTCCAAACTTGCTGGCATATTGGGTGTAGCACCTTAACAGCATCATCTTTTAAAATTTTAAATAGTTCAGCTGGAATATCATCACTTCCACTGGCCTTGTTATTAGCAATGCTTTCTAAGGCCCATTTGACTTCACTCTCCAAGATGTCTGGCTCAAGGTCAGCAACCACACTACCTGGGGTGTATGAGACCTCCATATCTTTCTGGTATAATTCCTCTGTGTATTCTTGCCACCTCTTCTTGATGTCTTCTGCTTCTGTTAGGTCCTTACCACTTTTGTCCTTGATTATGGTAATCTTTGTACGAAATGTTCCTTTCATATCTCCAATTTTCTTGAACAGATCTCTGGTTTTCCCCATTCTATTGTTTTCCTCTATTTCTTTGCATTGCTCATTTAAGAAGACCCTCTTGTCTCTCCTTGCTGTTTTTTGGAAATCTGCATTCAGTTTCCTGTATCTTTCCCTATCTCCCTTGCATTTTGCTTGCCTCCTCTCCTCCGCTATTTGTAAGGCCTCGTTGGATAGCCATTTTGCTTTCTTGCATTTCCTTTTCCTTGGGATGGTTTTCGTTGCTGCCTCCTGTATAATGTTACGAGCCTCCATCCATAGTTCTTCAGGCACTCTGTCCACCAAATCTAAATCCTTAAACCTGTTCCTCACTTCCACTGTGTATTCATAAGGGATTTGATTCAGATTGTATCTTACTGGCCCAGTGGTTTTTCCTACTTTCTTCAGTTTAAGCTGGAATTTTGCTATAAGAAGCTGATGATCTGAGTTACAGTCAGCTCCAGGTCTTGTTTTTGCTGACTGTATAGAGCTTCTCCATCTTTGGCTGCAGAGAATATAATCAATCTGATTTCGATGCTGCCCATTTGGTGATATCCATGTGTAGAGTCGTCTCTTGTGTTGTTGGAAGAGAGTGTTTGTGATGACCAGCTTGTTCTCTTGACAGAACTCTATTAGCCTTTGCCCTGCTTCATTTTGAACTCCAAGGCCAAACTTGCCTGTTGTTCCTTTTATCTCTTGATTCCCTACTTTAGCATTCCAATCCCCTGTAATGAGAAGAACATCCTTCTTTGGTGTCATTTCTAGAAGTTGTTGTAGGTCTTCATAGAATTGGTCAATTTCACTTTCTTCAGCACCGGTAGTTGGTGCATAAACTTGGATTACTGTGATGTTAAAAGGTCTGCCTTGGATTCGTATCGAGATCATTCTGTCATTTTTGAGATTGCATCCCATTACAGCTTTTGCCACTCTTTTGTTGACTATGAGGGCCACTCCATTTCTGCTACAGGATTCTTGCCCACAGTAGTAGATATGATAGTCACCCGAACTGAATTCGCCCATTCCCTTCCATTTTAGTTCACTGATGCCCAGGATGTCGATATTTATTCTTGTCATCTCATTTTTGACCACATCCAGCTTACCTCCACTCATGGTTCTTACATTCCAGGTTCCTATGCAATATTTTTCTTTACAGCATCGGACTTTCCTTTCGCTTCCAGGCATATCCGCAACTGAGCGTCCTTTCGGCTTTGGCCCAGCCGCTTCATCAGCTCTGAATCTACTTGTACTTGTCCTCCGCTCTTCCTCAGTAGCATGTTGGATGCCTTCCGACCTGAGGGGCTCATCTTCCAGCGTCATAACTTTTATATGCCTGTTGTCTTTGTCCATGGAGTTTTCTTGGCAGGGATACTGGAGTGGCTTGCCAGTTCCTTCTCCAGGTAATCTCCAAGTAGCAATGTATTTTATTTCTCAACAAGGAGCATAGTGAAGATCGAAGGCCTCTGACTTTGGTCAGGGCATTTCAACTCTGAAACCTGGGTGGAAGTGAAATCTTCAGATACTTGAAGAAGAAGAAGAAATACTTTCCTTCTCTAGTGGCAGCTTTTGGAATTAGATATTCCCTTCTACTTGAATTGGGGAGATTTTCAGGGTGGTGTTCTAATTTGCTACAGACAGGTTATATGATCAATTTCCTATCACCCAATCATGTCCAGACAAAGCACCAATATCACTAGTGAACTGCCAGGGAGAGAGCCAAGGTGTCGATAGGCAAGCTCTCCTGTCAGATTCTTATCAAGGAAACTACAAGTGGAATATCTGTAGGGTGGAAAATAATAATAAATATCATCCCATGTGGGATAATTATAAAATAATTGGCTGGATCCTTAAGCATGGGGTTTAACACACTCTCCAGCAAGAGAGAGCCCCCAGCAGAGTATAAAAACACAGAATCATGCAGCATGGGAATAATAGACTCTTAGACCTTTTTAAATATCCTGTTCAGTCCACTGCCTCTCTTGCAGTGAACAGACCACAACATAAGTAAATTAAAATGCTTTACTTAAAAAGTCCAAAGGTCAGGTTCATGCATTATTCCATGCGGCAGCAAAAAGAACACAGGTAGAAAGTCTTGGGTTTACAAAATACAGAAAAATATTTATGAACAGTGGTCTGGGCTTGAAGTGATAAAGCCCAAATATGTTGCTTGGTCAGCTTTACACGATGGAAGAAAATGAAGAAAGAATTTTCACTTCTCCAGCTCAGTCAGTATTCACATAACCTAGTAGTTTTGGATTGCTGTCTGCTGGCAGCTTAAGTTTATAGTTCATGGTTCCCTTTAATTATCTGACATCCCTTTTCACAGCAGTCTCATCCTTCTCAGTGAGAGACCTAACTACTCAGGATTCCCACTGAATTTGCTATGTCAGGTCTGGTAGTTGTGGTCAGGTACAAAAGTTTTCCTGTTGCTGACCTGTACTGGTTGTTGTCTGGCAAGAGTTCAGATTCATCTGGGCTCTTTAGAAAGTCAGTAACCATTGGTGTGGCTACTTCTTTAGCTTCTTGCAGCCCTAAGCTGTCAAGCAATTCAATAACTTTTTGCTTTTGACTTGGAAGATAAGATCAATCTTCTCTTTCTGTTTGAACATTCAAGTAGGGAGAAACATTTCCAAGTTGTTCTGCTCCTTTGCTTAGGCCTTTCATAACTTTTGGGTAGTCTTGGTCATTTTCAGTTGCAATGATAAAGTCATCTACAAATGCCAAAACATAAGAAAATTGTCCATTTTTGCATTTGGTGTGCAAGCACTTCTCTGTGTGACCTTGTGTGTACCCTAGCTGTGGGGAAATGCTGTGCATGCTCTAGCAGCTTGTTTCAGACCATAAAACCCCTTCTGCAGTTTGCATACTAGATGCACTTCCTTTGGTTTGATAAATCCTTTGGCCTGTTTCATACAAATCTCCCCTGAGATTTCTCTATGCAAAAACACGATTTCAATGTCTATGTGTTTCGCCTCTATTTGTTAAGAAGTTGCTATGCCTGAAAGCAGTGTAATGCTGGAGTATCTCACTGCAGGTGCAAAAGTTTCATCATAGTCCTCTCCAAACTTTTGCAAGTAGCCTTGGGCCACAAGTCTTGCTTTGTAGTGCTCAACTTCCACTGCTTCCTTCCTGCTTTACCTTGAATACTCACTTGCTTCCAATTGCCTTCTTCCTGGGAGACAGCTTGGTGAGGGCCGAGGTCTTGTTCTGGTGCAGAGCATTATTCTCCTCTTATGCAGCATCCCTCCACATATGTAGTTGGCACCTGCTCAGTCCCGAAGTGGAAGGTTCTCAGGGTTGTGCCAATGACCTTGCAGTGTAGGACAATCCTGGAGATGGGAAACTTTTGTTGGGTCTTGATGGGTGTCTGACATATGACTGTGAAACCACATCAGTCTCCTCATCACCCTCCAGTGCAGACCTCTTCTCACCCGTCTCCTCTCCTGCTACCTGTAATTTGCTCCTCGGCTTCTCCTTCCTGTTCATCATTTGTGCTAGGACAGCTAGGTGATGTGACAGTAGAAAGCAGATGTGTCAATTCAGAAAAGTTCAGGAGGGCTCTTATTTCTTCTTCTGACCCCTCAAAAATATATATCACAGTTCCTCTCTTGTCAGCTGTCCTGTGTTCAGCAAAATGAACCACATGTCTTGTGCTGACCTTTCCAGTACAGTATTCAAGTCAATTGCTCTGTAACCTTTGCTCCAGTAGCATATCCAATCATAATTGTCTGTCCTGGTCTGGAGTCTGTTGTTGTTGTTTAGTTGTTTAGTCGTGTCCGACTCTTCATGACCCCATGGACCAGAGCACGCCAGGCACCCTTGTCTTCCACTGCCTCCCGCAGTTTGGTCAGACTCATGAGTTGGTAGCTTCGAGAACACCGTCCAACCATCTCGTCCTCTGTCATCCCCTTCTCCTTGTGCCCTCAATCTTTCCCAGCATCAGGGTCTTTTCCAGGAAGTCTTCTCTTCTCATGAGGTGGCCAAAGTATTGGAGCCTCAGCTTCAATCTGGAGTCTAACTTGTGTCTATTCTCCTTGAGTACAAAGGCATAGCAATACAAGTGACCATTTCACACAGGGGTTCCATTTGTGCCCCCCCACATGTGTATTGGTGGTGCAAATAAGCCATCCCTTTTTCTGCCCTCTTCCAGGTCCAAAAGGACCTGCACGTCTGCGATCACATGTCAATTGGACACACCTAAAATGTTCACTGCCTTTAATGCCAGATACATGTTTGTGTGATATACTGGGCACTCTTCCGTGTCAAAGTTCTAAAGGTGTACATGTACCGGTACTTCTCTTGGTTGGCAATCTGTTGTGGAGATATATTGCAGGGACTACCGCATCTCCCCACATTTGTTTGGGAAGGCCAGGGTCTCTTGGCTTGCACCTTGTCATCTCCATAAGAGATCTAAACTTTCTCTCAGTGACTGAGCTTTGTTGAAGGTTGTGGGAAAACACTTCTCACTTGTGTGTAATCCCTTATTCATCCACAAGAGATTTCATGTGGCTCGAGGTAAACTCACCTCCACTGTCACTGACCAAAGTTGTGGGTTTCCTCTGAAGCTTGTTGCTCACCATATGCAAATTGAATCTGCTGACAGGTTGACATGGTCAATGCTGCCAAAGAAATCTTCATCATAACTCATATATGAAGAGCATCCAGAATCAATTAACCGTTTGTTTGATTTTGCATCACAACAGTTTAGAGTTAGATTTTTCTCATGCAAGGGGGTGAAAGGGGAGGATGCTGTGGGCCATGGGAAAGTTCCAACACTGGATGGGACTCTGGTTGCTGGGCAGAAGAGGCCAGGAGGCAGCAGTGCTGTGATGAGGTTCCCTTGCTGGAGCCCTTTGCTGTCAGTGATGCCTATTTGGTTTTGTGTTGAAAGGTGATATGGTGTGCTCTGTTGTGTAGCACCTGCCTTTAAACAGGGCAGTCTAAAGAGAAAGACAAGGACGGCTCCTGGAACCTTTTGCCAGGATGTGGCCCAATAGCACATTTGCTCAGGAGGAAGAGAGATGTCTTAGAAGATTCAGGACTACAGCAGCTATATTTAGATGAGAGAAGCCCTGGCTCAGCCTGGCCTGGAATGCATTGAGGTTGCTGTGGAAATCATGCATCGCAACATATCCTTGAAGAAACATTGTGTGGGGGATCCAAAGAACTCTGCTGCTGAAGAGTTGCACCAGGCAAGGTCAACATCAGAAGAGCCATTGAGATGAAGAGGTTCAGGCGTTCTCTGCCACTCTTCTACTGAACTCCTCCATCATTGTCGTGACATATGAGGCATGCTGCAGAGTTCTACATCAGATATTGGTGTGTGTGTGTTGGGGGGGGGGTCTGTTTGTTTTCTTTTTAACCAGCTGCAGTCTTAGGAGGCTGCCAAGCTGAGTGGAGGAAGAAAAGGCAGGAGGGTTATTCAAACTGTTCCCTTTCTGCTGTTGAGGAATTCAAAACTGCAATGTTGGCGGGGGTGGGTGGGTGGGTGGGTGGGGCATATAGGGACCACTGTCCCTTGCAGCTGAATTATGTGTTTAGTTTTTGAGCAGAATTGCAATGGTAGACAATATTGCACTGCTTCCCTCCCTGCTCTTGGGTGCAGCCTCAGAAGCTGCTTTTCAGCTAGACACAGAAGCTGGTGGAGGCAAAGAAGCAGTTCACACCCTCCTGTCTACTCTACATCAAGTGTGTTCCCACTATTGGCTTGGGAAGCAGGGTACACACAATGTGGGTCACAATCCATATTGTTACAAAGTTAGGTGCTGCCCCATTCTCTGCCGAGCAGTAGCAAGATTCTAGGGGGTTCCAGGCACTCACCCAGGTTCTGTCTTTCTTTTGAGAGTGGAAATAGAGTGGAGACTGTTGTACCTTCCTGGGGTGCTCAACCCACCGGAGCCTGTCTTTGCACAGGGGAAGTCCCTAACTCACTGAGGGTTTGAGACCCATCAGCTACCCTCACCTGGTTTAGCCAGCCAGTCAAAGCCATTCCCTGGGTGTGGTTGCTGTCGCATGCTGGCAGCTTCTAGGAGCCACAGGAGAGAGCTGGCTGGAATGTAGTTAACCATATATAGGAAAGAGGAAAGAGTTGCATCTATTGCTGTGACCCTTCTTTGCCACCTTTGCCCTACCCACCTCTAGAATGTGGCCACAGAAGGTTGTCCAAAAGAGGATGGCTAGAGTAAGAGAGGAGCAAAGAAATCTGCTTCATATTGTGTCAGTCTGTTGGTCCATTTAGTGCAGTGTTCCCTACACTGACTGGCAGCAATGTCCCTCCAGGTTTCCAGATAGAGTCTTTCCCAGCCCTTCCTGGAGATGCCACTGGGGATTGAACCTGGGACCTTCTGCATGCCGAGCAGCTGCTCTGCCATTGAGCTACCACTGCCCTTTCCCTCTCTAGGGCATTTGCTTTAGTCCGTGCTTGGAGGCCAGCAGTTTTGTGGGGCCATGTTGTTGGATTTTGGATTCCAGGACGTCCTGGCAAGAGTGGAAGGCGGAGGCAGAACAGACGGCGCTCAGCATTTCCTTATTTATTTTCCAACTTACTCGGTTCTGTCTCTGGCCTTAGAGAACATCCCTTGTTTCCTAGGAGACTGCAAGGAAGGAGAGTAGATGAACTGCGAAAACTCTTTTGCGGTGCTCGAAGCCGCCCTGATGAAAATTAACACAAATACAGTAAATGCCAAGGGAGGCTAAAAATAGCCTCTGTGCCAAGCCCCATTCTGCTCCTGACCATGTCAGCCTGGCATGGCTTAAGATTGCATGGCTTAAGATTGCTTAAGATGCAACAAAGACTGCGGGGAGGGGGGGAGCTTCCAGGGCTGGTGGGTGGCCTGGATTCTAGGGGGCTGTTCTGGGGCAGGTGCCTTCCATGGGCAGGTGTCCTTCATGCCCCTGGCTTGCTTTCTCACAAATGCTGGTCCATGGTCCTGCTGCAAAGGTTCAGCACTGGCACCTCTTAGAGACAGGAAGGTGGTGGTGGTGGAATAGAAAGTCGCTGTCCCAAACCATTTGCTCATCATAGTGCCTCTGGAGGGGAAATCTAGGTGAGCTCCCATGTCCCAAAAGGCAGGGCCGGCATCTGCTGTCCCCACTACTGCCACCCCCTTCCCTGTGGGAATGTTAGGGATGTGGATTAGGATATATTATTAGATAGATCCTATCCAAGCTTGTGTTAGCAAGCTTCCAATATCAGCAGAGTGACATTCCCCTTTTGTGCGCAGCAAAGCGTATGCGTTCAGGTTTGCTGAAACCTGTGCAATATTATACTTCCTGGCAAAGTCCCCTTTGTACCTCTTAAAAGAAATACACAACACAGTGTTTATAAAATAAGATAGAGTTTACTTACAGTTTCATCCTGAGTTAACAGCATAATCTCAGAAAGGCAGGCTTACATAGAAAAGTTACAGATATATACATGTGGAGACTACTTGGTAAAGTAAGGCTCCATTTGGTCTCTCTCTTGGCTGCAGGCCAAGAGGGAGAACCATGCTAACTGGAGATTCTCTGGAGATGTGTTCCCATCGAAGGAGAGAATGCTAAGAGAGAGAATGGCTGCTGGCTAGGGGCTTTTGTCCCAGCTAATCCATCTCATCTGCATATCTGGAGGAACAGGAACTTAGTCAGGTGTCCCTCCAGGTGAGTTCCTGTTAGTGGACACTCTAGGAACTGTTGTGACTTGTCTGCCCCAGTGTTCCATCCCACATTCCTCACAGCCAGCCTAGGCAAGCCAGACCACAAAAAGCAGCCAGGTGCACTGCAGGAAATGAGCCAGATGAGTCCAGGAAGGGAGAGACATTGAATCATCGAGTTGGAAGGGATCTGAAGGGTCATCTAGATCAACCCCCTGCAATGGCATTGCTGCAGTTTGGAAGTGGCTGGCGGTCTCTCCTGGGGTCCTCTGGCCTCTTCCCCTGGCAAAGTGAGGAGGGAGTGGCTGCAGCTTGCTTTCTCCTCTCCTTCAGGGCCGCCATGGCAAACCAGCTACCAGCAGAAGGTGATTAATAAATTGATGGTAACAACAGCCGCAGTAGCAACAACTGGCCCAATAATGCTGCAAAGCCATATCTAATCTGCCATGGCTTTCATCAAGGGAAGTAATAGTACCACTGTATTCTGCTCTGGTCAGACCTCACCTGGAATACTGTGTCCAGTTCTGGGCACCACAGTTCAAGAAGGATACTGACAAGCTGGAACGTGTCCAGAAGAGGGCAACCAAAATGGTCAAAGGCCTGGAAACGATGCCTTATGAGGAACGGCTTAGGGAGCTGGGTATGTTTAGCCTGGAGAAGAGAAGGTTAAGGGGTGATATGATAGCCATGTTCAAATATATAAAAGGATGTCATATAGAGGAGGGAGAAAGGTTGTTTTCTGCTGCTCCAGAGAAGCGGACATGGAGCAATGGATTCAAGCTACAAGAAAGAAGATTCCACCTAAACATTAGGAAGAACTTCCTGACAATAAGAGCTGTTCGGCAGTGGAATATGCTGCCAAGGAGTGTGGTGGAGTCTCCTTCTTTGGAGGTCTTTAAGCGGAGGCTTGATGGCCATATGTCAGGAATGCTTTGATGGTGTTTCCTGCTTGGCAGGGGGTTGGACTGGAATCAGATGGCCCTTGTGGTCTCTTCCAACTCTATGATTCTATGCCTTTGCCTGCTAGAAAATGCTTTCCATGGACTTTTCTCCATAAAAAAATTGTAACCTTTTGAGTTGGTGCTTCGCTTTCTGTGTCTTCTGTGTAACAACGCCGGGATGAGTTAGTGACATTTGGCAACCTTGCAGTGGAATGCAGCTGGCTGTCTTTAGGAGTAATAGCTCTTCTCTTTGTTTTTATAGCATTATTTCACTGTTAACTTCAACCATGAAAACCAGAAAACCCTGGAGCTGAGGACAGAAGATGCTAAAGACTGTGATGAATGGGTAGCAGCCATTAGCCATGCCAGGTAAGTCCTCCTCCTTTCCTCAGTGGCTCCGTGGAACATGAATCCTGCTGGGAGGAGGTGTCTTGGGTTGGAGGGCTGGGGTGGCACATGTCAGGTCAGGTGCAAGAGGCAGCTGACCATGTTAATCCTGCTGGGAGAGAGAGAGTGGGAGAGGGAACCAGTAAGACAGGCACCCCCAAACTTCGGCCCTCCAGATGTTTTGGCCTACAACTCCCATGATCCCTAGCTAACAGGACCAGTGGTCAGGGATGATGGGAATTGTAGTCCAGAACATCTGGAGGGCCGAAGTTTGGGGGTGCCTGCAGTAAGAGGAGGCCTTATTTCTGGTCACCCTTGCTGAGCAATGGCTCAAAGGTAGTAGTAATAATTTCTTTCCTTCCTTCCTTCCTTCCTTCCTTCCTTCCTTCCTTCCTTCCTTCCTTCCTTCCTTCCTTCCTTCCTTCCTTCCTTTCTTCTTTCTTATTTCCACAGCCACTCTGGGTGGCTCCCAACATAATATTAAAAACACGATAAACCATCATCATCATAATTTATTATTATAGCATAGAAGAAACCATGTAAGAGGGCTTACAGGGTTGTTTGCAGAGGAAAAGCTGACAATGGGCTGACTAGAGAAGCACAGGATTTTGCTCCATGTCTAGAATTCAGCATCCTAACAACCTCACAATTTGTTGTTGGGTTTTGGTTTTGAGTTTCGCATTCCACACCTCATGTGGAATGGCCCAAGACATTTTGCTGCTGGAGGCAAAACAGAAAATGGCAGGAGCCCTCTCCTCCTTCTCCTCCTCCTCCTTTGCTGCTACCTGAGGCGACTGGAGGCAGCCCAGGGAAGCCAAAGCACACTGAATGTAGGGAAGAGAAAAAAAGGAGGCAAGAGGGGAGCAGGCAGTGGCTGCAGGCAACAAGCACAGGAGGCAGCAAGCAGCACACTCCTTGGGGGCCTAGATCTGCTGCCCCTCCCAGCTGTGCCCAGACTGCCTCCCAAGGCGACTGCCTTAACAAAGCCCTGGTTGCAAATATAAGCTTCAGTGTGTGTAGTCCATGCCTGGTAGGAGCAGAAAGCCAGGGGGGGCATCTGGAGAAGGCTTGGGGTGTTAAGGAAGTGGAGTTTCCTTGCTCTCCTTCTCTGCTGCCCATAGAACCACAAGACACAGCCTCAAACAAGCAGGTGTGCCATGCAGAGTGGGAACACTTACACTTCCAGGCGTCAGTTTGCTTTGCCTGGGATAGAAGGTGGAATGCCTTTTTGCAGCACAAAGGATGCTTTGTGGTCCTACTGACAGAGGGCTGAGGGAGTCTCCCCCCCCCCCACTCTGGTCTTCTCAAAATGTGCTGGGCAGCAGCTGGGCAGACTCAGGAGTTGGAGAGGATGTTGCACCAGAGATTTTTTTCTCTACTCTTAATGCTGCCTCTGCACCTGGGACGCTGCCAGTTGCCACAGCCAGAGATAAGAATTCATCCTTGACATTTGCATTTGCATTTTAATTCCATTCCTTTTCTTTTAAGATTCAACTCATTTTCCTGGAAAGGCTGCATTTAACCAAGCAGGGAAACAAAGAGGCGACTCCCCTCCCAACTCACACGTGAAATATTGTGGGCAGATCCTTCCACGAATACTTGAATTCATAGAACTCGTTGAATGGGATTAAATGGCAGTACAGCCCTCAACGTGTTTACTCAGAAGTAAACCATGCTGAGTTCAGTGTGGCTTTGCCTGTGTGATTGCGCCCTGTGTTTCCCAACCAAACTCACTGCCAGCTTGGTCATTCCTAATTGCCTGCAGTCCAAACCCATATATAGGTCTACTCAGAGGTAAGGTACACTGACTTCAATGGGACATATTCCCAGGTTAGTAGATATAGGATAGCAGCCTTACCTGTCCTTTAGTACCAGGTTCAGTGTGTCAGGTCAGTCCCAAGCCTAGTATAGCAGGACATGAATCTGCCTCCTTGATGGGAATGAAAAGGTCTTTGAGGTCTTCAGGGTTTCATCTTCATAATGGTTGCCAGAGATTTTGCAGAATCTCTTGCTGATCCCTGTGGGCTCATAGAATTGATCCATAATAATAATAATAATAATAATATTGTGAGGGACAAGGGATACAGGGAAGTCCCTCCCATCTTAAGTTCCAGCCCATCACCAAGCGCTGGAGAGAGTAAGGAGAGCTCTGCCTCCAGCGGAGAGTCAGGAAGTGGTGTCCGAGGCTCAGGCAGGGTTGTGGAGCCCATGCCTCAGGTGGGACAGGAAGTTGGACGCACGGGGGGGAGGCCAATCCCCCCAACTCCCGAATTGCGACGCAAACGTAGGGGGAAGAGGTTGGGTCTGCCAAAGTTGTGGTGCTGGAAGAAAACGCGCCAATCGCCATTCGGGAGTTCTGACACCTCACCTTAAGGATGCATTTTTACTGCTCTGAACACTGTAAATAGTCAGCACTTAATAAAAGCCTTAAAAGACCATGCTGGAGTCGTTACTCTAGAGTAGCCATACCAGGCCCTCTGACAGCAACTCCCGAATCTTTTTTGGCTACTTTGGAGTGCAGCGATGAGCGCTCAAGAGGCTGAGCATTGGAGGCTGGAGGCTGAAGCAGCGAAGCAGGAGCTACAGACCCTCACAGCGCACGCACAGCAGCAATTGCATGCCGCTCAGGAGGAAGCGCGAGGGGCGCAGGAGGAGCTGAACAAGCTGGTGGACCAGGTGAGGACAAAAGAGGAGACTGAGAAACAGCTAAGGGTGATGGTATTAGACCTGCAGAAAAAGTTGGAAGAGGAGAAAGCCGCTAGAGGTGGGGGGGCACCCCAGCCGCAGCTAGTCCAAGTGAGAAGGGGACAGAGCCTAGTCACCAAGTTCAGCGGAGACCCGAGGGAGTACCTCGGATTCGAGACTGAGATAAATTATGCGCTGGAATTGCATGCAGCAGAATTCCCAGATGACGCGCACAGAGTCTACTTTATCATAGAGCATTTGACGGGGGCCGCCCGGGAATGGGTAAGACCGCTCATCGCGCAAAAAAATCCTTGCATGAAGAACGCAACTTTATTTCTAGAAGCTTTAAAATTAATGTACGCTAGCGACAGTGAAATGGAGGCCACTAAACAGGAGCTTCATGACCTAACACAAGGAAAATCGACAGTTAGAGACTACTGGGCGAAATTCACCATGCTGGTGCACAAACTGGGGTGGGATCTGAACAGTGAGCCAGTGAAATCAGCCTTCTACCTAGGTTTGCATGCAGACGTTAAGGATGAGCTGGCAAGAGGTCCTAGACCGCAGACTATGGATCAGCTCAGCAAAGCGGCGCTAGCGGTGGGGGTGAGGCAGGAATCCAGATGGTATGACAAACAAGCGACGCGCGCAGCAAAACCTTGGTTCCCACGCTCTCAGGACAGACCACACCACCAAAACCCACCCCAGGGACCGCCCCCAGACCCGCCCAGACCAAGCCCAGAGCCGGAACCGATGGAGATCGGGGGAGCGCGCGCGCGGGCTTTTCAAACCCCGGCGGCGCCAAAACGCAAGGAGGGAAGAGGAGGGAATTGCTTTCTCTGCAACTCCCCCCGGCATCGCGTCAGAGACTGCCCTCATCGCAGGGAGTGGCAAGGAAAGGCGGGAACGGTTGTACCTTCCCCCACTGACGTAGCACCACAGCAGGGAAACGAGACAGCCTGGCTGCAGGAGACAAGGGGCAGCAGCCAGGCACAGTCAGCAGTGAACAGCCCCAGCCCGCCCACCCGCACAGAGAGGAGCAGAGCCAGCCCACCCCTCCCAGAGCAGGAGTGGTTCTAGAAGTCACGCTGACGCTCCCAAATGGCTACCCCCTGTCAGTCCTCGCCTTAATTGACAGTGGGGCATCTGCCAACTTCTTCTCGAGAAACTTTGCAGAAGAGCACCAAATCCAACTTCTGCAGCTGGATTTTCCCCTGCATGTGGCCACCATTGATGGCAGAGAGTTGCTGGGAGGGGCCATCACTCATCAAACCCCCCCCATGAGAATGACGGTGGGAAGGCACTCAGAGACACTGGCTTTCAACGTCACGACCATCTCAGACCCCCCCATCGTTTTGGGAATGAGCTGGCTGGCGCGCCACGACCCTTCCATAAGTTGGCACCAGAGATGCATCACGTTTGGGTCGGACTTTTGCCTGGAACATTGCATGCAGCACCAACCAGGGGAGGGGCCTCCGATAGCCACGGTGGCCACCATGCACGTCAAAGGGGGTGAGGCGATACCCAAGCCGTACTGGGACCTGCAGGAGGTCTTCAGCGAAGCGGAGTCCGACCACCTACCCCCACACAGGCCTTTTGACTGCCAGATCAACCTGGTGCCGGGGGCAACTATACCCCCAGCCAAGCTGTACGCCATGTCAGACCAGGAACTGGAGGATCTGCGCGCTTTCATCGACAAGAACCTCAAGCGGGGGTTCATCAGAGAAAGCAAGGCAGCAGGGGGCAGCCCGGTCTTCTGGGTGGACAAGAAAGACACGCAACAGCGCCGCCTGGTGGTGGATTTTAGACGGCTGAATTCGGTGACAGAGCCAGTGGCTTTCCCCATGCCCAGAGTGGATGATCTCCTGACAGCGGCACGCAGGGGCAAGATTTTCACCAAGCTAGACCTGAGGGGGGCGTACAACTTGATCAGGATCCGGGAAGGCGATGAATGGAAGACCACGATGTTCACGCCTCTGGGCTCTTTTGAATATCTGGTGATGCCCTTCGGGTTGCAAGGGGGCTCAGCCTGCTTCCAGGCCTTCATGCACCACGTCCTGGGGTCCCTCCTCTTCAAGAACTGCCTGGTCTTTCTGGATGACATCCTTATCTATTCCAATGACCCAGTGCAGCATGTGAAGGATGTCAGGGAGGTGTTGCAGCGCCTGAAGGACAACCACCTGTATGTGAAGCTGGAGAAGTGCAAGTTTCACACCAAGGAGGTGGACTTCTTGGGCTACAAGCTGTCAGACAAGGGACTGGCAATGGACAAGGACAAGGTGCAGACCATCCTGGACTGGCACAGCCCCAGGACGCGCAAAGATGCCCAACGACTACTAGGCTTCGCTAACTTCTACAGGAAGTTCATCCAGAACTTCTCTCGGGTCACGGCTCCCATCACCGACTGCCTGAGAGGCAAGCAGAAGTTCAGGTGGACACCAGAGGCACAAGCAGCGTTCGAAAGCCTCAAGAGGGTGTTCGCGTCAGACCAGCACCTGTTCCACGTGGTGCAGGATGCGCCCCTACGCCTGGAGACAGATGCTTCTGATAAAGCTGTGGGAGCGATTCTGTTGCAACTGGACGCCAACAGAGAGTGGAGACCCTGTGCCTTCTTCTCCAGGAAGCTGACCCAGCCTGAACGCAACTACACAGTGTTTGATAGGGAACTTCTCGCGATCCACGCGGCGTTCCAGCACTGGCGACACTTCCTGGTGGGCGCCAAGCACCCCATCCAGGTGTGCACAGACCACAAGAACCTGGAGTTCTGGAGAACGGCCAGGGTGCTCAACCAGCGGCAGATACGGTGGGCAGAGTTCTTCTCGAACTTCAACTTCTCCATCCACTACATCCCGGGGGAGCAGAACGTCAGGGCGGATGCCCTCTCCCGCAAGCCAGAGTACATGGAGGAGGAGTTGCCACCAGCACCCAGGCACGTTTTCCCCCCATCTGCATGGTCATGCGGTGCAGCAGTGGTGAGCGAGGCAGAACTCACAGCACTGACGGCAGCGGATGAATTTGCCACCCGCATCTTCAGAG
Organism: Zootoca vivipara; assembly: GCF_965207765.1. Lineage (NCBI taxonomy): Eukaryota > Metazoa > Chordata > Lepidosauria > Squamata > Lacertidae > Zootoca > Zootoca vivipara. The sequence continues at coordinate 27,455,306 of NC_142596.1, read as the reverse complement.
ACCTGAGAGGGGGGAGGGAGCAGGCCAAAGACTTTGAGGAGAAGAGGGGTTTGCTTTTTTACAGGGGAGCCCTGTACCTCCCGACCAAACAGCTGAGAGGTAAGGTTCTCAAGCAGATGCACGACAACCCAACGGCGGGTCATTTCGGAAGGGACAAAACCACTCACCTAGTCATGAGACACTTCTGGTGGCCAGGGGTGCGGGAGGATGTTCGGGATTATGTCAGGGGATGTGACACCTGCCAGCGAGCAAAGGTGGTCAGAGCGCCACCAGCAGGTTTGCTGGAGCCATTAGCCACACCGCACAGGCCGTGGGAAGTAGTGTCCATGGACTTCATCACAGACCTGCCGTCGTCCAGGGGCAAGACCGCAGTGTTGGTGGTGGTGGACCTCATGTCCAAAATGTGCCACTTTATACCGTGTGCCAGGGCGGTCTCGGCAGAAGAGACGGCCAAACTGTTTGTGGACCACGTATTCCGACTGCATGGATTGCCTTTAAGAGTTATTTCGGATCGTGGCCGCCAATTTGTTTCCAGGTTCTGGCGACGGCTCATGAACCTCCTGCAGGTGGAGGTCAGCTTGTCGACGGCTCGGCACCCGCAGACCAATGGACAGGCGGAGCGGGTCAACGCCATTCTGCAGCAGTACCTGAGATGTTACGTCAGCCAGAGGCAAACGGACTGGGTGGATCGCCTGCCACTGGCAGAATTTGCCTACAACAATGCGGTGCACGTCTCCACAGGGGTGTCGCCCTTTAAGGCCAACTATGGGCGCGACCTCAGATCTTTCCCGGAGAGGGAGGGGGAGGAGGAGGAAGAGGGCCCACAGGCCGAGGAGTGGGCAGAGGACCTGGAGACGGTGCACCAACAGCTCAGAGAACACTTGGAGAGGGCCAAGGAAGCGTATAAGAAGGGGGCAGATCGCCACAGGCGGCCGGGAGAGGTCATAAGGGTGGGGGACAAGGTTTGGTTATCCTCGGAAGGTCTTCCCACCAGGGGGCGATGCAGAAAGTTAGCACACAGGAGGCTGGGCCCCTTCACGGTCACGCAACAGGTCAACCCGGTAGCCTTCAGGCTAGCACTGCCGGAGGACATGAGAGTGCACCCAGTGTTTCATAGATCACTGCTGTCGCCGTACAGGGAAAGTACCAGGTTCAGGGACAGCGATCAGCCTCCAGAGGGAGGGGGGGAGACGGGAAACGCCCGACAGCTCAATGAGGCAACTGAGATTTTAGACTCAAGGAGAGGGGTGAGAGGACTGGAGTACCTGATAGCATGGGAGGACACTCCGCCATCCCACAATGAGTGGATACCGGCCACGGAAGTACCTGAGGAATTTTTAGTGGAAGAATTCCACGCCCTGTTCCCCCACAGGCCCAAGCCCTGGCACATGGAAAGGGAGGGAGAGGGGGAGGAGCAGGAGGAAGGGATAGCAGGCAGCAGCTCCCCATGGAGATGGGAAGCGGAATTTGAGGACACGGAAGAAGAGGTGTGGGTTTCACCGAGGTCAACGACGTCAGAGGCAGGAGAGGACTGGCAGAACATTTTTACTCCCACCAGCTCTGATGCCACTGACTTCTTGGGATTTCCGTCTTCTCAGGGGGAAGGAGAGAGATCGCAGGATTGGGGGGAAATTTTCACACCCACAGGCTCGGATGCCACAGACTTCTTGGGATTTCACTCGTCCCCAGCAAGCAGAGAGCCACTGGGGAGGAGGAGAGAGGAGCCTGGGAGGGGGGTGGATGTGAGGGACAAGGGATACAGGGAAGTCCCTCCCATCTTAAGTTCCAGCCCATCACCAAGCGCTGGAGAGAGTAAGGAGAGCTCTGCCTCCAGCGGAGAGTCAGGAAGTGGTGTCCGAGGCTCAGGCAGGGTTGTGGAGCCCATGCCTCAGGTGGGACAGGAAGTTGGACGCACGGGGGGGGGGGGAGGCCAATCCCCCCAACTCCCGAATTGCGACGCAAACGTAGGGGGAAGAGGTTGGGTCTGCCAAAGTTGTGGTGCTGGAAGAAAACGCGCCAATCGCCATTCGGGAGTTCTGACACCTCACCTTAAGGATGCATTTTTACTGCTCTGAACACTGTAAATAGTCAGCACTTAATAAAAGCCTTAAAAGACCATGCTGGAGTCGTTACTCTAGAGTAGCCATACCAGGCCCTCTGACAAATATAATATATTATTTATACCCCGCCCATCTGGCTGGGGTTCCCCAGCCACTCTGGGCGGCTTACAACAGAAAAATGAAACAAAACAATTAAACATTAAAAGCCTCCCTAAACAGGGCTGCCTTCAGATGTCTGGTAGCTGTTTTTCTCTTTGACATCTGATGGGAGAGCGATCCATGTGACCCAAAGCTGGCACAGAGCACATGGAAAATGGAGAGAGAGTATCACAGCTGGTCGCACAGTGGAAGAAACCACTGTCCAATTGCTCCAGCGTGTAGCCAGATCAATTATGATCCCTGTCTTCTGCTAAAAATTGATGTGGCTGCAAGGTAGATCAAGCAGCAAACATGCCTGGTGTCTGTGGCCAACAGGAGCATAGTTTGAGATTGGCATGTGCTCAGGGTCTCTTTTGGGGTCATGTGGGTTGGCCAGTAAATGTGGCCCACTGGGTAACAGTGGCAGAGTGCAAGTTTGGGAATTGGACATGGAATCTTGATCTTCAGATAATCACTTCTTAGCTGTTATTACTCACAGGCTGAATATGGGAAGCCAGCCTTCCCCAGTCTCTGGCGGAGGCTGATGGGAGTCAGTAGTGCCAGCTTGGCCCCACGACTGTGAGTGCCCGCACCGTGAGTGCCATGTAGCATGCATGATATTGGCACTGAAATCTGTGGGTGCTGGGAACCTTCATGGGGAATTTTGTGGGTGCTCGGTCACCCAGGGCCCCAGGGTGTGTTGGCACCTATGATGGGAGTTGTAGTCCAAGATTTCTGGAGGGGGCACTAAGTTGGGAAACGACTGTTCTAAAGTGTTTGGATAAAAAGAATGGCTGGAGCTTGATGGAATGATCAACCAGAACGATCAAATTCAAGCTAAGCAGTGGCAGGGAAAGTTCATGCTCTGAACTGTAGCAGTAGAGTCATGCCATTCCCTTTCCCCCATGATGAATGCAGTTATCACTTGATGGCTTGTTGGGTTGGCGCTCTCGCTCTCTCTCCCATAGGATTTTCTAATTGTGTTGTCAGCAGACACAGCTTGAGGAAGCCACCACAACTAGCAAGATCTGCCCCAATGACAGCATTTAGGGCAGCATGTGGACCTGATCCCCCAAGTTTCCAGTCACGAGTGCCCAACTTGGTGGGTGGGTGGGAGATGCAGAGCAGGCAGGAAAAGCAACGGAAGGGGAGGAAATGTCTTAACAACTCTGTCTATATAACAGTTATAGGACTCTTGCTACAGAGCATGAAGCTTTAATGCAGAAGTACCTCCATTTACTTCAGATTGTGGAAACGGAGAAAACAGTTGCCAAGCAACTCAGGCAACAAATTGAAGATGGAGAAATAGAGACCGAGCGCCTGAAATCTGAGGTAAAAACATGCTGATTATGCAAAGGGCAAAGGAGCCTGTGTGGTTGGTCCTTGTAGGCTGCATTCAGACATGCATCATGCCAGGAGAAATGCACCCCCTTCCTCTCAGCGGGGTGTTGTTGTTTTTTGCAAGCAATGGGAAGGACCCCATTTGCATTTCCTGCACTTTGGGGCATTTGATGGCACACAATGGGCTGTTTTTGCTGCTCTCTGGCTTCCAATTTGCTTTTCGGCGAACTGTATACTTTGCCTATTTTGATTTTACTATTTTTATGGGCTGTTTGCTTTTGTGTAGTTTTATTTATTTATTTATTTAATAGTGTATCTAAATCGCTTTTTTTTTTTAACCAAAAATAATAATATGAAAGCGGTTCACAACAGCAAAAGTAAGATAAAACCATACCATGAAAGCATAAAAGGTTAAAAACAAAGAAGTTTAAAACAAAGATCAGTAACCCATTTTGGGAGGACTCTAAATTGCCTGCATAGGCCTGGTGTAATAGAAAATTTTCAGCAGGCATTTAAAGGTTGGCACAGAAGGTGCCTGCTGAATCTCCACTGGCAGAGTCTGACAGGACTGAGCCAAAGACTCTGTTTCCATTGCTGTCAAACGAGCACCACCAACTCTGGGAATGAACATTGACACTCCTGCAAATGATTTCGTGATCGAGCTGGAATAGAAATATTCAGATGATCCCTTAGGTACTCTGGACCTAAGTTGTTCAGGGATTTTAAATTAATACAGGAATGTGGATTCATTGTTGCTAATTGTTTGGTTTTAAACTTTATCTAGTTTAATTTTTTTAATATTTCTGTAAGTCACTGGGCTGTTTTGAGAGAGGTGAATTGTTAAGCAATTTAATAAATAACCATAACCGTAATTGCAAAGGAAAGCCATTAGAAAGGTGGCATATTCTAGAGGTGTTCTAGAGGTGAAGAGATTTGTAGCATCCCAGGTGAAAATGTCATGGGAACCAGATTCACACATGCACAGGCAGGGACTGAACCTGTGCCCTGCCTCTGCATGGAAAAACCTGTGTCTGAAAGATGTTTTGAAAACCAAGTCTCTGGGCTCCCTTTGACAAGAGATTACTTGAAGTTCCACCAGTTACTTAGTGTTGGCTGTGCAGGAGACATTAATACCTTAAGCACAGCAATATTCATCTGAAAGCGGGGAAGTTATGGTGTTTGACAGGGATTTTAGAAGGGATGCCTGGAAGACCCCTAATTGAAAACTTGGTTTCTTCCAGCAGTAGCAGACCTTGCCACGGGCATGAATGTTATGGGTCAAGTCATCTTTGTAAGTCTCAGCCTGGAGGTCACAATATGAGGAATGGTTAAGGAGTTGGGAGCAATATGAGAAATGGTTGAGGATGTTGGGCATATTTAGTCTGGAGAAGAGAAGACCGGGAGGTGACATGATAGCCATCTTCAAGTACCTGATGGCCTGTCCCATGAAAGACGGAGCTGCTCCAGAGGGAAGGACCCAAACCAATAGATCCAAATGGCAGGAAATGAGTTTCCAACTAAACATAAGGAAGACTAATTCCATGGTTCTATTAATATCGGGTTGCAGGAAGAGCAGAAGCTGTTCATTGTATAGTTTTTTTTTAAATCGAGCAACGAGTAATCTAAGAACTATCAATATGTTGGTGCATAATTAGTCTGCCTCTGTGCTTAAATTCTTAGTGTTGTACTTTCTGCTGTTCCCCTCAACAACACCCCACTACCCTTTGAAGCGCAGATCAAATGACATTTTCCTTTAATGTGCAAATTTTGCTTACTGGATTTTGAAAGGGAAAAGCAGCTCTTTCTTCTGTGTAAAAGATTTATCAGCAGACCAGCCAGGAACTCTCCCTGCTTGCAGGGGAGTCATTTCAGCTATTAGCATGGCTAATATCAGAAGTGAGTCCATTTTGTTCTGAATATGATCTGTTTGATAATGCCTAATTAGGAATAAATTGCACACTGCGTTAAAGTCAGTGGTTTGGTTGGTAGGTTTATGGGGACAAGATTTTCACTGAAAGGACAAGGTCCACCAGTTGTGATTATTTGTTGTTGTTTAGTCGTTTAGTCGTGTGATTATTTATTATTGCTTATTTGTCGCTTCTTCTTTTCTTTCCCCCCAAAAGTGAAATTCAAACTGACTTGCAAAAACGAACATTAGAAACAAGGATAAAGCAACTTAAAATACACAAGTAATATAGATACAAGAGCAGATCCTTTTCCACCCCATGAAAAGATAATAAGAAAATTAAGATCCTAGGACTTTGGGGGACTAAAAACACAGTGATAGCACCCGGCATGCCTCCCTGGGGAGAGCATTCCACAAGCAGGGAGCCACCACTGAAAAGACCTGTTTTTGTGTTGCTGTCCTCTGCCCTTCCCTTGGAGGGGGCACATGGAGAAGGACCTCATGTGGGGAATTCAGAGTCTGGGTTGGTTCATGTGGGAAGAGGTGGTCTTTGAAGTATGGGGGTCTTGAGCTACATCAGGCTTTATAGGTCAAAATCAGCACTTTGAAGTGAGCCCAGAAACTAATTGGTAGCCAGTGCAGTCAGGCCAGAATTGGTGCAATGTGCTCAGACCCCCTTGCACTAGTGAGCAACCTGGCCACTGAATTCAGCATCAGCCACAGTTTCCCAACCACTTTCAAAGGCAGCCCCACGTAGAAAGCCTTGCAGTAATCTAGCTGAGCAATTGCCAGAGCATTGAAAACAGGAGCGTCTCCACCTCCATCATTGAGCCTGGGCACTGAAGTCCAGCTCCGAGGGCACCCTGGCAGTTCCCTCACTGCGAAAAGTGAAGTTATGGAGAACCAGGCAAAGGGCCTTCTTGGTAGTGGCGCCTGCCCTGTGGAACGCCCTCCCGTCAGATTTCAATGAAATAAACAACTATTTGACTTAGGAGACATCTGAAGGCAGCCCTGTATTGGGAAGTTTTTAATGTTGGATGTTTTATTATGTTTTAATATGTGTAGGAAGCTGCCCAGAGTGGCTCGGGAAACCCAGAGCAGGGTACAAATGAAAAAATATCATTATTAATAATAGAAGTTAGGCTACCCCTCTCCAGACGGGGGTGTAGCTGGGCCACCAGCCAAAACTGACAGAGGGCACTTTGTGCCGCTTAAAGTCACTTGAGCCTTAAGTGACAGTAATGAATCCACAAGGCTACACACCAAATCCCACCCTTCCTCTCAGCTACTTAGAATAATAGAATTGTAGAGTTGGAAAGGACCTCAAGGGTCATTTAGTCCAACCCCCCATAATTCAGGAATCACAGCTCAAGAATCCCCGACAGGTGGCTATCTAACCTCTGTTTAGACACCTCCCGTGAAGAAGAGGACTTGCCACAGGGCGACAGTTTGAAGGACATGCTGGGGGGGGGGGAAATGTTGGGCTCAGGGGTGCACCAGATGTGCACATTCTCTGAGCCCAGTTCTTTCCCCTATGAACAGTTCGCTTGCACTCCTTCTCCCCCCTATTCAGATGAATGGGACTGAGTGCTGAGCCTTTTCTGTCTTGTGTGTTCCTGCGCATGAATTATATTAGTTAGATAATGGAACAAATACTCTCTCCCCCAAGACATGCACACTGTACATTTAAAACACATCATGCCCCAAAGAATCTTGGGAACTGTAGTCTGCTCAGGGTGTTGAGCTCTGTGAGGTGTAAACTAGAGTCCCCAGGATCCTTTAGGTGTGTTTATATGCAGCCTGAAGAGTGGGACAGAAAGGGCTTGCATTGCCAGGCAGAAGTCTCCCTGTCCCAGGAGGTACTTAATGGACACCCCACCCCATTTTAGGCCTAGGAAGAGGTCCTTACTTTCTCTCTACCCCGTCAACTCCACCACAACCCTGATCTCTGTGAGCGGAGTGGGGGCGGCCTTTTAAAAATAAGCAAGCCTCCTGCATAACTCAGGATCCCCACACCCACTTGCCCCCTTTCCCTGTTTTGCTGCCCAGGGCACCCATATGCAGCATGCGGCATGACACTTAAAAAGAGGGGGTGTGATGTTTAAAAATACCAGGGCTCTAATGGAGGCTGCTCTGTATCTCGTTGCTAGGGGCAACCTCAGGATGTTAAACTGAATGGCATCAGCTTCGAAGGGACAATGCTTTCCTGCATCTCTGATTTGTTGTTCTTGTGATGTCACTTCCCCAGAACCAATCTTCCTTCTACGCCTCCCAGTTCATTTGCATGCTTGAATTTGATTTGTTTAGGAGTTTTCTTTGCATGGAAATAGACATTTTACATCTCCATCTTTCAGTTCATACAAGGAGTGTTTGCATCAAAACATCGTTCTGGTGAGCTGCCTGGGCGTGACCTCAACTAAGGGGCTGAGGGGTTGAAAAAGCAGCAGGGAGCATCTGAGACAAGGAGTCTCCCTTCTGACTTCAGTTGTACTTCATGTGCAACCTGCGTTTGTTCATGCATCCCATTTTTGAACATTTGAAAATGTGCAACCAGTTAACGGATGCAAGATAATGAAGAATGAGGTTTCTGTGTGCAACTGAGTGATCAGTCTGGCCCAGAAGGTTGTCTGAGGTGTGCAATTCAAGCTGATTGACCTTTATGGATATTGGGAATGTTTTCCTGGGAATCCAAACCAAGCTCAGCCCTGACTCTGACCTGCAGAATTATGACAGACCACATTGCAGAGCTGTAGTAAGCTAGAAAGTAGATAGAGAAAAAAGATTTCTCCCTCTCTCACAACTTGTGGACATCCAATGAAGCTGAATGCTAGAAGATTCGGGACAGATCAAATAAAGTACTTCTTCATGCAGCACCTAGTTAAAATCTGGAGCTCACTCCCAGAGGAGGCAGTGAGGGCCATCAACCAACATGGCTTTAAAAGAGGATTTGACAAATACATAGAGGGGAGGGCTATTGATGACTCCTAGCCAGTAGCCACGATTACTATGCTCTGCTGCTGCCACAGTTGGAGGCAGCAATGTTTCTGAATACCATATGCTAGAAACCACAGGAGGGGAGAGGGCTCTTGGGTCTGGATCCTGCTTGTGGGTGTTCTACAAACACCTGGTTGTCCACTGTGAGAACAGGATGCTGGACTAGATTGTCCATTGAGGTTCAACTATTTTAGCTTTGGGGTTGCCATTATCTGGGCTAACTTTTAAATGTTTCATTCTAAATAAGAACTGAGATAGAAAGGGCCAAAGATCAGGAAGGTCTTGGTTCTGCCGCTGTCTTTTAGACTTTTTGGGGGGAGGTGGGATATTGATGCCTGATCTCAGCTGCATTAAAATCTTGGATTTTTCCTGTGATTTTCAAGGACTGCTTTCTCTGCCATCCATTGATGCATTAAGAAACAGCTTCTCAGTCTGAATCAGGGAATAACACCTTCTGACAACAGGATGGTTCGCTCTGTACTTCTTGCTATCCACACACCATGCCTTTAAAGCACTAGTATACCACTTTGATAGTAATGGAAGATCCTGGGAACTGTGGTTTATTAAGGGTGCCTGGAATGGTCACCTTGTGAGGTCAGCAGCAATAACAACCTACAATTCCCAAGATTATCCATGACTGGGTGTCAGATGCCTCTTCCTCCTGTCCTTTCCGAATCTTCTTCTTCTTTGGTGATCACTCGTAGCCGAGTAAGATTGTCTTCCATAAATGCGGGTTTAACAATGGGTCCGTAAGTGATCGTGGAGGCCAATTCTGGATCCACACGTCCTTCCACAGTGGGGACATTGGTTTCCAGGCAGGAGTTGATCACGGTGTGGATTTGCCAAGCGTGCCTTCCTCTTAGCACGTTTCTCCCTTGCGTCCTGAGATCAAGTTTCTTCAAAGCCCATGACACCTTTGGTAAAGGCTGTTCTCCAACTGGACCGCTCACAGGCCAGTGTTTCCCAGTTGTCAGTGTTTATGCTACATTTTTAAAGATTTGCCTTGAGACAGTCTTTAAACCTCTTTTGTTGACCACCAGTATTACGCTTTCCATTTTTAAGTTCGGAATAGAGTAGTTGCTTTGGAAGACGATCATCACTTCTGCACAACATGACCAGTCCAATGAAGTTGATGTTAAAGAATCATTGCTTCAACACTGGTGATCTTTGCTTCTTCCAGTACACTGATATTAGTTCGCCTGTCTTCCCAAATGATGTGTAAAATTTTTCAGAGACACTGTTGATGGAATCTTTCGAGGAGCTGGAGATAGCGTTTATAAGTGGTCCATGTTTCACAGGCATATACCGGTAGTAAGGTTGGTAGTACAATAGCTTTGTAAACAAGCACTTTGGTTTCCCTGCGAATGTCCCGGTCTTCAAACACTCTGCACTTCAATCGGGAGAAAGCCGCACTCGCAGAGCTCAGGCGATGCTGGATTTTGGCATCAATGTTGGCCCTAGTGGAAAGGTAACTGCCTAGGTAGGAGAAGTGATCAACATTTTCCAACATTACACCACTGAGTTGGATTTGTGGTGCTGCAGAGGAGTTATATTGTACTTGTTAATGCAGCACTTTGGTTTTTTGGATGTTGAGTGATAGGCCAAGCTTTTCGTAAGCTTCTGCAAAGATATTTAGGATGGTTTGGAGGTCATCCTCTGAGCGTGCGCACACTACATTGTCATCAGCATACTGAAGCTCTATGACGGAAGTTACGGTAACCTTACTTTTTGTTTTCAGCATGTTCAGATTGAAGAGCTTTCCATCTGTTCGATATATGATTTCTACTCTGGTGGGGAGTTTCCCGTTGACGAAATGTAGGATCATGGCAATGAAAATAATGAATAGAGTTGGGGCAATAACACAACCCTGTTTAACACCTGATCCCACTGTGAATGGTTCACTTTGAGAGCCATTATCTGTGATTGTTGCTATCATATTATCATGGAGGAGCCAAATGATGTTTACAAATATCTCTGGGCAACAAACTTTCAGAAGGATAGTAGGGCATTCCACCCCCCTTTTCCTCCTTCCAGTGGTTCAATATTCCATGTTGTTGAGTTATTCTGGATCCTTCTCTCTCTTGGTTTTTCTCTCTAGAGATTTTCTAGAGCATTTGCAAATCTCAGGGTTACTCTGAGTCTGCCAATACCTTTCTCTTTTGCGTGGGTGGTGCGGTTTGGGCTACAGAAGCATGAACACAGAAAGGCATTAATCAGATTAGGGGAAAAAAATGATATTTATACACTCGGCTAATTAATTCAGAGTAAGTCACAATTTTACATCTACATCACCAACGCATGTGTTTTCCTTTACCTAACTGATGGTGACTCTGCTTCCAAGCAACACAATTCCAAATTTGCCTTCGGAAAATAACCATCCTTAAAAAAAACCCAAAAACATTTATATGAAATAATACTGAGAATGCTATCAGCTCCCTGCCCCAGTCCCCAAGAGATAGCCCTGAACAGGAAGGATTTTGCTGTGTCAACTGAAAATACAAGGCCAGGGGGCCTGGCTACATGGCACAGGCATTGCCATCTTCTCAGTAAAAAAGTGACGAGCTGAGGCAGCAGGTGACAAGGCAGGTGGGGAAGGAGGCAGGTGGGATGTGCCATGTCAAACAGGTCCTGCCTCCTCTTCAGACCGGATCAAAGCCCTCATAGCAGGATGGACAAGCCTGAAAACCAAGCAGGGGGCACATTATTCTCCTCACAATAACTCTACAAAGCAGTATAGGCTGCAAGAGAGTGACTGGGAGGCACTTAGCCGCTAATCTTCAACACCATCACAGACACACACAACCATCACTGTGCTGTCAACCCCCTTCCCCTCCAGGGCCACTGTCCTCCTCCCTGGTCCCCATTTGTAGCTTATAAAAAGTGGAGGCAGGGGCCTCGCTCCCTTCTTTCCTTCCTTCCCTGCATTGCAAGGAGTTGGACTCCTACAGGGTGCTTTGGGTTCCTTCCAACTCCACAATTCTACAGTTCTTTCCTTCCAGGGTGGCTGTGCATCTTGCAAAAGGCATCGCTAGGGGGACTTGTGCCCTCTGCCCTCTGAGCTGGGCTGTGGCAGCGTGTTTGGCTTGGAAGCACATCCTGCCACCCTGAGATCAAAGTTTTTTAAAGACGTTCTAAACACTTTAAAAGAAAGGGAGAGGAGGGCAGGGGAATTGGGGCCCAGCAGAAAAGATGGAATGGGGAGTTTGAGCCCCTGGAGCACCCTGTGGGGAATGGGTGAAGGGTGTGTGTGTGTGTGTGTGTGTGTGTGTGTGTGTGTGTGTGTGTGTTTCAGCCTGGAAAAGCAAAGGGAAGATGCAACCATCCCATGGGTGTAGTCAGCATAGCTGTCAAGTTTTCCCTTTTCTCGCGAGGAAGCCTATTCAACATAAGGGAATTTCCCTTAAAAAAAAAAGGGAGAGCTTGACAGCTATGGTAGTCAGGATTTTTGTTATGGGAAACAGGACTTTGGGGGGGGGAAGCACTGACATGATTGGTCAGTTAGTTAAGTATTTCTATTGTTTTACTTGATCTAGGGGGGGCAGCTGCCCCCTGCCCCCCCCCCTGGCTAAGCCCATGACTCAAAGGGATACAAGCGGCAGTAAGTGGAGCAGACCCCCCTGCTCCCGCTGCTCCACAAGGTGGAAATTGCATGAAGCATTTTTCGGTGAAGCCTTAAAAGGCATTTCCTGGTGGTAAGAGCAGTTGACAGTGGGAAGGGGGGGGGCTATTTGGGGGAAGGGAGCAGGCATGTAAGCAGGGCAAGAGAGCCACCTCTGAGGAATGGTGTCATGGCAGAGATTCCTGCCTTGAAGAGCTTGCACAGGGTGGGGAGTTGAGCCAAGTGACCTCCACAATCTTGTTTGTAAGTACTGTGAGAGGGGTAGTGCCTTTACTACAGTTTTTAGAAGGCTGCTATGCAGTGGCTTAACCAGAAGTCAGGGCATGTCGAGGTGAGGAAGCTCCTGGAACTTGTATTAGGGGAGCCCCCTTTGATCCCCCACACATTAACCTGAGCACTGGCCCTTGGGGATCTCATTCAAACCATTTCATTGAAGCGATACCTTGTACTAGACCAAATGATATAAGAGGATGTAAGCTTTTGAGTTGCACAGGGCTCTTCATCAGAGAAGTTTTGTGGAATTCACCCTATATTAACATCAAGTGGTTCGGTAAAAAAAATCAAATACTTTGTGTGCCTCCTGCAATAATATGGAAGAAAATGGCAAAGGACTACTGTATATGAGTTTGTTATTGCCTGCCAGGAAAGGGCCTTTTCAGTGTTGTCCCTCCAGCTTATGGAATACTTTCTGAGAAGGCTCAACTGGTGCCTATGTTAGGATTTTCTTTTGACACCAAGTTCTTTTGACTGTTTGCTCTTTTAAAATCCTATGTTTTTATTTCTTACAACTCTTTTTTCTTATTCTTTTGGGAGGTGTTTTACTGATTTCATGCTGTTGAGTGCTTTTACGCTGCTGTTTGTTAATTGTACTGGCAATGCTTGTAAATATTGAGTGTTTTTAGTACTGTTTCATTTGAATTTCATTTATTTTAATTCATGAGCCACCCAGAGGACGCAGCTGATTGGGTGGGATAGAAATGCCCAAATTGAAATAAGTCTGTGATGGAAGCTCCTCCATGGAATTGCAGGGAGTTCCGTACATCTTGCTAGAAGTGCACCCTCTGGACATGTGTTCCTCTCACTGGCTGGGTGCCTTCATCATGATGGACCCCCTGAGTGAAGCTGGCTTGTTAACATCTCAGTCCTTTCACCTTTACTTCTCTGTTTACTGTCTGCTCCCAGATTGCAGCCTTACTCAAAGACAATGAGCGCATCCAGTCCAATCAGACCAATGCACCCAACGACGATGACAGTGACATCAAGAAGATCAAGAAGGTAGGCTCTGGTGTTTTAGAGAGCTTGGTCTCTGGTCCAGTCTTCCAGAAGTTTTGGACTCCCACTCCCATCAGCCTCAGCCAGTACAGGCTAGTGGAAGTTGGAGTCCAAAACATCTGTCATATTTGAGGAGCAACAGCCTTATTATAGCCAGTAAAGGTAAAGGGACCCCTGACCGTTAAGTCCAGTCGTGGATGACTCTGGGGTTGCGGTGCTTATCTCGTTTTAATGGCCGAGGGAGCCAGTGTTTGTCTGCAAACAGCTGCTGGGTCATGTGGCCAGCATGACTAAGCTGCTTCTGGTGAACCAGAGCAGCACATGGAAACATTGTTTACCTTCCCACTGGAGCAGTACCTATTTATCTACTTGCACTTAGACGTGCTTTCGAACTGCTAGGTTGGCAGGAGCAGGGACTGAGCAACGGGAGCTCACCCCATCGCGGGGATTCAAACCACCGACCTTCTGATCGGCAAGCCCTAGGCTCTGTGGTTTAGACCACAGTGCCACCCACATCCATATATACCCAGTAAAGGTAAAGGGACCCCTGACCGTTAGGTCCAGTTGCGAACGACTATGGGGTTGCGGTGCTCATCTCGCTTTACTGACCAAGGGAGTATATATAGCCAGTATATATATAGCCAGTAGGTGGTGGTAAAGTGTCCTCTTCTGTGCTTTGGAATGCCATTAATAACCTCCAAGAAGGAGAGCAACCTTGCTGACTAGGCTGGTGCTTGTGGTCTGCAACATCTGGATGGTGCCAGAGGATGGGGAAGTCAATGTCTCTGTGTGCTGTTGTGTTCTGTGCTTCTCTGTGTGGTAGGAAGGTCCAGACAATGTCTTTGTCACAATGATACTGACCACAGGGCCGTCTCAAGCAGGTCGGGCGCCCTGGCGCCGTGGTGCGGAGATCGTTCCGGCACCCCCGGCCCGGTGCCCCCGCACCCCATGCCACCGATACTACCCCTAGAGTCGGACCTGACTGACATACAAATGTGAGGATATTCCTGAGGGATGGAAGCAGGCACCCAGGAAGTCATTGTCTGGATAACAGCCACTATAGGCCAGATACCCCCAGATCTCTCCACCAGCTCCCCCACAAAAAAAAATATTTGTGGGGCGGCCGGGGGGGGGGGGGAGAAAAATGCACAGCTCCTGGCTGGGAAGAAAGATCAGTTATTTCTTTTCAATCTGCATTGGCTCCTAAATAGTTTGGGTCCCTGATCCTTAATGCCTCTGAGTGGCCCTGCTTCTCCTTTGACATCTGCTGATAAGACCCTGCTCCACATTCCAGTAAAATGAAGCACAGTTAGTAGGGAGGCAAGACAGGGACTTTGAGGTTGTGGCACTTGGGAGGCCCACCTTCCCCCTGTGTTTGGCTTTTCAGAGATTAATAAAGGCTCTTTTATTGAGTCCGCTCTTCAGTCTGCACTGACTCTGCGCCCAGAAATCAGTTACTGCTTCTCTTTTGTATTGTTTTGGCTGCTGTGTTTTATCTTTATAATATTACTTTATTGTATTGAAAATGTGACTGAATGCTGCTTTGTGGACTTTGCAAAAACAAAACAAAAAACAGCCAGTGAATTTTGAAAATAAATAAACCCATCCTCTCCTCAGATCTCCTGGTTCACAAGATGCAGGGTGGCTAATCGCTGGGCTATTCTTCAATCTCCATCTATAAAAGGAGACTTCCCAGTGAACCATTTCAAGGAGGGAGGGCCTCCACTTTGGACTCCTACAGTTTCCCTGGGCGCTTATGCACACCGTATTCCCCATAGACTGTGGCGGATGACCTTTGCTATGGATTAGTTGAGGGAGATTGGCCAGGAAGCAGATACAAAATGTTTGTTTGCTTAGATTGATATTTTAATGCCACTTTTGGCTTTGCAACGAGTCCCTAAAGCAGCTTGCAGAGAAAGACAAGTAAAAGCAATAAAATCAAACAAGCAAAATAAAGCACTGACTTGTTATACGTCTAGACAACATCTCTCACTAAAACAGAGCAGCAAAAGGACTCAGTTTACTGGGCCAGATAACAGTAGTGCTGGCTGCAAAAGGACCACATAGGAAGCTGCCTTATACCAAATCAGAACCATTGGTCCATTTTGATCAATATTGGCTACACTGACTGGCAGCGGCTCCCCAGGATTTCAGGTAGGAGTTTCTTCCAACTCTAGCTAGAGATGCCCGTGGGGATTGAACCTGGAACCTTCTGCTTGCAAGGCAGATGCTGTACCACTGAGCTATGCCCTTGCCCTTTTCACTATTCTTTTAGAGGTGGAGAAGAAGGGACCTTCCCAAGGGAGGGGATATTGGAGCCAAGAAGGCCCCACAGGTGTGCCACCAAGGCACTTTTGCCCGCAGCACTGTCAGGCTGTGAACCTGAACTTTCAGAGGAAGGGAAGGGGCGCTACTCTATCCAGAGTCTGCCCATTCCTGGGTTAGGCTTCAACTGCCCCCAACATTTCCCTTGTCTTTAGGGAAAAGGATCCAGTCCAACACAACCTCCAGATTCCAAGTGCCTCCTTGTCTTATGATGGAAAAGAGGATGGGGTGGGTGGGTGGAGATCTGGGTGGGTGTCATCTACATACTGATGGTGATCCTGCTCTTCAGCTCCCCAGACAATCTCTTCCAGCAGCTTCAGGTTGATGTTAAAGCAACACGGGGGGGGCAGGGGGGGGAGATGGTGGGAGATGAATTCCTGCAGAAGGAATCCTGGCTGCTTACATCTGGCAGGCTCTGGTGTTTCCTGGATTCTCGCTAAAGAATCTCCAGGCTTCAGTTTGTTTCTTCATCCTTGCCCTTTCCTTGCAGTTGGAGGTTCACCCACACAGAAACCTCCCTCGCCTCTCAGATGGAAATCTTGCATTGATTTACGTCGTAGGACCTGCAGCGTTTCATGCTGCCTGTCACCCAGGAGATTCCAAGCAGGAGAGCGGGGGAACCACCCTGGCATTTCTTCATTGAGCTTAGGAAACACAAAGGCATCATTTGGAGCTCATTAAGAGGCTATAGTTCCTGGGCTGCTTCAGGGGCCCCTATACCTGCCCACACGGTTGGTGAGACCTAGTGCAGACTGCCACCTCTCCGTGATGTGTGGGGAGGTGTCTTGGAGTGGGGAGCAAATAGGTCCCTCTTATAGGCCCAGGTGAAGGCTACAGCAGCCAACCCAATCCTGGAAACGTTTGGTACCCAGATGAAAGATTCGATGAGGATGAGGCTATGACTCCTTTCTCATGAGAGAACTGGGAAAACTCCCGGTACTGAATTGGGGCCCTCTCAGCAGGGTGGGCACAGCCGTGAAACCATCTTTGGGCTCAGAGGATTAGTTGCCTGTGCCAAATGTTTGTCTTCTCAGCCTTGCAGAAATCAAAGATGGCAAAACCCAGTATGGGACCAAGGTGGAACAAGCCACATGACATACCTTTTCAGCCTACAGAAGACTTCCATTGAGTTTAGTTCCCTGTTGCAGGCAGCAGTGCTTCTGAATGCCAGTTGCTGGAAACCATAAGAGAGGAGAGTGCTCTTGTGCTCAAATCCCACTTGCAGGTTTTCCATTGGGGCATCTGGTTGGCTGCTGTGAGAACAGGATGCTGGACTAGATGGGCCAGGCTCTCCTTATGTTCTGACAGTTCCCTAAGTAGGGGATCCTCAACTAGCAATGCTCATTTGGAGCTGTCTGAGGTCCTGATTTTATCTGCCTTCTGTGATAGAGCTTCTGACCAATCTTCACTGGCTTGATCTGATTTTGCAGGCTATGACTTGCATTTGGCTATTTTGGCCAGCCTCTGCCTGCCTTGCCTTGACTTCACCAGATACCATCTCCTTCCCCCGTGTGCCTCAAGTGCCCACAGAACAGAATACCAGGCCAATGTGGCCTGCAGTTTAGGGAAGGCACACAGCTCAGGCATATAGAACCTGCTTTGCATGCAGAAAATCCCAAGTTCAATCCTCAGTGGCTACTCTAATTAAAAGGCCCTGGTAGTTAGGGATGGGAAGCCCTACTGGACACCCCAGAGAGCCACTGCCAGTGAGAGTCAACAATACTGGGCTTGAAAGGCGTATTAATGTGTTGTAATTGGTGTTTTGATCTGCTCTTATTTATGTATTGCGTTATCTGTAGCAAATGTTTCTGTGTATATACCCTTTGGTGCCAGTGTGTGACAGTGCTTGGAGACATATCAAAGCCTTTCCTGAGAGTGGGATTGGCATGCTAGGTACAAGTGCAAACATAGAGTATATATACAATATTTACACTTCCAAAATCCAAGGCCCTGGGGGCAATCTGCCTGATTCAGAAGTGTACCAATCCAGAAGTGTTTCTGTTACCACCAAGATTTATACAGTATAGGGTCTGGTTGTGGGTTTCCCGCGAAAGAAGGAAAGTGACCTCATGCATGCTCAGAGGCATTCTTTTGTTTCATAGGAACCCCCAGCTACTGGAACACATTCTGAATCCAAAGTAGATTAATGCCCTGCAATTCTGTGTTTTAATAGGTACCTGTGTGCACATAGATATTAAATACACCATATAATAATAAACAGAGGAGCAGTCAGTGAAGGGCACTATCTAATCTCAGGGAGATAATTGAAGCTTTATAAACACAGAAGGGACAGATAGATCTGTTCCAGCCCCTACAAAATGAGACTGATGAATCTCTTTGCAGAGCTGGGATGGGTGTGATGAAATCTTGCTGGGATCTTCCTTGCGCCAATTTGAAAGCTCCATGCCAAATGGTCACCTAGTACTTCTCCCTGTTGCTTTGTGTGATCACCTTATGAAACTCCTTGTCTTTTATCAGGTCCAGAGCTTTTTACGAGGCTGGTTGTGCAGGAGGAAATGGAAGACCATCATCCAAGACTACATCCGCTCACCTCATGCAGACAGCATGCGGAAGAGGAACCAGGTGGTCTTCAGCATGCTGGAAGCTGAGGCAGAGTATGTTCAGCAGCTGCACATCCTGGTCAACAACTTCCTGCGCCCACTGAGGATGGCTGCCAGCTCCAAGAAGCCCCCTATCACCCACGATGATGTCAGCAGCATCTTCTTGAACAGGTGAGTAGGGGCCATTTCTGGCTACATCCGGCTCAAGGAAAGCAACTTGTTATTCCAGGGTTTAAAACAACAACAACAACAACAACAACAACAGAAGCTAATAGCCCCACAGTTATTTGTTTTGCTTGTGTGTGTTAGATTTATAGCCTGCCTTTCAACTTTTCAAAAAGTCTGCTTGGTGGCTTATAACCAGATTTAGTGTGTTTTATTTTACTTTTGCAAACATAACAAAAAAGGGCTTTGGGGAGCCTGTTGCTAAAAACTCTAGGACAACAAAAACTGTTTCTTATTGAAGAGCTAGAAACCAGCCAGTGAGAGGCTGTTGAACCATGAAATGCAGGAAGCTGAATTAATTCTTTGTGTCTGACTTCACCACAGAAAATGTAGAGGAGATTCTTCTAGCAGAACTGATTTCCCCCCACCCCCACCCCCACCAGTCAGGGAGGGAGCCTGAAAAATTGAGTCAAGTAGAGGTGACAGAATGAAGTTCTGGGTCTTGCCAGCAAATTAGCAAGTAACAAGTCACCGGGGTGATCTAGTAGACATAATATGCTTGGACACATGAAAGGCTTTAAAAAATGGCAGTAGCAGAGAATGTGTCTCTGGTCCTCAAGGATTTTCCAGACTACAACTCTCATCATCATCATCTTTGTCCATTGGTCATGCTGGCTTCTGGGACTTCTTGAATTTGGAGTCCAACAACATTTGAAGGACCACAGATGTAAAAATAAATAAAAATATATTTATTTATCCATTTATATCCCACCTTTCTTCCAAGGAGCTCAAGGTGGCATACATGGTTCTCTTCCTCCCCATTTTGTCCCCACAACAACTTTGTGAGGTAGGTCGGGCTGGCTGAGTGCGGATTCAAAGCCTAGACTCCCAGGTCCTAGTCCAACCCTCTAACCACTACACCATTCCTGGCTCTCGTGTTCCCCCCCACCCCATGTCATAAGTTATGCAAGCACTGGACAGTGTGTGTAGGCCAGTGGGCAGGCTTGCCAGCCCCGCAGTCAGGCAAAGGGGATATCCCAAGTGCAGGATCCTTCACCACCTTCTAGCAGTGACTTGCAAGGAACCTGCCGGGCACCCAAGATATTCATGCAGCCTCATTTCTGCCTCATTTCTGGCTGAATGCAGCTCCCTCTAAAGGTGCATCTGGAGAGAAAGTGCAGGTGTGTTGGTCAGGACTTAGGTGTGTGCATAGGCATGCTCTATCACACACACACACACACACAACACATTCTTAAAAATTCCCCCTTCAGGGTGGACTTTGTTTCCACAGAAAGGAGGGCACAGGCCAAATTAGCTCCCAACTCTGGTGAATTAGAACAAATGGAGCCTTGGGCTAAATTCTGCCAGGACTGAGCTCTCGCTTCACCCCAAATCCAGGCACCAGCAGCTCCTGTTTTTGCTCACAGCTGAAATCGCCTGGCCTGTTTCTCAGCGCTCCCCCTCCCAGACTGTTTCTGTTGTTATAGCTACTGGTGCATTAGATCATTCATAGCAGGGGTAGATGCCTGGCATTCAACAGTAAGCAGGCTCCACAACCTTCCCACCATCCTATTAGACTGGGCACTAATGGAGCCTTCAGATAGGCATAGCAAGGGGCTGCGCAAATGCACCGTCAAGGGCCTCCTCCAGTGCTGGAACTGGGATGGCCAGATCCTGCCCTGCAGTATCCCGTAAGGAAGGAACCAGGGAAGGGATTCTGGCCTGGCAGGCTGGACCACCTCATCAAGAAAGCAGCCTTCCTCCTAGTGCCTGGATCATGTCCTGCCTCATCTGGCCCCAAGCTCTATTAACCCTTTCCTTCACCTTTCTGACATTGTCAAGCTCTGTTAGCAGGGCACACATCTCCAAGTCTGTGTGTATCTCTGTGTGCCCTCAGGCATGCTGCAGTGTTCCAAAGAACCCCCAGTTTCTACTACGATGGCACTTTAAAACTCCACATTGCAGCTCCAGAACACATCCTTCTCGATCAGTGCGGTACCTTGTGGCTGTACTAAACTATTTATACCTCCCAAACATGCATTCCTAGGACTCTGTTGTTTTCCTGTACTCTGTGGTGACCCCCCAGCGGACTTCGACTGCATAGACACCATGCTTTTAAAGTGCACTTGGAGCACATTCTTTTCCTCAAAGAATTGTGGGTCCTGTAGTTTACCCCGCACTGCATTTTAATTTCCAGCAACCCTTAACAAACTATAGCTCCCAAAATTCTTTGAGAGGGGAAAAATGTGCTTCAAATCATGGGACCTGTAGTTTAAGGGTGCTGAGAATTGCAGCTCTGTAAGGGATGTGGATGGCACTGTGGGTTAAACCACTGAGCCTTGGGCTTGCCGATCAGAAGGTCAGCGGTTCGAATCCCCACGATGGGGTGAGCTCCCGTTGCTCGGTCCCTGCTCCTGCCAACCTAGCAGTTTGAAAGCACGTCAAAGTGCAAGTAGATAAATAGGTACCACTCCAGCGGGAAGGTAAACAGCGTTTCCGTGTGCTGCTCTGGTTCGCCAGAAACGGGTTAGTCATGCTGGCCACATGACCCGGAAGCTGTACGCTGGCTCCCTCGGCCAGTAAAGCTAGATGAGCGCCGCAACCCCAGAGTTGGACTTAATGGTCAGGGGTCCTTTTACCTTTACCTTTTAAGGAGAAACTGCAGTTCCCATGATTATTTGTGGGTGGGTGTGCTTTAAACATACAGTATCATTTGGATGCAAGCCGAGTGTCTGAACATCTGCCATGGGTGGTGTCACCAGAAATGCAACAGAGCAGTTTGTTCTCGCCACCTTCCCACAAAGCAGGATAATTGCTTGGCTGGTATCCATACTTCCACATGTCCTGCAGATTGACAGCAGTCTGCCCATCCTAGTCCCTCTGTGGCTGAAGAATCCCTTCCTCTCTCCCAGGAGTGCAGGGATCAATAGTGGGAATGAATGGACAGCAGAAGTGATGCTTCAGTTTGAAGGAAGTGGGCAATGCTTCACTTTGAGCTGCTGTTGAAATATTTTACTGGCTGCCAGATTCTTCTGCTGACAGTCAGGGGCTGGTGAGAACCAGTATCAGATGAAAGGCGTTATTGGTTACCTCTTCCCACCTGCCCCCCCTTTTTTGTATGAAGACACCTGTGCCCAGACAAAGCACATGGAAACATGTGCACAGGTGTTCTGAGATGCGTGCAGCAAGACCAGGCTTGTCCGAATGGAAGGAGACCAGCAGTGCCCAGTTGAGCAGGTTTACTGAAGAAGATACCAATCTATGTTGCGATTACCATGTATAGTTCTGGTCACCTCACCTTGAAAAGGATATTGTAGAGTTGGAAAAGGTTCAGAAAGGGGCAGCCTAACTGATCAGGGGAGTTTCTATGAAGAAAGGTTGTGGCATTTGGAACTTTTTAGTTTAGAGAAAAGGAGAGTAAGAAGCAACATGATAGAGAAGTTTATAAAATTATGCCTGACGTGAAGAAAGTGGAAAGAGAAAAGTTTTCCTCCCTCTCCCATAACACTAGAAGTCCTGTGTTTGCAGAGAATAAAAGGTTCATTCTTAAGAAATGAGCACTCACTCCCCATACTTTTTGAACCCTGGGAGCACCAGGAGGATGCCTACACAACAGCTCCTCCATCTGATTCATTTTCTTTTCTCTTTCAGTGAGACGATCATGTTTTTACACCAGATCTTTTACCAGGGCCTGAAAGCACGCATCTCCAGCTGGCCAACCTTGGTGCTGGGTGAGTGTCACTCTTTGCTCTTCGTTCTCTTCCTGGTTCAACGGGAGGACAAGTGTCAAGCACAACAAAATGTTGCCGCACAGAGTTGCACCTATTCAGCCACGACCTCTCCTCGGATGCTGCGTTCCATGCCCTCACCCCCTGGTTTTCCGTCCCCCTACAACAACCAGCCAATATCCTGTGTCCACTAGGCTCCAGGGTAGAGTCAACAGGGGCTGACTGCATCTCCTACACCCGCTGCTTCTCACTGTCGCCTCTTTGCTCACAGCTGACCTCTTTGACATCCTGTTGCCGATGCTCAACATCTACCAGGAGTTTGTCCGGAACCACCAGTACAGCCTGCAGATCCTGGCTCACTGCAAGCAGAACAGGGATTTCGACAAGCTGCTGAAGCACTATGAGGCCAAGCCAGACTGCGAGGAGCGAACGCTGGAAACTTTCCTGACATACCCCATGTTCCAGGTGTGGGAGGAAGCAGCAGGTGGCTGTCACAAGGGGGTGCCCAAGACAGCCTCTCTCTCTCTCCTTGCCCAAGTGCAAGGAGAAATTCCAGTATAGATCCCTGGTGCCAGGGATGCCAACTTGAATAAAATATTGGGGGGCCCAGGTAAGCCCCACCCACATAATTGATCAAATATTTTATTGGGAGTGTGGATCTGAAGTAGTGGTGTGCAGCTGGGCTTCCCCCACTTATTCTCAACAGCCATGAGGATTCTAGGGCAGCTCCAAAAAAAATTGCATAAACCAAATAGCTTGGGTGGAAGATGCCCAGAATTTCCTCCTGCTGCTTCCAGGTCTTACCTGTGGACTTTTCTGCATTGCACGGAATTGTTCTTCCACCCTCTCTAACCTGTCTCCTCTTCGCCCAGATCCCCAGGTACATCTTGACGCTGCACGAGCTCCTGGCTCACACGCCCCACGAGCATGTGGAGAGGAACAGCCTGGACTACGCCAAGTCCAAGTTGGAGGAGCTCTCCAGGTGGGAAGATTTGGCAGTTCATGCTGTAGGGCGGAGGGTGTGGTGTGTTGAATTTTGAGCACAAATTTTGCCATGAAGTTCTGGTTCTGGAAGGCGAGAATGTACCCGGGTGCTACGTGATTGTGTGTGCACCACCGAATACCCACCGCCATCCATGGAGAGAGCTCCCGGCAGCACGCTTAGCTCAGCGCCTTAATGAATGCTGAACTTCTCACATTTTTGTATAATTATCACATTGGGGAAAATAAGCCTCCATCTGTACTCCAGCAGAGACACCGTGTTCAGGATGTGTGAAGGGCAGGATGACAAGGCAGCATATGCTATTTTAGAAAATGCTGAGAAGGGAAAACACACATCCCCGAGGAGAAGTTTCAAGCTTGCTTGAGAAACTTCAAAGGCATGTTGGTCTCAGAGAGACTCCCCGTCTTCAGTTAGACCTGGGACTTTTCCACCGGCCAGGTCTTGGCCACATGGGCCAGAGATGGACCAGCTGGTGGGAAAGGGGCTCTGTTGGGTCAGGCAGAGGAGGGGAGGAATCATAGAACTGCAGAGTTGGAAGGGATCCAAAGGTCTAGTCCAGCCCAGTACAATGGGGGTGAGGGAGGTGTGAGCAGGGCCGGTGCTAAGGATTTTTGCGCCCTAGGCGAGATCACCTTCTGGCACCCCCCCATTAATAATAAATAAATAGAAAAAATAAATAGGAAAATAGGAAAAATAAAAATAGAAAATAGAAAAAAGAAAGAAAAAATAAAAAATAAAATAAAAACAGCTGAGAGGTGCGCCTCCGGAGCTTCGTGTGGGGAGCGTGAGACTGGGGCCCCTCCACTGCGCTCGTCAGCTGTTGTTGAGCGGCTTCAGGCCACTCTCCGGAGGCATGCACACTCCTCGGGATAGCGGCCTGAAGCCGCTCAAGTGCAGTGACAGATGTGGAGGAGGCAAGCAGCCCCAGGCAGCACCGGGCGGCAGCGGGCAGGCTGGCCAGTGCCCCCTCCATTTTGGTGCCCTAGGCAGCTGCCTAGTTCGCCCAAATGGACGCGCCGGCCCTGGGTGTGAGCATCTTGCCATTTGTTCCCTCCTGCCCAAGTGATGGGGACCAGCTCTACCATTAGGCAGAGGGAGG
This sequence comes from Zootoca vivipara, assembly GCF_965207765.1. Lineage (NCBI taxonomy): Eukaryota > Metazoa > Chordata > Lepidosauria > Squamata > Lacertidae > Zootoca > Zootoca vivipara. The sequence continues at coordinate 27,431,095 of NC_142596.1, read as the reverse complement.
TAGCTGCCTCAGGCAGCAGGTGCTGGGAATGTGGAGAATGGCTTAGAGGCCTTAGAATCATAGAACCAGAGAGTCGTAGACTTGGGAGGGACCCAAAGATCCATCTAGTCTAACCGCCTGCAATGCAGGAATACCTTGGTATCCCACATAGGCTGCCTTCCATCTTCTACTAAGCTGCCCTCAGGGGCACTGGAAGGTGTTGTCATGTCACCCATCTTGAAACAAGATTCAACTTTTCTGTCAACCCTTCGCCACAAATGGCTTAAACTGGTGGAATGCTTGCTACACTTGGAACTATGCTGAATGCTAACTCTGTGCCAGGCGCTGTTTTCTCCCCCCCCCCAATCTATGGGTCCATTTTCTGGACTAGGGGTGGGGAAATAAAATCAGCTGCAGCCATCCCAACGCAGTTGGCGTTTTGCTGACCTTTTTCCTCTTCCCGTAGGATAATGCATGACGAAGTGAGCGAGACAGAAAACATTCGGAAGAACTTGGCAATCGAAAGGATGATCATCGAGGGGTGTGAAATCTTGCTGGACACCAGCCAGACATTTGTCAGACAAGGTAGCTTCCCTGCAGAGGAGAGACAGAGGGGCCTTTTTCTATCCTCTCAGCACAGCACCATTTCTAGGCCATTGCTACCCAGTCACCCCTTTGGTTGGGACAGACCATGATGGTGCCCTCCAGATGTCATTGAGCTCCAACTCCCATCATTCCCATGAGCACTGGCTGTGTTAGAAATCATTTGTAGAGATGGAAGGGACCCCAAGGGCCATGTAGCCCAACACCTTGCAATGCAGGAATCATAGGTAAATAATCCATGACAGGTGGCCTTCCAACCCCTGCTGAAAAGCCTCCACTGAAGTAGAGTCCACCAGCTTCTCAGGTGGCCCATTCCATTGCAAAACAGCTCTTACCATCAAAAAAGATATTTGATGATAGCTATCATACCACCTTTTAAGTCTCCTCTTCTCCAGGCTAAACATACCCAGCTTTCTCAACCATTCCTCATAAGACTTGGTTTCCAGACCCTTGGTCATCATATTCACCCTCCTCTGCACACATTCCAGGTTGTCAGTACAGTGGTACCTCTGTTTATGAACTTAATCCATTCTGGAAGTCCGTTCTTAAACCGAAACCGTTCTTAAACCGAGGTGCGCTTTCCCTAATGAGGCCTCCCGCCGCCAGTGCCCTTCCACTGTTCGGATTCCGTTCTTAGACCGAGGTAAAGTTCTCAAACCGGGACACTATTTCTGGTTTTGCGGAGTTTATAAACCAAATTGTTCTTAAACTGGACTGTTCTTAAACTGAGGTACCACCATATCCTTCTTAAATTGTAATGCCCAGAACAGGACACAGTACTTCTGTGGATGCAGCCTAGAATCATATTAGCTTTTTGGGGTTTTTTGTTTGTTTTTTGTTTTGCTAATTAGGTGTTGTCTGGGACTGATGGGATTTCTAGAGCACCAAAGGTTGGCTCCCCCTACTCTTGAGGAGCTCTCCTCTTCTGTTGGGGAGTGAGAGGGGACAATCCAGTCCAGGGCCAAGCTAATGACTCTTGCCTGCTGCCCCAGCTTGTCTCCTGACTGTGGTGCCTGGGAAGGAAGAATGGCATTGCCCAGGCCCTGTGACCTACCGGTAGTGTTTATCCTCCTCCTCCTAGGTTCCCTCATCCAAGTGCCGATGTCTGAGAAGGGGAAGATCACGCGGGGTCGCCTGGGCTCCCTTTCCCTGAAGAAGGAGGGTGAGAGGCAGTGCTTCCTCTTCTCCAAGCATTTGATCATTTGCACGAGAGGCTCCGGTGGGAAGCTGCACTTGACCAAGGTGAGTGGATGGGAGCAGGTGGCACCCGGCCTTGCAGTGGAGGGCAGTGGGTTTCCAGATACCCCACCCTCTGCCCTCGGAAGCCCTCTAAGAAGTAGCTGCAGGAGAGGGACTATGAGCAACATCCTGGGAGGGGTATCTCTAGGACCAAGCTGAAACTGGCAGGCTCCCTTGTTATTTTTGCTGTTGAGTGCTGGGTGTTGTTTGCGTAATCTTGTTCTATTTATAGTATTGCCGTGTTGCTTTTTATATGTTATTATATTTGCCATTGTGTTTGTTTTGCTCTGTTATTATGACATTGTTTTTTTGCGCTGTTTAATGTTGAAATGCCTTCCTGTTTTCTCACATTGAGCATGATTTTTGTGTTTGTGGAATAGCGGCATACAAATAAGATGAGTGGCTGGCAGGTGGGAAAGGGTGTAGTTTACCCATTGCAGAGTGACAGATCCCAGGACCTTGAACAAAGTACAGATCCCAGGATCCTTTGTGGGGGGGATAATGGGCTTTAACTGTATAGTGTTGGCATAGCCCCAGTCAGAAACAGCATGTCAACCGTCCCACCCCAGTACAGCTTTAGAAACATTCAGTGGGTGGAGTAATGGAAACCCAAATCCATACATGGGGCATGAGAGACATTTCTGGTCCAGAGTGGAGAGCTGTGCCTGAGAACAACTTGCAATAAACCAGGCAAGGACTCTGTAAATTGGAAAGGGTGAAATCTGGCTTGGCCAAGACACCTACTAAAGACCTTGTGCAAATTATTCTTGTCCCTGGCAGGTGAAATCAATAGGAAGTTCCAAAGGGTAGGTACTGCCATACTAAAAGAGGTATAAGGGAGTCACTGAAGCACCCCACAATAGCCTAACCTTGGCTACCATAGGTTCAGGTCAGCGGCCACAAGCAAGAGACTTCAGCCAGGAGATAGAAGCAAAACAGCGTCCAGTAGGCCTGATCTTTATTGTTGCAACAAGACTTCAAACTACCACACAGAAGAAGCAAGGAGAAGCCCCGAACAATGGTTACATCAGTACTTTAAAGTTTCCCAAAGTTTCCCATAATACATTTCCAGAAGCATCATCAAGACATCATAGATATGTCAGAGAGATCCAGGCATGCCCCTGTCACTCAAATATAATCTTTCACATGTACTCACAGTACAAAGCATTTACAGTTCTCTCGTCCCTGAGTCAAGTCAAATACACCCCTTTGTCTTGTCTCGGCTTAAACCCATTATGGGGTGGGTAGGCATTGTGCTTGAGATGCTTATCTGTCTGACACTTTTGTGACTGTACATCTCAGAGATTATGGTGACCCATGAGTTATGTGTTCTGAAACACAGGGTTTTGGGGTTTTTATGTGGCTTAGGTGTGACATCTGTGTACGGAAAGTGGCTTAGGTTACTCTCTTATTTGCATGTGGCGTTGTGTCCAAATTTCAGCGCTATTAGTCAAGCGGTTTCATTGAACATTAGAGAGGAATGGACATGCCCAGTTTACATTTATATATATATATATATATATAGATTTGGTAATGTGCAGTAGAGGCTCTTTGTCTTTGCCTTGTAGTGTGGAGAGATAGGCTCTTGGGGGGGGAGGTCTCTCACCCCCCCTTCCAATTTCAAGTTCTTACAAATGCAGTATGGGTGTTATGTGGCACTTGTAATAGTGCCAGTTCCACCGATTGAAGGGTGTCTATGGGGCAAGACGACCTTGTAGCTAAACTAGTCCCGGCTCTAGGTAGACCCCAGTGGCGCGGTGCGTCAGGGCGCCAGGCCGGTAGGCAGGGCGCTGCGCGGCAAAGCCACGCGGAAACCATGCCACGCCCTGCAAGGGCGGGGGCGCCGGAGTGATCTCCGCCCCTCAGCACCAGGGCGCGCGACCTGCTCGAGACTGCCCTGAGTCCCAAGTTGCTAAGGGCTTTATATACTAATAGTAACACCTTGAACTTGGTCTGGCATTTGACTTGACACCCTGACTGATGTAGCCAGAAAGTTATAACATCCAAACCTAGAGAGGCAGGTCTCACTAGGCACCACCACCTCCTGCCCCTCCTCTGCCTCCCCAGGTGGGAGGAAAGACCTGGAAGAGAAACAGGGTGGTAAGAACTTCCCGCTCAAGCGGCCTCCTCCTCATGCTTCTTCTCTTTCTTTATTCCAGAATGGCGTGATCTCCCTCATTGACTGCACCCTGGTGGAAGACACAGAGAGCACCGATGAGGACAGTAAGTACTACTCAGACCTTAGGCAAAGTCTACAAACCAGAGTGAGCCTCCTTCATTGCCCCCTGCAAACTTTGGCCCCACCCACACGACACATTTAAAGCAGTGCCGCACCACTTTAGACAGTCATGGCTTCCCCTAAAGAATCCCGGGAACTGTAGCTTGGAAAGGGACCCAGGTGGCGCTGTGGGCTAAACCACTGAGCCTAGGGCTTGCTGATCAGAAGGTCGGCGGTTCGAATCCCTGTGACGGGGTGAGCTCCCGTTGCTTGGTCCCAGCTCCTGCCAACCTAGCAGTTCGAAAGCACATCAAAATGCAAGTAGATAAATAGGAACCGCTATAGCGGGAAGGTAAACGGCATTTCCATGTGCTGCTCTGGTTTGCCAGAAGCAGCTTTGTCATGCTGGCCACATGACCTGGAAGCTATACGCTGGCTCCCTCGGCCAATAATGCGAGATGAGCGCGCAACCCCAGAGTCGGTCACGACTGGACCTAATGGTCAGGGGTCCCTTTACCTTTACCTTTAAGGGTGCTGAAAGTTATTTGTTGTTGTTGTTTAGTCGTTTAGTCGTGTCTAACTCTTCGTGACCCCATGGACCATAGCACGCCAGGCACTCCTGTCTTCCACTGCCTCCCGCAGTTTGGTCAAACTCATGTTAGTAGCTTTGAGAACACTGTCCAACCATCTCACCATCTGTCGTCTCCTTCTCCTTGTGCCCTCAATCTTTCCCAACATCAGGGTCTTTTCCAGGGAGTCTTCTCTTCTCCAGGGAGTCTTCTCTTCAGTTATTAGGAGTTATTAGGATACCCCTATTTCCTGCATAGAGCTATGGCTCCGAGACTTCACTGGGGGGAAAATATTGATTGTTAAATGACTCAGGGAATTGTAGTTCTATGAGGGGAATGGGGTGGGGGTGTCTCCTAACATCTCTTAGCACCTTTATCCAACTTTGGTGCAGATGGGTTCTGAAAATCTTGAATTTTCTATGTGCAATTATATGCAATGCTATTCCCATCTGCTCCACCTGCGCTATACATTCAAAACTGTATTGTACAAATTTAAACAACCTCAGGTTCCCCCAAAGAATCCCGCAAAGGGTTGTTTGTTAAGATGCCAAGAGTTGTTAGGAGACCCCTGTAACCCTCCCAGAGCTGCAATTCCCAGAGTTTGCTGGTTGGAAGAAGGATTGGTTGTCAAATGACTCCTGGTCATCTAGCAGCTCAATATTGCAGACACTGACTGGCAGTGGCTCTCCAGGTTTTCAGACAGAGGATATTTCCCGGCTCTTGCACATGGAAATATCACCAAGGAATGAACCCAGGACTTTACACACACACACACACACACACACACACACACACACACACACACACACGTATAACAAAGAAGACTAACAAAGTATTCCATCAATTCAAGGGGAGAGGCAAAGAAATGAAAGATAGGAAAAAGAATACAGTGTATATTTGAGGGCTAGGCATGCTGTGTGTCAGAGCCTTGCCTAAATGTTATGCAGAAGTCTGTAGAGTTAAAAGGTATGTAGGTTTAATTCATGCAAGGTAAACAATAAGTGCTCTCTTTTATACACTATGCATTGCATCTGGACCTTAAACATATAAATTGGTCAGTGAAACTTCTGTGAACAGGAAGAAAAATTATTAAAAAGGCATTTAAATTAAATTAAAAAATTATAAAAGAAAAAACCTGGGGCTTTTTGCATGCAAAGCAGATGCTCTACTTTCCCCACCCCACAGTTTAATTGAAGCTGGCCTATGAAGTGGTTAAAAATTGTATCTGTGAAGTTATATTTTGAGGAATGACTAAATTCCAGTGTAGGGAGAATCACAGATGGCCCCTCAGCAAAGACTGAGCCTGAAGTTGCCAGAAAAAACTGGGATATGCAAATGCTGCAGAGATGGCGGCTTCTCTCCCACAAACAGCTGAGGAGGGTTTGATCCTGATGCTGCTCACAAATGCAACAGTCACTGTGCCACCCTCTTGGTGTTGCAGCAAGGCAGGGCCCAGTGCAGTTATGGTTTGCACCCCCAACGTTACACTCACCCACCAGCAATCTGTACTTCACCCTCACAAATCGCCTCGCTGTTCTGTTCTCTCGATTCCAAAGCAAAAGGATCCGGGCAAGATATAGACCATCTTGACTTCAAGATTGTGGTGGAGCCAAAAGACAGCCCATCCTACACAGTTATCCTAGTGGCCTCATCCAGGCAGGAAAAGGCAGCCTGGACCAGTGACATCAGCCAGGTAAGGAGGAGTCAAGCCCGGGGGAGGAGGAGCTACCCAAATCAAGGTGCCAGAGGATTGGGAGGGGAGGCACCCCACCCCACAGGCCACTCTATTAAGGAAAGTAAATATCCAAAAGAAGTTGTGGGGTGTAGCCCAGGAGAGGGCTTTCTCTGAGGCAGACCCTAAGCAACGGAATTCCTTACGGAGGTGTATCTGGCACTTTTATTCTTATTTATTTATTTACTGCATTCATGTCCCACCGTTCACCTCAAGGTGTGGGGTGCATGGCTCTATTCCTTATTTAATCCCCACAACAACCTTGTGAGGTAAGTGAAGCGAAGAGATTTGAACTCGGGTCTCCCAAGTCCCGGTCCAACATCCTAACCACTAAACCACACTGGCTTCTGTTTGCCTCTTTGCTCTGGCCTTTTGACACCTGACCTGAGATATGTGTTTTGGGGACCCAAATTCCTGGGGCTGTGATTTGTTTTAATTCTTATAATGTTGAATTTTAGATGTTGTAATCCATCCTAGGACCTGCTAGTGAAAGGCTGTTAATAAATTTAATAACACTATCATCATCATCAAATGAATCATTCAGTGTGACTATAATCTTCAGGCTATCTGGAATAAAGGTCATTCTAAGAATAGTTTGCTATTGGGGGTGGAGTTTTGAATGGAGCCAGCATGGTGTACTGGTTAGAGCAGGCTTCCTCAACCTTGGCCCTCCAGATGTTTTGAGGCTACAATTCCCATCATCCCTGACCACTGGGTCCTGCTAGCTAGGGATCGTGGGAGTTGTAGCCCAAAAACATCTGGAGGGCCGAGGTTGAGGAAGCCTGGGTTAGAGTGCCAGACTAGGACCTGGGAGACCAGGGTTCAAATCCCCACACAGCCATGAAAATCACTGTCAGTCAGTCGCTACCTCTCAACCTAACCTACTTCACAGGGCTGTTGTGGGGATTAAATGAGGAGGAAGAGAACCATGTATACCACCTTGAGTTTCTCAGAGAAAAAGAATTAAAAAATTCCTTCCAGTAGCACCTTAGAGACCAACTAAGTTTGGCATTGGTATGAGCTTTCGTGTGCATGCACACTTCTTCAGATGCACACGAAAGCTCATACCAAAGACAAACTTAGTTGGTCTCTAAGGTGCTACTGGAAGAAATTTTTTTTTGTTTCGACTACGACAGACCAACACGGCTACCTACCTGTACCTACGCAGACATCCAGACACCTCAGAAAGATTCACCAATGCAGAACTCTGTTGCAGAATTGCAGTCCCTTTGCTCTTTTCCACAGTTTTGAATGCAGCTTTCATTCTCCATCCACCTCACGCTTGTGTGTGTGTTTCAGTGCGTGGATAACATCCGCTGCAATGGCCTCATGATGAATGCCTTTGAGGAGAACTCAAAAGTCACCGTCCCCCAGATGATCAAGTAAGTGCCTGAGACGAACGGAGGCACAGGAAGGGAGTTTTCATGGAGTGCTTTTGACGTTGTCGGCTTGCAGTTCTGTTCTCCACCCTATTAGGAGCTGGGGTCCCAGCGATGCAGTCCTGAAAGACTTGCCTCTGTTGTGAGAGGGATGTGTGAGCATCCCAGGGCTCTTGCACAACCTTCCCAGACCCAAATAAGCAAGGCAGAAAGCCTAAAAAGCTCTTTCTGAAGCTGGTTTACCCTGCTCTCCATATATTTATTTATTTTTCAGCTGTGTACCCAAGGTTTCGATCACATAAGTACAGGCATCCCCAAACTCGGCCCTCCAGGTGTTTTGAGACTACAATGCCCATCATCCCTGACCACTGGTCCTGTTAGCTAGGGATGATGGGAATTGTAGTCCCAAAACATCTGGAGGGCCAAGTTTGGGGGTGCCTGCATAAGTAAATTAGGCGTAAGTGGCTGGTCAACTTTATTTTTTAAAAAAACTTCGTTCGAGCTTTCCTCTTTAGATAAGCAATATGTTTTCAAGAAAAGCAATTTGCCAAACCCTAGGATTCTGGCAATCCAAACTATTAAGATTAAAGGTCTTCTAGAATTTGGGAACACAACCCTGGGCTGCTATTAAGAGATGAGAAATAAGTTATTTGTTTTTCAAACCCTGTATTGTTTCCATAGACAAGTTCAAAAGCACCAGGTGGAAAGATGGAGTAACAGTTTATTTAGTTATCAAAGAGATCTCAGCAAGCACCTTATTCCAAAACTCAGCCACCTTTGAGCAGTCCCACCACATGTGTTCATAGGTACTAACTATGGGTCGGGTTGAGATGTATTCTTGCTTCCTTTGTTTAAAGCAGCTGTGAGCAAGATCCTTGTTGTGGAACAGCGGCATACAAATGAAGTGATGAATGCACAACTGAACCAGCTTACCCAGTTTGTCAGAGAATGCCTGCGTGAGCCCCATGAATATTCTGGTTCCCCCATGTTCTGTGGCCAGAAGGAAATGATGCTTTGCCATGCTGCCATTTATCTGCTTCTTTGCGCTTCCCAGGTCTGACACCAGCTTGTACTGTGACGATGTTGACATCCGATTCAGCAAAACAATGAACTCCTGCAAAGTCCTCCAGATCCGCTATGCCAGTGTGGAGCGGCTCCTGGAGAGGCTGACGGACTTGAGGTTCCTCAGCATCGACTTCCTCAACACCTTCCTGCACTCTTACCGGGTCTTCACCACGGCTATGATTGTCTTGGACAAGCTGATCACTATCTACAAGAAGCCCATCAGTGCAATTCCTGCAAGGTGAGTCTCCTCCTCTTCCCCCCCTGTTGGAGAGGAGGATACTTTTTCCTGAGAAATGCAATATGGACTTGGGGAGGTGGGGCAAAAATGCCATGCATGGAGGAGAAGGCTATCAATGACTATTAGCCATGATGGCTATGCTCTGCCTCCACGGTAGGAGGCAGCAACACTTCTGAAGACCAGTTGCTGGAAACCACTGGAGAGGAGAGGGCTCTTGTGCTCGAATCTGGCTTGTGGGTTTCCCACAGGCATCTGCTGGTCCACTGTGGGAACAGGATGCTAGGCTAGATGGGCAACTAGGTAGATTTCCCAGCAATTAGAAGTTCCAGCCTCCATACTGCTTGGAGATGGGACAGACAAAGGAAAGGGAAAGAGAAAGAGATATCAGGTGCAGAGAGCCAATGAGGTCTCTTCTGGGTTTTTTCCCCACCAGGTCTCTGGAGCTCCTGTTTGCCAGCAGCCAGAACACCAAGCTCCTTTATGGGGAGCCTCCCAAGTCTCCGCGAGCCAACCGGAAGTTCTCCTCGCCACCACCCCTCTCCATCACCAAGTCCTCTTCCCCAAGCCGGAGGAGGAAGCTGTCCTTGAACATCCCCATCATCACAGGTGGGAAGGCCCTGGACCTGGCTGCCTTGAGCTGCTCCTCCAATGGCTATGCCAGCATGTATTCCTCCATGTCGCCCTTCAGCAAGACCACTCTGGACATCAACAAGCTCTACGTCTCTGCCAGCAACTACTCCAACAAGATCTCCGATGAGGGGGAGGTGGGCACAGAGAAGCCAGAGGAGACCCTTCTGAACAAGCAAAGTAAGTGATTTCTGAAGGAGGGGGGGTGCTCCTGTGTAGAGCAGGGTCAGGAAGGGGGTAATAAAATTGTAGAACTGTAGGATCATCTATAGTCCAACCCCCTGCAATGCAGGTATCACAGCTAAAGGATCCCTGGCAGATGGCCATCCAACCTTCGTCTCAAAATTTCCAGTCATATGCAGTCCGTTCCTCTGTCGAAGGGCTCTTGCCATCAGAAAGTTCTTTTGTGTGAAATCCTTAAGTGATGCCTCCGCTTGTTCCAACCAGGCCCAGAGATGTCTGTCCGAGAAGAGTCTGACATGGATCCAAACCAGAGTGACGAGGCAGAAACAGAGACCTCGCCAACCAAATCGCCCACGACCCCAAAACTGGTCAAGGGCAAAAACTCCTCAGGTAATTCTAGCAGCCACTGAGAGCCCTCTCCTCCATGAATTTGTCTGGTCTTCATTCAAAGCTATCCAAGTGGGTGGCCTTCACTGTCTCCTGCGGAAGTGAGTTCCACAGTTTACCTATGTGCTGTATGAAGAAGGACTTCCTGTTGTATAATATGGTGATGAACATCAGCTCTCAGCCATGCCTTTCTGAATACCATTGCACAGACCACTTGAGAGAGGCTTTGTGTTGACTCTTGTCGATGAGTGTTTGCCAGTGCAGTTCCTGGGGAAGGATCTGGCCCCCTCTGAGTCTCCTTTAACAGCCAGCAAGTGGGGAAGGAGCCCTTGGGGAGTGTTTCATGCCAGAGGAAAGCTCACTGCGGATTTTCTCTCCCTCTTCCTGATGCAGAATTCCCTTTGTTCTCCTATAACAATGGGGTCGTGATGACATCCTGCAGGGAGCTAGACAACACTCGCAGTGCCCTCTCAGCTGCTTCAGCCTTTGCCATCGCAACCGCAGGCGCCAACGAGGGCACGCCAACCAAAGAGAAGTACAGGAGGATGTCCCTTGCCAGTGCAGGTGAGAGAATGGGGATCCCTCCCTTTCTTTGGAACCCCACTCCACTTTCTCTGCAGAGAAAGTGGCCATGGGGACACTTTGCAAAAGCCTGATTGATTTGCAGGATTTGTATCCTGAAAGGTAGGGCATAAACACTTGTATCATGCTGATGAGGGACTTACTTATTTATTATATTTGTATATCACTATATCATACGTGTGTGTGTGTGAAAGAGAGAGAGTGTGTGTGTGTTTCACAACACCCCAATCTCTGAGCAGAGTGAGGTTCCAGGGGTTCTAGGAGCTTACCCAGAATTTGTGTTTGCTTTGGAATGAGGTATAGCGAAAATCATGGTGTCTTTATGATATATGGTTTATTTACACATATATACAACCTGAGCCTGCGATGGATGAGCTCACAACACCCCAAGACGGTCTTGCTTCTCCTATAGCCACAGCCATGGATTCCCACAGAAATCAAGCGTGGCTCTTTCTCTCTGCCTTTTCAGCCTGCCCACTTCCTCCAGCTTCTAGCTCACATAACTCAGCTCTCAACTCTGGCCTTTTGCCTTTCTAACTGGCAGCCTGTTGAGGGAGTAGGCCCACCCTTTTTCTATCTAGCACAGAACCATTCCCTTTGTTTCCTTAATGGCTCGTTTCCTCACCAGAAAGCTGGACTGGCTATTCCAGGACTTAGACAGCTCTTGACATACAGCCTATTCCCCCCCCCCCCAAGCTATACATATATATGTGGTTTCAGCAATAAAAACATAAAACCATACAATAAAAAACATATAAAAAAGTAAAAACAGACATCAATTAACCATTGTGGGAGGATGTAGTCTTAAACCGGGTGGAACAGAAAAGTTTTCAGCTGGCATTTAAAAGTTGGCACAGAAGGTGCCTGAAGGAGCGTCTCCACCCCCATCGTCCTGCCCGGACACTGAGGCCCAGTGCCAAGGGCCTTCTGCCGGTTCCCTCACTGCGAGAAGCCAAGTTACAGGAAACCAGGCAGAGGGCCTTCTCGGTAGTGGTACCCACCCTGTGGAACACCCTCCCACCAGATGTCAAAGAAAAAAACAACTACCAGACTTTTAGAAGACATCTGAAGGCAGCCCTGTTTAGGGAAGCTTTTAATGTTTAATAGAGTATTGTATTTTAATATTCTGTTGGAAGCCGCCAGGGTGGCTGGGGAAACCCAGCCAGATGGGTAGGGTATAAATAATAAAGTATTAAATCTCACCATCTAGGAGAACTTGCCAGGTCTTAGAAGGCAGGGTCTGGGCAACCCTCCTGACCTCCCAGCTAGGTTGGAGCTTATCCTCCCGGGCATCCCTGCATGACCTCTTCCCATTCCCTGCTCTGAAGCTGACACGGCCTCCTCTGTGCTCCTTGCTCTCCTTCCAGGCTTCCCCCCTGACCAAAGGAATGGCGACAAGGAGTTTGTGATCAGGAGGGCAGCGACCAACCGGGTCCTCAATGTCCTGAGACACTGGGTCTCCAAGCACTCCCAGGTATGCTGCTTCCAGAACAGGTGGGAGGCAGGAAGCTGCACTGGTAATAGTTTGATTAATTCAATGAGATGGATGAACTTGGCCCAGTGATTCCAGCTTCTCGAAGTCTGATAGTCATTCACATCTCCAGTGCCTCCCCCACCCCCGCTACCCCCTTGCCTCTTAGTGTTTCCCCCTAGATAACCCCATCGTCCCCTAGGGGGCAATGCCGCTGCTCTAACTTGTGGAAATGGAGAATTGATATAGATAGAGGGTGGTTTTTTTTTTTTTTTTTTAAAAACTAAGTCGTACTCAGAGTCGATTCATTGAAATGAGAGAACAGGACTAAGTTAGGCCCATTAATTTCAATAGGTGTACTTTGAGTGTAAAAAGGTAAAGGGACCCCTGACCATTAGGTCCAGTCGTGACCGACTCTGGGGTTGCGCGCTCATCTCGCATTATTGGCCAAGGGAGCCGGCGTATAGCTTCCAGGTCATGTGGCCATCATGACAAAGCCGCTTCTGGCAAACCAGAGCAGCACATGGAAACGCCGTTTACCTTCCCGCTGTAGCGGTTCCTATTTATCTACTTGCATTTTGACGTGCTTTCGAACTGCTAGGTTGGCAGGAGCTGGGACCAAGCAACGAGAGCTCACCCCGTCACAGGGATTCGAACCGCCAACCTTCTGATCAGCAAGCCCTAGGCTCAGTGGTTTAACCACAGCGCCACCTGAGTGTAGCTTAGTTGAATAACACCCAAATATTTATGTTTTCCTTTTTTGCAGGATTTTGAAACAAACGATGAACTGAAGTGCAAAGTGATCAGCTTTCTGGAGGAAGTCATCCATGACCCAGAACTGCTGACACAAGAGAGGAAGGCGGCAGCCAACATCATCAGGCAAGTTCCCCTGCTGTGGTCGGCTGGCGAGAGAGCTGGCCAAGGGCAGGGCAGAATCCCTGGCCACCCGGCTCCTCTCCACTGCCACACTCAGTGTGTTGTGGGTGAGACTGAGGGTGCTCATAGCCCAGGGTACAGTTAAGCGTTGAGACAATGGGCTGGGCTGGGCCCGTGAGCCGCCAGTTGCCACCACTGAAACTAAAGCGGTGAGAAGGCGCAGAGGGTTCTTCTTGGTAGTTCCTCAGAAGTTGATGGAGGAACTACCAAGAGGGCCCTCTCCCTTCTTTTCACTGGTAGCTGCTTAGGTAGATCTAGGCGGTGGCAACTGGTGGTGGCCCATGAGGAGTGGCCCAGGAGAGGACCTTCTCTGTGGTGGCCCCTCAGTTGTGGAATTTCCTTCCCACGGAGGTGCATCCGAAACCTTCATTATACAGCTTTCAGAGAATGCTGAAGATACACCTCTTGACGCTGGCCTTTGCAACTTGAGATGTATATTTCCAGGACCCACCTCATCCCTGTGATTGCAATTTGTTTTAGTTTCTGGATCTTAAATTGCTGTTATCCGCCTGGGGCCTGCTGCTGAAGGGTTGGCAGTACATTATTATTTTTAAAAGAGAGGGAGTGATGCTTTACCTAGGCCTTTCCACCTCGATGCAAAGAGGCTTCTGCGGGGAAGCAATGAAAATCTCCCATGTACTTTGGGCTCTTATATTCCAATGCTGCCATTTTTCTCTTGCACCTCAGGACCTTGACTCAGGAGGACCCTGGAGACAATCAGATCACACTGGAAGAGATCCTGCAAATGGTAACTGTCCTCCCACGATTTCTGTCCTTCCGCACACACAACGATCACAACGAAGAGCTGTGCTTATTTTTTATTTCCCATCTGCCTTTATTTCCCTCCAATCTCTTTGTGTTTTGTGGGAGAGAGATGCTTTCATTGCCCACTAGTGAGAATTTCACAACCCAACATAAACTATGAGAGCCTGCTGGGCTTTTTCTAAGTGTCTTTGGGTGGTTTTCGTGTAACTCCCCGGTCATCATGCAAAGAGGCCATTTTAAGGATACTCACTGCTTGCACCAGTGAGCCAATGCTGGAAGTTTGGGGGCAAAATTCTTCAACAGCCACTTTAGAAGTGAAGCAGAGAACAGGAATGTCCCTCCTGGATGGCAAATGGGCTGCCTGCCCAGGAGTCAAGTGGCTTATTCAGGAACATCCTGCACTTTTCTCAGCAAAAAGGAAAAGAGAGTGAGGGCTTTCTAGTCCAGAGCCCAGCTCAAGACAAAACCACTTTGGGAAATTCCACCAAAGAGAAGAGCAGAACAGAGTAGATGTCGCTTTGCTTTGCAAGAAAGCGGAGGAGCAGGGGGCATTTTCATTTGCGCAGGAAGTTCCTGCTTTACCCTTGGTCCATCTAGGCCAGTGATGGCCAAACCTGGCCCTCCAGCTGTATTGGGACTACAATTCCCATCAACCCTGACCACTGGTCCTGTTAGCTAGGGATGATGGGAGTTGTAGTCCCAAAAACATCTGGAGGGCCGAGTTTGGGGATGCCTGATCAAGGCCAGTGATGGCCAAACTTGGCCCTCCAGTTGTTTTGGGACTACAACTCCCATCATCCCTGACCACTAGTCCTGTTAGCTAGGGATGATGGGAGTTGTAGTCCCAAATCAGTTGGAGGGCCAAGTTTGTCCATCACTGATCTAGGCCATATTATTGACACTGACTGTCAGTAGCCCTCCAGGGTTTCAGGCAGGGAGTCTCTCCTCACCCTTACCTGGAGATGCAGGGTTTGAACCTGTAATTCTGTGAAGGGAAAGCAGATGCTCTACCACTGAGCTAGATCCCTTCCCCTTCTTGTGTGTGCAAAGAGGCAAAACTTGTGCAGAGTGCCAAGCACTTGAGGAGCCCTTTGGGGTGCAGGCTTGAGGCTGCATGGAGTGCAGAGTGGCATTTTTTCCCCTTTCACACCAACAAACTTCTAAGGTAGGGCTGTCATACATCCAGACATTACCAGGATTTCAAAGGAGGAACTGACATCCGGGGGGGGGGGAGAACCCCCACTTAGAGAGGATCCTCATCATGAAGCAGAACTTGGAGCCCAGGCCTCTGCAGTCCGAGCTCAGCACTACTGTCATGCTGCCTCTTGTTTTTTCAGCGGGAGTTTGTTTATTTTTTGTTTTGTTTAATTTTAATTTTGTTCAATGTTTTACTGTTTTATTATGTTTTTGTATATGCTGAAAGCCACCCAGAGTGGCAGGGGCAACCCAGTTAGATGGGTGGGGTACAAATAATAAAATTATTATTATTATTATTATTGTCGTAAAATTTATACACCACTTAATAGTTAAAAAACCAACTAGCCTCAAAGCAGTTTACAAGAAAGATTTGAAAAAATCAAGAAGAGAAATGAACAGAAATAATTTCAAAAAAATATCAATAGATTAAAAACAGACTAAAACTTGTATCAGCTTTCTTAACATCTGGGCAGGCTTGTCTAAACAATGGTGTTTTTAGCAGCTGCTGAAAAGAGTATGGTGAAGGTGTGTGCATGATGTCAACAGGCAGGGAGCATAGGCGCTAACTATAGTGGGCCCTGGGGCCCAGGCACCCACAGGCTGCGACGTGACTTCCAGTTTCTACCGAAAGTCGTGTCGGAGGCCTGATGTGACCTCCAAGGCGATATCAGAGGCCCTACCAGGCCTCTGGCGCGACTTCCAGTACAAACCAGAAGTTGTGTTGGAGGTCTCGCAAGGCCTTGGGCCTTATCTCCGAGGCTCGCAAGACCTCTGCAAACATGTCGGAGGCCCTGCCAGGCCTCAGAAGCACTGCTGCGGCGCATTCATGTAACGTGATGTCACGACATCACATTATGTTGCAGGTGCCATTAGGCACCCATAACCTGGGGCCGAAGTTGGCGCCCCTGGCAGGGAGTTCCAAGATGTAGATGCTGCCACTCTGTGGCACCTGTAACAGTGCCGGTTCTGTGAATCGAAGCAGTCGAATGGGAATATTCGGGGTAAAGCAATCTTGTAGGTATTGCCCGCCTGGCCTCCAATGTCAATGGGCCTCAGGGTGAGCCCTCTGTGACTCTAGCTCAGGCATCCCCAAACTGCGGCCCTCCAGATGTTTTGGCCTACAACTCCCATGATCCCTAGCTAACAGGATCAGTGGTTGGAGAAGATGGGAATTGTAGTCCAAAACATCTGGAGGGCGGAAGTTTGGGGATGCCTGCTCTAGCTGGTGCTTGCAACACACACACACACACACACACACACACACACACACACACATGCATAGATGCTCACCCCATTGAAGAAGAGGCCGAGCAAGGCCTGGGAGGAAAGGGGACCTCCCCATAGTAGCTCTCTGGGTCTTTGCTTGCTGCCAGCAGATTCTGCACTTGTTGTCTTTGCTTCCACTGAGGGGCTTAAATAAATGCTGGGGCTGTCTTCTTTCTCTCCAGGCTGCGGGAGTCAAGGCGGAGCCCTTTGAAAACCACTCTGCTTTGGAAATCGCAGAGCAGATGACCTTGCTGGATCACCTAGTCTTCAAAACCATCCCTTATGAGTGAGTCACAAAGAGGCTTCTTTCCCCCCTCCTTTCCATCTCTGGCATGTATGGAGAAGGCAATATTTATCTTTTTATTGCATTTATCTTCTTCACATTTTTCTCCAAAGAGCTCAAGGTGGCATACATGTTTCCCTGCCCCTCCCCATTTAATCCCCACGACATCCCTGTGAGGTAGGTTAGGATCCCGATCCTAGGCTCAGATCCTGCTGGCTGGTTTCCCATGGGGACATCTTGGTAGCCACTGTGAGAACAGGATGCTGGACTAGATTTGGCCATTTGGCCTGATCCAGCAGGCTCTTCTAACATTTTTATATTCTTATCACTTTGCATTTTCAGAGAGTTCTTTGGGCAAGGCTGGATGAAGTTGGAGAAGAACGAGAGGACTCCGTACATCATGAAGAACACCAAGCACTTCAATGATGTGAGTTTGGTCTCTAGGACTCTGAACAGCCATGGAGGAGTCCAGATGCAAGAGGGACTGCTCCCAATTTGGGGAACAGGGAGCGGTGTCGCATAGCATTGCAGTCAGTGGGTGGCCAGGGTGGGGAGTTCCTTGTTCCCAGATCTGCCTCTGTGGTATAATGGTTAAGAGCGGTGGACTCATAATCTGGTGAACCGGGTTTGCTTCCCCGCTCCTCCACATGCAGCTGCTGGGTGACCTTGGGCTAGTCACACTTCTCTGAAGTCTCTAAGCCTCACTCACCTCACAGAGTGTTTGTTGTGGGGGAGGAAGGGGAAGGAGTTTGTTAGCCGCTTTGGGACTCCTTATGGGGAGTGAAAGGTGGGATATCAAGTCCAAACTCCTCCTCCTCCTCCTGTGAGAAGAATCTGGACCTGCTCTCCTTTTCAGAAGGAAAGCACTCAGGCAGAAGTTTGACTTTGGCAGGATTTCAGAGGGTTTGCTTGACAGGGAATGGCTGGGAAGCTTTGATGTTTGTTCAGCAAATGGCCAACTGGCCAAACCAGTCTCCAGAACCCCCCCCCCCCTTCCCTCTTCTAAATAGCATTACCACTTGTGGATTACAGCCGAAGTTTTCTCTTGAGGTGCCAAAAATGCACATATGGTTGGAAAAGACTGAGGCAGATGCAGGGGGCAGGGCAGGGATTGTTAAAACTGAGGCCAGGTGAAAATGAAATGCAGAACAGCATAGATGACGATAATGATATTATGATCATTTCAGCCTCCCAGAATTCTCTGAAACTGACCTTCGAACTGAGGCTGCCATGTTTAAACTGTTTGGGAGAACCCCAAAGCTTGCCACATGTTGTGGCACTTTCTTCCTTTGCCCTAATAAAAGGTATTATTATCCTACTGAAGACTGAAGCTCCATCCCCCTTATTGACCTCCCTTTTTATGCTGAATTACAGTTCACCAAGAGGTTCAGGGCATATACAGTCATACCTCAGTTTAAGTACGCCTCAGTTTGAGTACTTTCAGTTTAAGTTCTCCGCGGACCTGTCTGGAACAGATTAATCCACTTTCCATTACTTTCATTTTTTTAAAAAATAATTTTTATTAATTTTTAGAAAAAGAAAACACATACAAAGTATACAACATAAACTCTGTCCCTTCATTTTCCCTCCACCCACAAGCCCACCTCTGCCACCAGTGAGACCCATGGGTATTGGGGAACAAAGGGGTCCATTTTAAGCTGGGTTTGACCTCCCCCCTCCTTCCTCCCCCCTCATCCCCCCCCTGCCACTGAGAGGACAAAGGCGGAGGATCTCTGGGGATTGGCTTATCCCCCAGCTATTTCTTCACTGTACTGGAAAAAAGAAAAACAAGGAAAAAAGGAAAAAAAAAAGCAAAAATATAAAAAGGGGGGGGAGAAAGAAAAAAAAAGGAAAAAGGAAAAATATTAATGGCTTCCACGACTCTCCTCCTCCTGGATTTCCCAACCTCTTTACATAGTTATGGCGGGTTTTCTAATCCAATTCAGAATCTTATTCTTATAATATTAACACAATCCTCCTCCTTCTTCATGCTGTCCCCCTCTGAGCCCCCCCACCCCTGCCACTGGGGTAGCCCAAGGAGTCCAGCAGTCAAAAGGTTCCATTTTTGTGTCTGGGTTTCCCTCCACCCTTCCCTCTCCCCTCAAGGCACCCCCTGCCACTGGGTACCAAGAGTAAGAAGGGGGAGACAGGCAGTTTTCCACCCAAACACCTCCTGATCACCAAAATTATTCAAAAACAAACTCTAAGCATATTTCCTCAGCCATTCTTTTTACTCCCTCCAGAAAGCTCTTAACCTTAAACTATAAACATCTCTCCTTCCCCCCCCCAATGTCCCTCCTCCCAATTGGATCAGCATATCCTTTAACAGGCCAAGATTCCGACACCGTTGTTCATAAACCAAAAAAAGTACCTTAAACTAAAAATTTTACCCCACACCAATTCTTTCCCACATCCACTTCCAGACCTCTGCTCCTCCCTCTTTCTGCCTTTCCCACTTTCCATTACTTTCAATGGGAAAGTTCGCTTCAGGTTAAGTACAGACTTCCGGAACCAATTGTGTTTGTAAACCAAGGGACCACTGTAAAAGAAAGTCCTCCTTCATGCAATACATAGTTAAACGGTGGAACTCACTCCCACAGGAGGAGCTGATGGCCACCAACCTAGATGGCTTTAAAAGAGGGTGAGGCAAATTCGTCAAGGAGAGGGCTATTGATGCCTACCAGCCATGATAACTATGCTCTGCCTCCACAGTTGGAAACCACTGAAAGGGAGAGTGCTCCTGTGCTTGGGCCTTCCTTGCTGGTTTCCCATAGGCATCTGGTTGGCCTCTGTGAGAACAGAAAGCTGAAGTAGATAAGGCAGGGGTAGGCAACCTAAGGCCCATGGGCCGGATGCAGCCCAATCACCTTCTCAATCCGGCCTGCAAATGGTCCTGGAATCAGCATGTTTTTACATGAGTAGAATGTGTCCTTTTATTTAAAATGCATCTCTGGGCACAGGAATTCGTTCATTTCTCCCCACAAAATATAGTCTGGCCCAGCACATGCTCTGAGGGACGGTGGACCAGCACACGGCTGAAGAAGGTTCCTGACCCCTGAGATAGGGTGTTGGCTTGATCCAGAACCCCGACTCTGGGGTTGCTGCGCTCATCTCGCTTTATTGGCCAAGGGAGCCGGTGTACAGCTTCCAGGTCATGTGGCCAGCATGACTAAGCCGCTCCTGGCAAACCAGAGCAGCGCACAGAAATGCTGTTTACCTTCCCGCTGTAGCGGTACCTATTTATCTACTTGCACTTTGACGTGCTTTCGAACTGCTAGGTTGGCAGGAGCAGGGACTGAACAACAGGAGCTCTCCCCGTTGCAGGGATTCGAACCGCCGACCTTTAGATCGGCAAGCCCCTAGGCTCTGTGGTTTAACCCACAGCGCCACTCGCGTCCAGCAAAAAACATGTGGTGAAACCCAGCGACCTCAGGCTTTAGGAGCCAGCCCTGCAGACAAGTTCTTTGAACACAGAGCCCTGTCAAGTCCATGATGTGCCCCTAAGACAAAAGTATATTTGGCTTCCTGTCCTCATCTTTTTGTGCTTGAGCGTAGGGCTCTGCAAACATTTTAAAAGGCACGCAGGCGGTCCTGAGCTGTGTGGCTCTCCTCCCCCCTGCAGATTAGCAACCTGATCGCCTCCGAGATCCTCCACAACGAGGACATCACCGCCAGGGTGAGCGCAATCGAAAAGTGGGTGGCCGTGGCTGACATCTGCCGCTGCTTGCACAACTACAACGCAGTCCTTGAGATCACCTCGGCCTTCAACCGCAGTGCCATCTTCCGCTTGAAGAAAACGTGGATGAAGGTGTCCAAGCAGGTGGGTACACCAGCGGGGAGCATGAGGCAAGGCTCTGGGGTCACTTTGGACTCATAGAATTGTAGAGTTGGAAGATGGCCCCCCAGGGGCCATCTGAACCAACCCCCCTGCAAGGCAGGAACTTCAGCTAAAGAATCCTTGACGCTCATATATTGAAATGTTGAGAGCTGTCGTAGTAGTAAATAATAATATAAGTAAATAATTGTTGCTTTTTTAATTATTTAAATGCATATGCTCACCATTAGTAAAATTGATGCAATAACAAACACAATTCTCTATCTACCGTATCTATCTATCTATCTATCTATCTATCTATCTATCTATCTATCTATCATCTATCTAAAATCATTCAGGGAAAAGGGTTGTAGCTCAGTGGCTGAGCATCTGCTTTGCATGGAGAAGGTCAAATATTCAGTTCCTGGTGGCATGCCCAGGTAGGGATGGGAGCCCCCCCCCCAGAACTCTGGAGAGCCATGGAGAGCCAGTGAGTGTAAAGCTAGATGGATTATTGGTCTGACTTGGTAGCTTCTGATAATGCAGATTCCTTCAGAATCATGAGAACTGGGCACCGATCCACCCAGCCCAGCACAATGGCTGGCTTTGTTTGATCTTTGACTTCTGCTGCATGCCAGTCTATGTGCAGAGGCGCATGCTAGCTGTGGAGTGTTGAGATTTTTTTTACTATGTAGCCACACACCCGTCCCGCAGCCACAGCAGAGAGATTTGCTTGGCCTATTCTGTGTAGCTCCTCCTGCTTCCTCCTTTCCTCCAGAAATCCCTGCCAGACCACTTAGGAGGCTCAACTTCCTTCTTTGCTGTGGAACTGAGACCTGGCATTCTCCCCGCAGATACTAATCATATGCTCAGATGGTTCCTCATAACACAAAAGTGCAGCCCAACCAGATGCAGCAGATTTCTGGCTCAGCTTCAGTTTCTGCAGAGGATTCACACAAAGAAAAAGTTAAGCTGGAACCTCTGTGGTCTTAAGGCAATTTCACAAGTGACCCCCCACCCCATTTTTGAACTTCTGTGTTGGCTTCAGCCCAGTTGTCTCTATTAGGCAACTTAGCTGTGATTCCAGCATTGCAGGGGGTTGGACTAGATGACCCTTTGAGCCCCTTCCAACTCTACAATTCTATGATTCTAGGGTTGCAAGCTGGGATTATTTGGTACAACTAATTGAAGGAAGCTTCAACTGATATTTGCCCCGCTTCCTGGTTTTATGATTCCAAACTGCTTTTTGAATTTGCTGGGCCTGCCTCTTCACCATGTTGACCAAAGTGCCCATTTGATTTTCAGTAGCTCAGAAGCAGATCCTTGGTATCATTCCCAAAAAAGGCGCCCCACCCCAGCCTGGATTCTTCTTTCTTCCTTAACCAGAGCCTGCACTTTCTGCCTTGTGTCTTTCTTTTCAGACGAAAGCTTTGATCGACAAGCTGCAGCGCCTGGTGTCTTCGGAAGGCCGTTTCAAGAATCTGAGGGAGGCCCTGAAAAAGTAAGTGGCCGGCACCAGAGCTCGTCCGCCTGTGGGTGGTGCCCATAATGCCTTCGTTGGCAAAATGTGAGACCTTGTGTGGCGTCTGAGGTATGTGCACACACACACAGAATGACAAAGCATGGCACACCTGTGAGCATGTCCAGCAAGTGCTCCTTCGCACTAGGTATTTGGTTGATATTGCCAGGACCTTAGAAAGTTCAGTTCTATTTATTTATTTGTATTTATATTCCACATTTTTTCCTCCAAGGAGCTCCAGGTGGCTCACCTGGTCCTCCCCTTCCTTGTTTAACCCCCTAGACAACCCTGCAAGGTAGGCTAGGCTGAGAGGGAGAGTGGGTGACCCCCAAGGTCACCCAAGTGAGCTTCATGGCCGAGTGGGGGGTTTGAACCCTGATCACCCAGGTCTTAGTCCTCACAACAGCCCTGGAAAGTAGGTCAGGTTGAGAAGCAGGGATTTGACGCTAACCACTGCACAACACTATCTCTCCCTGCTCAAAGCCTCAGCCAAGGCAGAAGAGCCACCTAGAAGCCCTCCTTCCAAGGAAGCTGAAGGTATCAAGGGTTGTGTCTCCAAAGGCCCAGGTCTGGAAATGTGGAGCTGGAGGGAAGAACCTCCCTGGTCAGCTCCCATAGCACACTCCATGAGTGAGGAGTTGCTCTGGCTGGGGTGGAGATGGTGGGTGGCATGCTGCACAGCTGGGCCTCCAGCCCCTGGGACTTTGCACGCCCCTAATGAGCAAGGGGAAGGGAAACCAGCTAATTAACCAGGCTTGAAAGACTGTGAAAGAGAAGAGGCCCTTCAGAGGGCAGGGAAGAATGCTTTGGCCTGTGCACTGAATGCAGAGAATCTCAGAGTTCCAGAGTTCCAAGACATTCCTATTTGCGCAAGGGAGAGGGGTCTGCGAAGCTGGGGACTCATTCATACTTGATGTGAAGGACTACACTGGAAAGTATGGCATGGAAACAGGGAAAGTTTTCTCCCTCTTTCGTAAGACTAGAACTGGTGGGCATCCAATGAAGCTGAATGTTGGACGATTCAAGGCAGATAATAGGAATCCCTTCTTCGCACATTTAATAATTAAAGCTATGGAATTCACTCTCTCAGGCAGCAGTGATGGCCATCAACCTGGATGGCTTAAAAAGAGGATTGGACAAAGTCAGGGAGGAGGAGAGGGTTATTGATGGCCACTGGCTCTGCCTCCACGTCTGGAGGCAGCAATGCTTCTGAATACCAGTTGCTGCAAGCCACAGGAGAGGAGAGGACTCTTGTGTCCGAATCTTGCTTGCCAGTTTCCCACAGGCATCCAGTTGGCTTCTGTGAGAGCAGGATGCTGGACTAGATGAGTCATTGACCTGATCCATCAGACCCTCCTTATGTTCTTAAGTACCAGACTTGATGTGAGGGTGACACAAAAGCTCTCCCTGCAGGGTATAATCTGTATTGATGGTTTATGAACCCATCTGAGCTGACATGGAGTGAGGAAAGTGCCTGTATGAACTGTGGCCAAAGAGGAAACTCAGGAGAAAGAGAGGTGACCATTGGATCCTGACTCAGGGTGCCCATCACATAAGTGGGACTTCTTTTCTCCATTCCAGCTGCGATCCACCCTGCGTCCCATATCTAGGGATGTACCTGACAGACCTGGCCTTCATTGAGGAGGGCACCCCCAACTACACTGAAGACGGCCTCGTGAATTTTTCCAAAATGAGGATGGTAAGTTTCCTGGCACAGTGCCTTTTGGCAGGGAGAAAGGGCAAATCATAAGGAGGTTTCATAAGTCTGATCAGATGTCAAGAATAGCCTGACAAAAGGATAGTCCATGAAGATATGAACCGCCTGATTACCCCACCCACCAGCATCAGGCCCTTTTCTTTCATGAGCTTTGAGTGTTTCCCCAACAACTTTTATTTCCAGCAACACAAACAGAAGCACTGATTTGTTTTCTTTCTGCACAGATCTCCCATATCATCCGAGAGATCAGGCAGTTCCAACAGACGGCCTACAAAATTGAGCATCAGGCAAAGGTAACTTCACCACAGACCCTTTGAGGGGTCAGGCTTGTCCCTTGCACCCACTGCCCAGACGTGATGAGAGCTCATTTGAAAGCAGCCTTCTCCACCCTGGAGTTCTCCAGATGTTTTGGACTACATCTTCCACTAGCATAGACATGGTGGCTGGGGTTGATGGGAGCTGTGGTTCAAAACATCTGGAGGGCACTAGGTTGGAGAAGACTGTTTGGATAAAAACAATGGCTGTAGTTTGAGATCCACCTTGCAGGCTTCCTATACGCATATGACTGGCCCCTGTGAGAACAGGATATATTCCTGAATAATTGTTCCTAGGTAACTGTTGCTGGGACTTGGGATGCGGGTGGAGCTGTGGGTTAAACCACAGAGCCTAGGGCTTGCCGATCAGAAGGTTGGCGGTTCGAATCCCCGTGAGGGGGTGAGCTCCCGTTGCTCGGTCCCAGCTCCTGCCAACCTAGCAGTTCGAAAGCACGTCAAAGTGCAAGTAGATAAATAGGTACCGCTCTGGCATGAAGGTAAACGGCGTTTCCGTGTGATGCTCTGGTTTGCCAATTGCCAGAAGCGGCTTTGTCATGCTGGCCACATGACCTGGAAGCTATACGCCGGCTCCCTCGGCCAATAATGTGAGATGAGCACCGCAACCCCAGAGTCGGTCATGACTGGACCTAATGGTCAGGGGTCCCTTTGCTTAACTGTTGCTGAGGAAGGTACTTACCGGTATAACTTCATGGAGGAGAGGGCTATTGATGGCTACTAGCCAAGATGAACGCTACGTTCTGCCTCCACAGCTGGAGGCAACAATGCTTCTGAATACTTCCTACAAAACTAGCTCCCATGGAGAGAGAGAAACTATAACCAGAGATAGTCTGCTTCTGAATAGCAGTTGCTGGAAACTCCAGGGAAGGAGAGACGCTGTTGCACTCAAATCCTGCTTGCGGGATTCCCACAGGCCACTGTGTGAACAGGATGCTGGATTAGATGGGCCATTGGCCTGATCCAGCAGGTGCTTCTTCTGAGGCCATTAAGAAACCCTCTGGTTAGTTTGTTGCACGCTATCCCAAGACCAACAGATCTGTTCCCAGCCATCTGACAACAAGCTCACAACACTGAGCTCTCCCCCCTTGGGGAAGAGGGAACAGCATTGACCCCTTGCTGCCTCCCTTTCCTTCACCCTCTCTCCATTTTGTTTCTCTTACAGGTTACCCAGTACCTCCTGGACCAGTCCTTTGTGATGGACGAGGAGGGTCTTTACGAAGCCTCGCTCCAGATAGAGCCAAAGCTGCCCACCTGAGTCCAGAGTGGCAGCAGCCCCCTGGGGGGCCCTTCCCTGTACACCATGTACCATATTGTACATAGCAGCTGTTTGTTTCTTTTGGGAACCCTCAGTTGACTTCCTCGTATGTGCTTCTCCAAGACCCCACCACCACCACCCCTCTCCTTGTCCTTAGAATCCGACTAGCCACCGTTTGTCCTGGGGAGTCTGGCATAGACCACTTTGTTGACTGCAGTCCTGGTTCCTATTCAGCTATGTTCTCTTTGTTGTTGATTCTTTGCGTGCGTGCACTGGGGGCGGGGGGAGGGACGGAGGGGGTGGCAGCAGCAGGGAAAGCCACCCATGGGGGCATGTGGGGCATTGCACAAGGGAGCCCCACCTTACCTGAGGAACAGCTGCCTGCTTCCCAGGCCTCTGCAATCTGGGCACGGCCTTCCATTTTGCCGGGAGGGGGGCTACGGAACACACACACACTCCGAGTCATTTCGGACGGCAACCACTCAGTCCCCCGATACCAGTCATGTAATAAGGGAAAGCAAATTCTCGAGGACGCATTTCACTGAGCAGTGGCAGGAGCAGAGAGAGCCAAGGGGACTCTGACCTCCTGTTGCCAAGGAGATAAGAGGCTTGAAGGAGAAACTGACCCGCTGGTGGTCAACTGGGCAAAGCAGGCTTCATAGTGGAAAGATGGTGGATCTCTTCAATGAGGCCAAGGTGGAGCAGTAGGGTTTGGGTGACAGAGTAGGAAGGAGACAGACAGACAGACAGACAGACAGACAGACAGACAGACAGACAGACAGACCTCCCCTGGGGAACAGGTGCTCTTGGTGCAAGACGACTCCCTTTTGTGGGGGTGCTGTCTGTCCCCACATAAATGGGTAGGGAAGCAGGACAGGGAGGAGATATCCACCATTTGGGTTTCCTACCTCAGGCACCCAGGTGGCTTGGCCCAGCCACGGGAGGAAGACAGACAGACAGAGACCAACCATATCTTTGAACCTTCCTGCTTCATCGCCCTCCTGAGAGGCTCTGTGTGAATTTCGCTCCTCCGTCCGTAGACTTTAGTGACTCTTCTTAGTAACATAATGTAGAATTAGAGGGGAGGGGAGGGGGGGAGGGGAATGGCCAAGTGTTTTTATTACATATACTGTAATCCTGTCTAACCACTTGCTAGCAGGACTACAGTAATGTACTGCTTATTCTGTGAATATTATCACGTATTTTTTACATTGTACAGGATATAAGCCCAGGTGAATTTTTGAGTGGCAGGCATGCTCCACAGTAACGGAAAAACCAGAAGAAGAAGAAAAAAAAACACAAAACCTTTTGCTGTAAGCAATACCCATTGGTATGAGAATTCTCTTTCAAGACCTAAAATATTTCGACTTACAGCTTGTTTGTTTGGGGAAAGGAAAAAAATTTCCATTTTTGTAAAAATATATGTTTCCTGATTACCTCTTGCTAATAAATCTATTCTATCTCAGGGTGAACAGTGGCTTTGCAAAAGTGTATTTTGGACCCATCAGGGTGAGCTGTTTGGGTTGGGCAAGATTAAGCAGGGGAGGTTGCCTAGTTCATTAGAAAGGCCTTGTTAAGACCCTCAAAATATGGCTAAGCAGAAGATCGCCTGAGAGGAAGACCGTCTGCAGGAACTCTATGGGAAGACAGGGAGTGGTAAGTGTTGTAACCCATCAGTCACCAGTTACCAGCCATGCAGCAAAGCTGGGGGCCGTATTTCCTTAAGGCAGAGGCTTTCAACCTTCTTGAGTCCATGGCTCCCTTGACCAACTGCATTCTTTCTGCGGCAGCCCTGTGGGGCTCAGGAGGCCCTTGCCGGCAGAGCTGGCAACCTCTCATCCTTTCTTCAACATCCTCCCTTGTGGAGTGTTCCCTCAGCCTCCTCTCCTCTCCCCTCTCCTTGAAAGTCCTCTGGGCAGCTGCTGCTTTTGCCCCTGGTCTCTGAGCTGCCCCTTCCTGCCCCAAGGAAACATGCCTCCTCATACTGCCCCACAGGGGTCTGGGACTTGTCAGCCCATTTCCCAATAGCAAGGGCTGGCGGACTGGCTGGCTAGGCTCCCTTGCCCGTCTGCTTGCTTACTCCAAGGCCACCTCAGCTCTTGGCAACCAGCACCCCCTGGCCAGCCCCAGAGGCACAATTCGCCTGAACAGATTTAGCCAGGGCTGCTGCAACAAACCGCTGTGCAAGCCTTTGGGAGGCAGAGACATGAGAGGGCATCAGAGGAGGGAGGGAAGGAAAGAAAGAAAGAAAGAAAGAAAGAAAGAAAGAAAGAAAGAAAGAAAGAAAGAAAGAAAGAAAGAAAGAAAGAAAGAAAGAAAGAAAGAAAGAGGGACAGAGGCCAGTGTTGCCCGTGGCACCTCTGACCATCCTTCAAGGCACCTCAGGGTGCCACAGCACCCTGGTTGAAAACCACTGCTTTATGCCTCAACCAGGGTGCTGTGTAACCTTATGGGTCTCATCCCAGAAGTGGGCGGGGCCAGAGGCAAAAGTTGGTGGTGCAATTAATGGAAATAATTCCTTCCTTCACTAGCCCACTTTCTGCACACACTTGCACATCTCTCTCTATCTTCCATCCAGATAAGATAAGATAAGATAATCTTTATTGTCATTGCCTCCCTGCGGGAACAACGAAATTACTTGGCTGCTCCATCCACTCAGATAAGGCACTCCACATTAATTTAAAATAACTACAATACATTAATTAAACAATACAATACGACGTGGCTAGTAAAAATAAGATGACTTCAAAGTCCAGACTTTCCATTTAAGGCCGAAATTGCTCTAGGGAAGAAACTGTTCTTGAGACGGCTTGTTCTCGCCTTCATTATTCTGTCTCTCCTTCCTGGTGGCAGGAGCTCGAAGAAGCAGTGACCAGGATGCGATGGATCTCTTGATATGTCTAGTTCTTTCCTGTGGCACCTGGTGATATAGTTTTGTTCTAAGGTGGAGAGTGAGCAGCCAATAAGCAAGAGGCATTGCTTATTTTCTTGCTCATTTTAATTACTCCATTTATATCCTGTCCTTCCTCCTGAAGGAGCCCAGGGCAGCAGACACAGCAATTTGTGTGTGTGTGTGTGTGTGTGTGTGTGTGGTTTGAGAGCAAGCATGTTGTAGTGGTTAGAGCATCGGGCTACAACCTGGGAGACCAGAGTTCAAATCCCCACTTGACCATGATACTCACTGGGTGACCTTCGGTCAGTCACTGCCTGTCAGCCTACCACATAGGGTTGTTGTGGGGATTAAATGAGGTAGGGAGGAGCCATCTACATAATCTTGAGCTCCTTGGAGAAAAAGATGTGATATAAAAAGAATTATGTCTCTGTGTGTGTGATTAAAAACTTAAGAACCATTTAAAAACATCCCAAAAAGTTAGAAACTATAGGTTGAATTCAACATTGTGCTTACAAATGTTCTGCCTACATAAGCATGTCAGGTTGCTAGAGGGAACCGTCCCCCTTCTGCCTTGTACTGTTCTGGAGGTTCTCCCAAGCTGTCCCTCAAGGCATTTTTTTTGGGGGGGGGTGTAGAAAAAGGGAAAGCTCTATTGCACAAGCAGGAGCCATTTCACTCAAGTTTGTTAGGTGAATTCCACCCACTATCTCAATGGATGATCTCAGGGTAGCAGGACCAGTGTCCTTCAGCCACCACATTCACCTGGGTAAATATGAATGGGTTTAAATTCCTCTTCAAAGTCAATAATGATGCAGGCAGATGCAATCTTGCCAGGGAAGGCATTCCACAAATGGAGTCACCACAGAAAAGGCCCTGTCCCAGGTCAACGCCAACCAGATGGCACCACCAGCGAGGCCTCACCTGCTGATCATCAAAGGGTCTCAGATGGTTGATATCAGAATTCAAAGACACATGTTCCATCCCACCCAAAACACTTGAGGTTTGAAGGAATGTGGCCTGCAGAGAGTTCCAGGGGCCCGACAGAGGGGCTGGGGGGGGCTACACATGGGATTTCCTGTGCATAAGGGGTCTTTGACTGAGATGAACCCATTTGACCAATGGGAGAGGCAAGGAGGCCTCTGGCAGCCAAAGGGATGAGCTGCTCTAACCTTCTGGTCCTGGCTGGGTTGATGGGAGTTGCAGTTCCAAACACCGTGAGGGCAACAGGTTGGGGCAGACTGGAGGTAAGCCGGGGCAGGAGTAGTAGAAGAAAACAGGGAGGGAGTCCAAGCTTGAAAACAACTGGTCCAATTGGGCTCTCACTCTGCTTCTGCCCCCACCACTGAAATGCAGTGTGGTGTAGTGGTGAGAGTCTTGGACCAGGGTTTAAATCACCACTCACCCATGAAGCTCATGGGGGCAGGCACTGCATTTCCCAGCCTAACCTACCTCATAGGCATTGCTATTTTTATGGAAAAAGAGGTGCCGGAACTCACCATGAACACCTCCCTTGTTCACTTAGAATGGCAATGGCGCCGGAACTGTTCTGGCTAGTTCCCCCTGAAAAAAAAGGCCTGCTTCCAGGGGTACTGTGAACATGAGAGGCTGCTGGATCAGGCCAGTTGCCTATCTGGTTCAGCATCTGTTTTCCACAGTGGCCAACCAACCAGATGTCTGTGGGAAAGCTGCGAACAGGATCTGAGCACAAGAGAACTCTCCACTTCTGTGGTTTCCACCGACTGATATTCAAAAGAATTGCTGCCTCCAAATCTGAAGGCAGAGCATAGTAGCCATCAATAGCTCTCTCTCCCTCTCTCTCCCCCTTTTTAAAGGCCTCCAAGTTGATGGCCATCACTGCCTCCTGTGGGAGGGAGTTCCCGAGTTTAACTTTGCGCTGCGTATGCGCCACGTGGGGATTAAATGAGATTGGGGAGAAGCAGGTCCGCCACGTTGAGCTCTTTGAAGAAGAATGCTGGATGAAAAAGAACGAAAGAAAGAAAGAGAAGGAAAGAAAGAAACTCCTTCTTGACAGCCTCCTTGGAAGCACCTGCTCTTCGTTGGGAGAGCAGCTGCGTGGCTTCTGAGCGCGGGCCAAGTGCGCCTCTCGCCTTCCCCGGGCACGGGCTGGAAGGGGCCGGCCTTTCCTCCCTCTCTGCCCTCCCCGGAGGCGGCCACTGCTGCTGCTGCTCCTCCTCCCCGCCGGCGTCCCGAGGCTCCCAGTCCGACTCCGGCCGTCTCCATCGCGGGCGAGATGCGGGCGCAGCTGCTGCCGCTGTTGCTACTTGCAGTTTTCTCCGCGCTCGGCTCCTGCCTGCTCAGCCTCCAGGAAGGTACGGCGGAGCGCGAGCAGGGGTTGGGGGCACGACGAGAGAGGCAGCCAGGACCCCTCCCCCGAGAGGAGGAGGAGCCGGAGGAGCCGGTGACGATTTGTGGGGGGTTCCGAAGGGGGTGGGGGCTGGCGCAAGAAGCGCACCTGGCACCTCTATGTGGGGGAGGGAGAGAAAGAAAAGCGGGGGCGTAGGAGCCTTCGCGCCTGACCCCGTTTGTCCCCACGCCAGATTCCCTTTCGCTTTCCCTTCTTCACCCTCGGAGGGTTTGGCTAGGAGCGCGCGTGTCCTCAGGCGCCCGCAGAAAAATGGAGGCGGCTAGTGAGAGAGCGGCCAAAGTGCGCCTGCCTCCTCCCCACCCAGAGTTTTGTGTTTTTATCTTGTATTTTATGCTGTGAACCGCCCTGAGATATTCGGATCTAATATAAAAGGGATTATTAGTTATTATACTATTATCTCCTCTGCCTCCCTTCACTGGCTGGCATGGCAGGAACTTGGGCGCGGGGTGTGCGGAGGCGCAGCTTGCTTCTGTGCATAATGTGCGCAATAGTGGTTAGAGTGTCGGACTAGGGACCTGTGTGAGCAGGGTTCAAATCTCCACACAGCCATGAAGCTCACTAGGTGACCTTGGGCCTGACCGACCTCATAGGGTTGTTGTGAGGATAAAGTAGTTATGCCTGCTATCTTGAGTTCCTTGCAGGAGAATCCTTGCAGGATATACAGTGTGAGTCTTTTAAAAGAGGCCCCGTGGAACATGTGTACTCTATATCCCTGGGGCCTCTCTTAAAGGACTCACCCTGTAAATGCTAATACCGGTAATAAGGTGTGAAACAGAATCTTGCTAATTAGTAGCTTAGGGTAGCATTTAATGCAAATCCAGCTCACACTGAAAGCAGATAACTTCCGCCAAAGACTTCTGGGAACTGTCATTTATTAAGGCTGTTGCAGCCTATAGCTCTGTGAAGGGGAAACTACCATTCCCAGGATTCTTTGGGAGACGTTAGGTGGCTTAATTTGTGCATTAAATGTATGGTGCAGATCTGCCCCCCCCCCTAAAGTCTCTTGTTTTGTCTTTTTCTTCTTCCCTCAACAGAGGAATTTCTCTTCAAGACATGGATATCTCAGGTAAGGCCCTCCTGCCCATTCATAAGCCACCACTCCCCCAAAGTTAAGTATAACCCTCTATGCTCAAGGCATGTTTCACTTTACCTTGGCTTGGTTCCACTAGAAGGGACTTTCCTGCTGGACTTTCAAGGGAGAGTGGGAGGGAAGAGAGCAAGTGCCGCCTTCTCCTTCCCTCGTTCCTTCCCTCCCTCCTCCTTCCTTCTGTGCTGTCCTGGCTGTGCAGGGGGATTTTTTAGGTCTTTCTCAAGAAGTGCTGGACTCGGAGAGTCGCTTTGAAGTAAATCGGAACTAATGGGCAATATCTCCACAAGAGTCAGCATTTTGCATATCTGAAGAAGTGTGCATGCACACGAAAGCTCATACCAAAATAAAAAAAACTTAGTTGGTCGTTAAGGTGCTGCTGGAAGAATTTTTTTTATTTTTTATTTTGTCTTCCAGACAGCCACCTCCTTTTGTCACCTTTCAGCAAACGGTAAAAGGCAGCTCATTTCCTTCCCTCCAGGAAGCACCTCGCCCTTCCTATTCTACCCCCCAGGGAGGGTGGCCTGAGCTGTGTGTGTTTTTTCCCCACACAGCCACCTGCCTGCCTGGAAACAAAGGTGCAAAGTTGTGCAGCCCCAGTGAGCCAGTTGCTAGGTTTGAAATGATGACAAACTGGTTTCTGAGCATCTCTCTTTAATAATAATAATAATAATAATAATAATAATAATAATAATAAATAGGATATACTGTTGTTCATAAAAAATCAAGAGTCATACATATAGCCATGCAATAAAAACTGAAATTTTAGATTTCTTGAGCATGTGGCCAAGAGGACCGCATGCCAAAGAATTGTTCATTACAGGACCAGCTCAGGCAATCAAGGGCCTTTTAAACTGGGTTGGGGGGGTTATTGGTTTTGTTTGTTATTATGGTTTTTATATTGCGATCTGCCCTGTGATCTTTGGATGAAGGACAGTATAGAAATTTAATAGTAGTAGTAGTAGTAGTGGTGGTGGTGGTACTAAATGGAATAAATGACGCCTGAAGAGCCACATGTTCATCACCTGCATCACAGCAGGCATCTTATGCCTTGGTCTCTTCTAAACCAACAGTTCCCATGTCTCAGTTCCATAACTGAAATGGATACTTCAGATTGAAGTGGGGTGGGTGGGGGACTTCCAAAGAAGGTGCGGTTTGTGGGCAAGGGGGGGGGAGGCACTTCTCTGTTCTAAATTTGCCCGGGGTCGGACTTTCACTTCTGCGTCCTGCAGCTGCTGTGTCCTTCCTCTCTCCCACAGAACAACAAGCGGTACAGCCTGGAGGAGTATCAGCAGCGCTTTCAGATCTTCCTTAGTAACAAGCAGAAGGTTGAGAAGCACAATGCTGGGAATCATACCTTCCAAAGTACGGACCCTGCTCTTGAGATGCCTTTTAAAAGAGGGCAAGATTGACTGCAGACCTGGCTTCACAACTCCCTCTTCTCTCTCTCCTTCTTTCCTCAGTGGGTCTGAACCAGTTTGCAGACATGACATTTGCTGAATTCAGGAAAAAGTATCTCTGGCGCGAGCCCCAGGTAAATGCTTGCGCCTTCCTGCCCTTTCCCTCCCCCCACACCCCGTCATACAAGGACCACCATGCACCATGGGGGCTCACCATGCAATCCTGGGCTTGTGTCCTTGCCATGTTCTCTATTGCACATGTCTCTCGGAAGTCACAGGTGCGGGTCCTTCACACGTAACCCTTAAGCATGCTTGTGCAAGAGAGGAATCCTTACATGGGTTGACGGTGTGCCTTGGCCCCAGAGAATGCATCTAAGAAAGTTCAAAATCCAGGAAGTCAGACCCACACACAAAGCCTGGGATTGAATGCCAGTGCATCTGTTTATTGCAGCAGGTGGCGGGAGGGGTGGGGGGTGGGGATTCAGTTTCACAGCAAGCAATGCACTGCAGCATGCCAACATAAATTTATTGTCATCGTTATCAGTATTATGTTTATTTATTTATATCTTGCCTTTGCCCCAGAATGGGACTCAAGGTGGCATACCCAAATTAAAGCAACACAGATAAAATGCCAAAAGCTAAAAACATATAACAGATAATGGTTAAAAAGCAATTAAACTCCAAAAGAATTAATATACATATATATATATAAAACAAATATACAAAAATGCAAATAGTATAAACAGCACAGCAATACAGTCGTACCTTGGATCCCGAACGCCTTGCAAGTCTAACGTTTTGGCTCCTGAACGCCGCAAACCCGGAAGTGACTGTTCCAGTTTGTGAACTGTTTTTGGAAGCTGAATGTCCAACAGGGCTTCCTGCAGCCAATCAGAAGCTATGCTTTGGTTTCCAAGTGTGTTGGAAGTCTAACGGACTTCTGGAACAGATTCTGTTCGACTTCTAAGGTAAAGGTAAAGGGACCCCTGACCATAAGGTCCAGTCGTGACCGACTTGAGGGTTGCGGCGCTCATCTCGCATTATTGGCCGAGGGAGTCGGCGTACAGCTTCCAGGTCATGTGGCCAGCATGACAAAGCCGCTTCTGGCGAACCAGAGCAGCACACAGAAACGCCGTTTACCTTCCCACTGTAGTGGTACCTATTTATCTACTTGCACTTTGACGTGTTTTTGAACTGCTAGGTTGGCAGGAGCTGGGACTGAGCAACGGGAGCTCACCCTGTTGCGGGGATTCGAACCGCCGACCTTCTGATCGGCAAGCCCTAGGCTCTGTGGTTTAACCCACAGTGCCACCCATGTCCCTGTATTAAATACAACTGTATTTAAACCCCTTCCCTTTTAAAAGCAGTCCTTTACCAAAGCCTGTGAAAATAAAACAGTCTTCCCCTGATGGCGGAATGGCGACAAGGAGGAAGCCAGTCTAATTACCCTAAGAAAGGAGTTCAAAAGTCTGGGAGCAGTCACTGACGGAGCTCTGTCCCATGTCACCACCAAGCATGCCACTGAGGGTGGCAGGACTAAGGGAAAGGCCCCCTCTAAAGATCTCAGAGCTCAGGCAGGTTCAGAGCCCCTTTTCAGGTGGTGATAGCGATTCACTTATACTATCTCAAGCCTGAAATTAAAGGTGATGCTGAGCTAGCAAGTACCCAGCCCCCAGGGGGCATTTCAGGAGGCTCCTTCACATGCCACATTTGTGTGCCAGGCCAGGGGATCCCATGGACCAGGCAGGTACTCTATGGGGAGTGGCCGAGCACCCAGTTTAAATATGGAGTACTGCATTTTGTGAACACATTATTACCCAAATTGCATTCTGATTCTGAAAATAGAGCTCTAACAGTCTAAAAATAAGACATCCTGGAAACACACAAAGTCTGGAGGAGGAAGACAGAGTGTTTTAAATAGAGGCTTTAAAAATATTTTCCTGTAAGCAACAAAATGCTGGGATTGTGGCTTTTTTTTCTTCCAAAAATAGGGACTTGAGCAATTTTATTTCATTGCCTTATTTTTGCTCTGTAATGCACTGAAAGTGAAAAATATTTTTGTAAACCCTGGAATCGAAAAAAAATATTTTATTTAAACAGGCTAGCCAATTTACTTGTGAATTTTACTCTCCAGTCATTATTGCAATACTCAATAGGATTATTTTATATATAATTAGTGTAGTCCCTTCTATGGAAGATAATAAAAAGAATAATAAGAGAATACTGTAATAAAAACAAGGGAAAATATATGGAGAAGGGTTGCCAAGCGTCATATGGTGAACTCACATTGTTGGTGGTGTCCGATATTATTTTGCTCCTGCAGCTGATGCGAGGCTGCAGTTGGGAGATGGTGGCTTGCAAAGGTGGCAATTGAGCCAGAGACTCCACCGGCCTCCAACCCCCCCCCCCCCCCCGTTTTTATTTGATGTGCCTCAGTGGATTGTGGTCAGCCAACTTGGCAGCGCTCACCACTTGTGTCTCAAGGGCTTCTGTGTCTGGGGAAGGTCAGCTGCCACAGTTGAGTGAGGGGCTCTTTTGTTGTTTCCAGAACTGCTCAGCCACCATTGGCAACTTCATCAGCCGTGGTGGGGCATGTCCAAAAACCATAGACTGGAGGAAGAAAGGAAATTTTGTGACACCTGTGAAAAATCAGGTAAGGAACTGATCCCAAAGGCCACTCCCCCCGCTCAACTGTTGGTCCCACAGAGCAATTGAAAATATGTTTCCACTGGAGGCCCAAAAGGGTTTTAAATGTAATTCCAGTGGTGGGCTTATGTTTTCTTAAGGATTTTGATGATAGGGATAGTGCTACAGATATAAACTTTGTTTGCACATAACATTAAAACACAGTTTATTAACCCACGGCTCAGTGTTATGCGTGAACTATAGTTTCTCTATTGCAAACAAACCACGACCTGAAGCCATAGTTTGATGTCAACTTAAGCCCTT
The DNA here is from genome assembly GCF_965207765.1 of Zootoca vivipara. NCBI lineage: Eukaryota > Metazoa > Chordata > Lepidosauria > Squamata > Lacertidae > Zootoca > Zootoca vivipara. Next base: position 27,395,024 of record NC_142596.1, on the reverse strand, counting down.
GGGCTTAACCTTGGGCTTGGTGTTACATGCGCACCTAGCCCCTTTCCTTAACTATGGTTTATTTTGCTCTCCAACCCCAGATGCTCCCCAAACTACAAAGGCACAAGTTACTGGAAAACAAGCTGTGAGGAACAAACCGTGGTTTGTTTGACTATCTGTGGCACAGCTTTTGGTTTGTTGAACAAACCATGGCTTAGAATTAGGTGTGAACCAGGCGATTGTGCTTTCCTTTACCTGTGGGAAGAGAGTTGTTGCTTTTTCTCATGCCTTCCCCTTCCTCCTTGTCATTTTTGAATTTACTGACATGCTCTGTGTGTTGTATATATGCCAATGTGCTGTATTTTGATGTTCTGAATGTTTGCTGTCAGCTGCTGTGGGTGCAACGTATTGTGGAAAAGCGCCATATAAGTAAACTCAGTCAACCAGTCTCCTTCCTCCCTTCCTTCCTTCCTTCCTTCCTTCCTTCCTTCCTTCCTTCCTTCCTTCCTTCCTTCCTTCCATCCATCTGAATTCTCCCTCCTCCTCAAGGGTCCCTGTGGCAGTTGCTGGACTTTCTCAACCACTGGGTGCTTGGAGTCTGCTATTGCCATCGCAACTGGAAAGTTACTGGACCTGGTAAGACTCCCCGGTTGAACTCTGGCCTTTCTGGTTTCCTCTGTTCCATGTCTGTGTGGCCTGTGTTGACCTCATGAAAGTCTAGGCCGTATCCAGGTTAAGAAAAAGTGGCTTCATTGCCTCTTCAGAACCAAGTGGAGACAAAAGGACTGGGCATCCACTGCAGCCAAAAGGGAATGTCAAAAGCGTAACATGCATTTAAAGTAGCTGAAAGCGGCAAAGGTCATATACGTGCAGGAACACGCAGCCAAAAAGCTGAAGGTCTTGCTCAAGGAGATTTGTCCACAGCCAGAGGCAAGCTCCCGAAAGGGAACAAGCGAAAGGGAACAGGCGTTACAAGTTAGAGGATTAACAAATCTCCCTGAGCAAGAAAAACATCTGGAGGGCCGAGTTTGGCTATGCCTGGATTAACTGAATGCAGGTTTTGGAAGGGACAGGCTTCCGCTTCCTACTTTTGGTGCCAATTTTAGCCAATTCACCTGGAAACCAGGGATTGAAGAAACCCTTCTTAGGCTGTATTTAATGTAATCTTTCTATAAGGTGTGACCGGAAAGTTCGGTGAATGGTCACAGAAATCGGACAGCAAGAAATATTTGAACCTACAACCTTACAGGCCTTCAAAGTACTAGTCCCCCTCTGATACAATGCACCATTGACAACGTTCGTAGAACGGTTGGAAACTTCTGGAGAAGTCCTCTTTTTGTACCACTTTCAGTTCCCTCGTCACAGCAGCTTGGACGTGTGAAATGTTGGGAAATCTGCGCCCTTTCAGTGCCGATTTCAGTTTTGGAAAAAGAAAGAACTCTGGTGGGGCCAGATTGGGAGAATATGGAGGGTGGGACAACTCAGTAATGATTTCACGTGGAATATGCCATTGTTTGGACGGAGAAATGCTGATCCCATATCAATAACTCACGAACTCTGTCGTTGCCGCCGCTCTGCTCGTTGACTGTCTGCCAGACTGAGGGTCATCTTCGGTGGTTTGCCGCCCTTCACAGAAACGCTTAAACCACTCACACGCCATCTTTCGAGTTACAGCTTCATCTCCGTACACAATTGTGAGCATTTCATGGGTTTCCAATGCCGCTTGTATATTTGAATATTTCTCACTGTCTGATTTATGTGACCATTCACCGAACTTTCCAGTCACACATTGCGTATTTATAGTACTGATTTTTTTTATTTTTGCTACTGTGCTGTTTTATTATGTTACTATAACATTGTTTTTGCACTGTTTTGATTTTGAAATGCATTCCTGCTTTCTTTGCTGTAAGCTGTTATGAGCATATTTATTATTTTTGTGTGAAAAGGCAGTACACAAATAAAATTATAAATGAATGCAGGAGTGTATCCCTCCCCCAGGCTGAACAGCAACTGGTTGACTGTGCTCAGGCTTTCAACAACCATGGATGTAGTGGGTAAGTTCAAGGTCTTACTATTAGTATATAAAGCCCTTAACGAGCTAGTACAAGTTTACACGCGTTATCACCTTACCTCATATACACCTGCTCAACTGGTTTGATTGGCGGAACAGATACTGTTATAGGTGCCAAGTACAACTTTGTATTACAGTTTGTAATATTCATTCTTTTAGTGTACCAGGACCTACACTTTGGAACTCCCTCCCTCTTGATATTATTGGACATTTTTTGGTGCCAGCTGAAAACATTTTTGTTTAGATCGGCCTATTTAGACATTTAAAACATTGGTGCGAGTTTTAATCTGTTTTTTTTTTAGTCTCTTTGTATTTTAACTTTTAACTAAAAGTTGAATTATTGTTAATTTTTCCAAGTCTTATTGTTTCATCTTTTCTGTAAACTGCTTTGGGGATTTTCACAATCTAGCTGCATATAATTGTTATGAAATAAATACATAAGTGGCAGCATCTGGGAAACAGCCCCCCCCCAATCTTCTGAGTAATCTCAGCCCTTCCTTAGCATAGTAATACCTTCATATTCCATATTCCACCCCCTGCATCCCCCTTCCCACAACCTTCCTCAATCTCCACAGCAAGAGAATACAACTCAGAATGAGCTGATTTGTGCTGTTGTGTTTCCGCCTCCCCAGGGGACTCCCTAGCCAGGCGTTTGAATACATCCTGTACAACAAAGGGCTGATGGGGGAGGATGACTACCCATACACCGCACAGGTATTGTTGCCAGGATTAGGATTGCAGAATAGAAGAGGGCAGGCACTACTGCCCTCCCCAATGAGCCACCTCTAACGGGCCTCCCTTGTCTCATGCACAGAACGGGACCTGCAAATTCCAAGCTCGGAAGGCCATTGCATTTGTCAAAAAAGTCGTCAACATTACACTGGTGAGTGACTCCTCCTGCCGTGCAATTTACTTTTCCCCAGAGGTGAAAATAAAATGTAACTGAACTTCTACTGGACGTCCAAACTTATCCAGCCCCTTCTTAGAAAGAGGGGTAACAGTAAACAGAAAACACCTGGCTGTGGATGGTGGACTGCTAGTACTTTCCCACTTTGCACATCCATAGCTGCCAAGTTATCCCTTTTTTTAAGGGATTTTCCCTTATGCTGAATAGGCTTCCTCGCGAGAAAAGTGAAAACTTGGAAGCTATGCACATCTTCTCTGGCCCTTAAGAAATGGGTCCCGAGTCTCACCATTGTTTGATTTGTGTCCTGGGGAGTTCCTCCTCAGCCTTAGATGAGCCAGGGCCAAGCATTGCGTATTAAGCTCCGAGACAGAGAAGGGAAGGACTTATTCACACAGCACATAGTTAAACTCTGGAGCTCGCTGCCACAGGAGTCAGTGATGCCCACCAACTTGGATGGCTTTAAAAGAGGATGAGAAAAATACATAGAGGAGAGGGCTATTAATGGCTATGCTGTTGGGGGCATAATTGCTTCTGAATACTATTTGCTGGGAGCCGCTAGAGGAAAGGGTGCTCTTGTGCTCAAATCCTGCTTGTGGGTTCCCCACAGGAATCTGGTTGGCTTATGTCAGGCACCCCCAAACGTCGGCCCTCCAGATGTTTTGGACTACAATTTCCATCATCCCTGACCACTGGTCCTGTTAGCTAGGGATCATGGGAGTTGTAGGCCAAAACATCTGGAGGGCCGCAGTTTGGGGGTGCCTGGCTTAGGTGATAACAGGATGTTGGACTGATCCAGCAGGCTCTTCTTATGCTCCTATGACTTTCTCCTTCCAGAATGATGAGCAAGGCATGGTGGAAGCTGTGGGGAGGTACAATCCATTGAGCTTTGCCTTTGAAGTGACAGACGACTTTATGTTATACACGAAGGGTGTTTACTCCAGGTGAATATCTTGAATGGGACTGGTTTATAGATCATGCCAAGGGTCATTGTCATGGCTCCGTTGCTCATCTTGCATCTTTCAGGGAATGTTAGCATTTGTATGGTTGCACCACTAGAACTCGATGTTTGTCGAGCAAAGAAGGGAGAGCAGGAAAAGATGCTTGACTTTTCATCTGTTCTCTTACCTGGGTTACTTCAGTCTGTTCTGATTTGGTCAGATGACCTCACCTGGAGACTGCTGAAGCCATCAGGGTCAAGGGTGCCTTTCCTCAACCACCCACCCCAGCCTGGGACCCTTATAAGGCAAAGATGTTGCTTCATATCCTTGTCTTCTCTTTTAACATTTTTGTAAGGAACGTTCTTTGCCTTTTTGGCAGGAACATGGATGTGTTTGGTTTTAAATACTGTTGAAATGTTTTGAATCTGTATCACGTCTGCATTTGCATTGTTGTATTAGAGCTGCCTTGGGAAAGGCAGCATATAAATAAAACAGTAATTTAGCATGACACTTTTGGGCATTCCAGTCTGAGAAGTACCTTGGCACCCTGGGATGATGTGTCCAGAGGGGAGCAAGTAGGGGCCTGGAGACCAAATCCTAGGAGGAAAGGTGGCAGGAGAAGTTGGGTATTTTTGCATGATGGGGGTCTAATAATCTGAAGGGATGTTAATATATAGAAGGGCTCTCACATACGTAGGGGTCAAGGAAGGGGAAGCTTTGGCCCTCCGGATATTGTTTGGAAAAAGTGATTGGAGTTGCACTCGGGCCACAAGATCCCCATCCTTGATGTATGTGATGGACCACATTAGTTTTTTCTTGTTCCAGAGGTACAACTGAAGTGAAGAAACCGAGTCAGGGGGTTTATGCAAGTGAGCTGTGCATGTAACAAGCTGAATGGCAAGCTCGGCAGAGGCTCTTTTTATTAGCAGAAAATACAGAACCAGGCAGATACATTTTTGGACTATGACCTTTACACATCCTCTAACCACAGGGTCGTGGGATGACACAAGGTGACGTCAGTACCTGTTTCCATGGCCTCAAGTTCCGCTTAAGCAAAGGTTAATCGAAAGTAGACACAGGCCACCGGCAGGGCAGGGCAGACCACTGAGAAAGCAGAAGGTTAGAGAAAGTGTGCGGTGTTCAGGCATAGCTAAGGTCGGATATAGGGTATGACTCTCTGACAGCTGTGGCTCGTCTGCGGTTGGGAGTGTGCTCCACCGCGGTGAGGTCATCCCATCACCTCCCTTGCAGTGAAGTGTGCTTCAAGCTTGGCCGCCATCCCTACATCAACTCAGAGCAACAGGGTCAAATTGCAAGAACAAGTACTGAGATTGAACACTAGGAAGCCTCAGTCTTGATGGTCTGAGGCTGTCTTCGAAGGTGGTAGGCTCTCTTTCATGGGAGGGTTTTAAGCAGAAACTGCATGGCCCCCTCCTCTCATGGATTCTGCAAGAGTAGGTTTCCTGGACAGTTAGGGGGCTGGACTTTTGAACTCTTGATTCAATCAGCAATCAAGAGCGGATAGTTCCATACAGTATTCAACACACAGTGAATTTTTTTTTTATATATAAAAAAACATTTTCTTTCTGCAGCAAACACTGTGAAAAAACTCCAGACAAAGTCAATCATGCTGTCCTGGCTGTAGGCTATGGAGAGGAGAATGGCCTTCTGTACTGGATTGTCAAAAATTCCTGGGGCCCCTCGTGGGGCATGGACGGGTAAAGTATTCCTCTTTAGTCTCTGAAGCCACCTCCTTTGCTACAGACTCAGATCAGCAGAAGATGCCCTTTTGGTAACTCCTCTGCCTTTCAGAAGCATAGGGTGGTGGTGGCGGCGGCCCAAGAGATTGCCTTCTCTGTGGTGGCTCCTAAGCTGTGGAATGCCCTCCCCAGAGAGGTTTGTCTGGCATCTTCATTATACACCTGGAGAATGCCAAAGACACACTCTTTCCTGTGGCTTTTGGCACCTGTGGTGTATGTTTTTAGGGGTCACCTAATTTTACGCTTCTGGGTTGTTTTAAATGGTTTTTAAGGCTTTAACCTGCCCTGGTACCTTAGGGTGAAGGACAGGTAATAAAATTATTATTAATCACAAACCAACCTTTGCCATCCTGGCACTGTCCAGATGTTTTGGGTTACAATTCCCATCATTCCCCAGCTGGCTGATGGGAGTTGTAGTCAAAAATATATAGCTAGACTCAATGGCTTCTTAGCTGATTCTCTGGCACCATCTAGTGGCGTGCTTCAGGGCTGAGGATAATAATATTAAGAATTAGGTCGCCAATTCCATCCATAGAAAGCCCACAAAGGATCCTCCCTGCCAGCTCTTCTTAGACTCGATCAGGCCATAAATATTCAAGATTTACTTGGGCATTATGAAAACCCCGCCCCTTCTCCAAAATCTGATTTATAATGCAAAAGATTCTTTGGAGTTTTTTGTAACATCTTCATCCTGCCTATATGTCTTTCTGGAGCATTATTATTAAAATTTCATTCTCATTAGACGGCTGGGATATGGGGCAAAACAGGGTTTGGGGCTGGCAACATCAGCTCCGGTAACTTCTAGGCTAGATTATTGCAGTGTGTTGCTTGTTGGGCTGCCTTTGAAGACTGTTTGATGCTAGTACAGAATGCAGTGGCCAGACTCCCAATTGAGACTAGGCTGGTTTGAACGTAGAGCAATTCTAGCCTGGGTTCACTGACTGATCATTTGTTTTTGAGCCCAATTCCAAAGTGCTGGTTTTGAACCACAAAGCATTGCAGGGCTTGTGGTCCCAGTACCTTAAGGACCCTATTTCCCTATACGGACCTATCCAGCCAGACCCTCATATTAACATTGGAGGCCGTTCTCTGTGTGCAGTGGCCCATCAATTGCAGAATACCTTTCCCTGAGGCCCCTCTGGCCAGGCAAAGATGGGTTTATTTTCTCAGGTATTTGGACAGCACTAATGGTCTGGCTTTTGGACATCTATTTTTGGTACTCAGCCTTGTGGTAATGGGGTGGTTATTTTGCTGTTTGGTTTTTGTGGAAGAACACTGTTGTATATTTGTTTCATTTTAATGCATAGTGTTCTGCTGTTATGTCTGTAAATTGCCTTGAGACTCCTTTGTGTGAAGTGAGACACTTAATAAATTGAACTAATCTAATCAAGAGAAGCACCATCCTTCAAACTGCTTCTGATGGTCAGAGGGCGGCAGGCCAATTTTCTAGGAAAGCCCCAAGCACTCCAAGACACACCTTGTCAAATAGAGTCTTAGGAGCATAGGCAGCTGCCTTAGACCAAGGGCTTGTCCACAGTTCCACTTGTCCTGTGCCTAGAAAGTACGGGTCTGAACAGTTTTGCTTTTGTTTTGCTGCTTCCCCCTGGAAAACCAGTTCTCTAGTGCTAAATCGGAACAAACAATCCGTAGAAAACCCGACTGATGTTTGCTCCGATTCAGAGGTAAAGATTTGTGTTTTCCCAGGGGAAAGCTGCAGGACAAGCAGAAGTCTGGGTGAGCCCCAAGTCACAACACTAGTCCATCTAGCCCAGTGTTGTCTGCACTGACTGGCAGTGCCTCTTCAAGGTTTTAGACAGGGAGCCTTTTCTAGCTCTACTTGAAGATGCCATTGGGGATTGAACCTGAGACCTTCTGCATGCAAAGCAGAAGCTCTACCTCTGTGCCACAGCCCTACCTACCCTTAAGGGTTTTGTGTGCTTTCCTCTCTGATAAGGCAACTCCTCTGAATGAAAACCTGTTTTCTCTTTTAGATACTTCTATATTGAACGTGGAAAGAACATGTGTGGCCTTGCTGACTGTGCATCCTACCCAGTCCCTCTTGTCTAAAAGCTGGCCTGGATTTTGGTGCCAGGGAACTGGTAGTGATGGGTCGCTACGCTGAAAATTGAAGCTGGAATGAAGTTCATCAGTGCCAAGAAGCAGGGCCATTTTTCTCAAAATAGATTTTCAAGCACAAATCTCCTCTACTTGTGTATCTGATACTGTGAAAAAGTTTTTGACCCAAGTGGATGCACTTTCCTAATTCCCTGTGCATTTTGTTTTTCTCATATACAGTGGTACCTCACAAGACGAATGCCTCGCGCAATGAAAAACTCGCAAGCCGAAAGCGTTTTGCGATCTTTTTGTTGACTCGCAAGACAATTTTTTCTATGGCCGTGCTTCGCAAAACTTTTTTTTTTTTTGCTTTACTTTGTTTACATTGGAAAACCCCAAGACGAAATTTCCGCAATACAAAACGACTCGCGGAACGAATTAATTTCGTCTTGCAAGGCATCACTGTAGTTGTCACCTTATCCAAAATCATGCTCCTTTTCTTAAGATTTTCCTTATTCCCTACCATTCCCCTTGCATGACCTCAGGGCAGCTCACACAATCATAAATATCCAGCACTAAAACCAAGAGTAAAATCACAGTTTGCAACAAAATCC